>NC_139033.1:30708526-30816765 GCF_964662115.1 Mustela nivalis | reverse complement strand
GGAGAAGGGGAAAGGGAGAGGAAGAGGGAAAAGGAAAAGGAGAAGGAGAGAAGGAGGAGGAAGGGGAAGGGGGAGAGGAAGAAGATGGAGGAGAATAGATGAAGAGACTGGGAGGAAACAAAGGAGTCTTAGAAATAAGAGGGCAATAATGCTAAAAGGGAGAAACACCATGAATGGGAAAGAAGAGATCTGAAGAGATGAAGGGAATGTGAAAGTGACAAGAGTACTGAAGACTGGGAGGCAGGCAGGGCTCAGACACTTAATAAGGGGAAGTCAAAGATTCTGAAAGAAGAAGAACACGAACCCTAGAGAAATGGAGTTGAGAAAGAGGTAAGAGGCCATTCAATTCTGGGGGGAAATTATGTCCTTTGGGTGTTACTAAGTATTACTCAGTTGATAGATCAGAGTCAGCAGGGTGGTTAAAAGGAAACCCCTGCATTCTCTACTAACTGAGAGCGTGTAGAGACCTTGGGTTCATCAATAATTGTCTTAAAAGAAAATAAAGTAGAAAAAGAAACATCTTGGGGAAACCACCAAAGATAGTCGAGTGATTAGTTCTAGAGTGTTAATTAGGAAAAAAGCTATTTGTTCTTTTATCCACCAATCGTAAAGAGATTGACAAGATCTATTGGCAGTCATTTGATTATATCTTAATACATAATACAAACAACTGCAGAATCATATGCTGGTGAGCTGGCTGAGCAGATGGAGGGACAACCAATAGTAAGAGAAAGATTTAGGTTTCTTGAACTAGTATAACTGCTGGAAAGAAAATTAGAATGTGAAATGCACTTCTGTCTAATTGTAGCAGGACATGAAATAAAATTTTAAATGTATTAGAGATGAATAAAGTCCACTCATTTGAAAATATATAAGGGCATCTTCTGGGAGGTACATATAGCCTGGGATTGTGACTTACTGATTTTTTTTCAGTTGTTTGGATGCTGGGATAAATGATTGTGGGGTCATCCGTAGATGGTTATATTGCATCTAAGTTTGCGGCAAAAACGGCAGTCAAGGACATAATAATAATATATATTAAAATGTACATTTGCAACAGGGGATGTTTTAAATTAAATTAAAAGGATGACCACTCTTTGAAGAATAGATGCGAAAACAAAAATAACTGAGTTTGCCCTACTTCATGCTTTTGACTTTCTACAAGCTTCGTGCTTTATGTTATAGCGGCATAGCTTGATACCACGCCTTGTGGATAGTGAACCCTTCCGTAAATCAACGGATTCATAGTGTTTAAGAGATTGGACACAATAATTGATCGGGGACACGAACACACAAGGCACAGAAAGAAATAAAAAGAAAGGAAGGAAAGGGAAAGACAGGAAAAAGGAAGGAGGCAGGCAAGACGGGAAAGAATTGGGTACACATTTTTAAACAATTTGAATCAAAACTTGGTAAGCAATTTGAAAAAGATAGGATAGGGATATAGAGCAGGCTCCAACTGGTGTGTAATTTTGAATAGCTGTGTGTTTTCTTAAAGAACACAGAAAAATTGAGGAGGATCCTATACAAATATTTAACGAGAAAGAAAATAAAATATTTAAGGAGGGGTGAAAGGGAACAATATTTAAGCTAGGAAAATCAGTAGTGATGATCAAATATAAACTTTTTTATCAAAAATCTAAAGAGCAGCAGCTTGACCTAATCCACGTAGCGCACTAACTCTCTGCATCTTTGCAGGTATACTCTGAAGGATTTGTATTTCACTTAGAATGAACTCCTAGGGCACATTTTGCTTCCAGTCTCAACTTGAACTAGTACATATAAATAAGACTGAAACAGA
Source organism: Mustela nivalis (assembly GCF_964662115.1). Lineage (NCBI taxonomy): Eukaryota > Metazoa > Chordata > Mammalia > Carnivora > Mustelidae > Mustela > Mustela nivalis. The sequence goes on along the minus strand of NC_139033.1, from coordinate 30,814,964 downwards.
TAATGTCTACATATGATAGTCCGGATGAACAGGAACAAATCCATTGAAAAATGTGTATGTTTTTATTATTCATTCAACAAACACTTGTTCAGTTCCCATTATGCACTAGATGAAGGAGATAAAAAAGGCAGTGGCAATGAGGAGGGCACCCTGGATACTTTCAGGGAGGGAACTGATAGTACTTGTAAGTAGTGTGGTTCTGAATAAAGAGGCCTTTAAGACTCACTATAGTTCTAGTAATCCATTAACACTAGTCTTAGCTGTGTAAAGGAATGATAATTAACACATAGATCTGTGAACTGCTGCATGACAAAGGGGTTAGGGTTCCCCCACGCTGGATTCTAAGCCAGGTGAGAAAGAACGTTTAGAGGAAGTGGATTAACATAAGATGTTGTAAAGCTTAGAGGCCCTTGATATAAAGGTTCTGACAATCACAGCAAAGAGAACACTTCTGAATCAAGATGGCTCCCTTTTGGATGGGAAGATGGGCTAGTTAAAGGACAAGATAATGAATCTCATGAGAAAAGGAGATAAAACTCTCTTATAGATCAGGTATTTTCTAGTTAAAAAATAAAACTGTTCAGCAAGTTATTACTAGAAAAAAATACTGTGGTATAAATGGAATCACTGTGTAATAGTAATTCTCAAAGTTGGCTGTATTGCTCAAGGATTTTGAGTGTATATGTGATTTGATCTGTGGTGGGTACCAGATGTAGGTATTTCAGCAGTGTTCTTGAGGTGAATTTAATGTGTATCCAAGGTTATGAATATTGTTATGAATTTAAATATAAGAAATTCCAGTCGTATTTTGGGTCAAGTTTTGTGTTCCTGTTTGTGTATGTATGTGAGTTTTTCTGTGCATATGCATGTTTTCTTTCCCTTAAAATTATTAGGTAAAGAGTGAGGAGAAGGTATTCTGAGAGCGAAGTTTTACAACAGTTGAATTTTGGAATTAGCTGAATTTGGTAATGCTCCTGTTTTTCAAATTATCAAATAAAACTTGGATGATTATTTAATCTTACCATATCCCAAATTTATCACTCATAAAAAATTCATAAAAATAGGACCTTATAAGTTTGTTATGATAATCAAATGAGTTAATGTATGTATAGTCTCATTGTAGGCTTTGTGACATTATTAGGGAAAGAATAATGGGGAGTACATTTTGAGAAATATGGGAAAGGCAGTGCAGAAAGTGGGCCTTGACTCAACTGATTCAATAAAAGAGAACTGATAAGAACATGCACACGAGATAAACGAGATATTAAGAACCAGGTGTTTATAGTTGTATTAAGCATTGTTGTGGTCTACTTTTAATGCAGATAATAGGATGCTCTTTTTTAGTGTTGGGAGGAACATAGTATGTATTTCCTTCACTAGAATCTCTTTTAAAGTAGAATGATTTTTGTAATAAATAGAGCGTAGGGGAAATTTTCATGTAATATCATTTCATGCTAAGCCGTTGATGGCCAAAAGCATTTTGATGTGGCAAATAGAAAAAAAAAAAAAGAACTACTGTAACAAAGATAACATTTGTCTTTAGAGTATATATATATTCCATGTCCATAGGCCTAGAACTTAATTTGATAAGCCACTGGAAATACTAGATTTTCTAATTTTATATTTCTATTTTATTATTTGTTCCATCAATGCTTCCAAAATGTTTTAAATCATGTTGAAGGAAAAATTGGGAGTGTCTTTAAGAGAAGTTTTTTAAAAAAGCTTCCTGACTGATTTGAGCAGCAATACAAATAAATCACACAATCATTATAAAATATTTCCAAACGCCTCTTCTCTACCTATCAACGTGCTTTGTTCTGTGATTGATCAGAGAAATGATGCAAAAGTCAACCACAGCCCTGGAGTTGTTGGCAATTTAGAAGATGATATCGTGATAATATTGATGAGAGAACTATTTAGCATTCATTTCCATATTTCTGACAGTACGTGGAAAACCTTTTGGGAAAAAAAGAGAAGCTGGAGTAAACAAGGGATATAGAAAGGAAGTAGGATTGAAGAAATGTCATGGAACTAGGCTTTGCAAGATGAATGGGACTTGAATAATAAAACTCATTAAGGCAAGCACAATTAATAATGTTGCAATAATTCGTTAGGCCATCCAACTCTACATGAGATGGACATTTATTTTCACCAAATATGTATTTATATATCTTCATATTTTCTCTCTATATATCTATCTATATATCTTTACCACATATATGTAGAAAACAAGTTGTGTGTGTGTGTGTGGAATGGTATTGTGGGAAATACTTGCACCTGTTTTCCTTTTCTTAATTTAATAACATACCACTTTCAGAGATTTCGTGACCTTCACACTCTGAATAGTCCACTGCCCTATGTGTCTTCTATCAAAAACTGTGGTCAATTATATTTGCTTTTATTAATGCCAATACAGATGGTGAAACAAGCTATAGACCTCTTTGTATTAGTGATGTCCATTTATAATTTTATGTTTTTTAATTATTTATATTTTTCTTTCCATGAATTGCTTATTCAGTCTTTACTAATTTTCATTGATTTGCTCTTAATTATTTATAAAACTTCATGTTATATTAACTTTTTAGAATTTCACACATTTTCTCTTTATGTGTGCTTTATATAAATATATATAATGCATATATATATATATATATATATATTTTTTTTTTTTTTTTTTTTTGACAGAGATCACAAGTAGGCAGAGGCAGGCAGAGAGAGAGAGGAAGAAGCAGGCTCCCTGCTGAGCAGAGAGCCCAACGTAAGCCTCAATCCCAGGACCCTGGGATCATGACCTTGAGCTGAAGGCAGAGGCTTTAACCCACTGAGTCACCCAGGCACCCTATAATGCGTGTTTGAATCCAGTTGTTTTTCTGTGATTCTTCATTCTTCACAAGAATGAAGAATCACAGAAAACTGCAGACATAAGAAAACTGCAGACATGGACGCAATTTTTTTCTCTTGTGGCTTAAAAGTTTCTTCCCTGCTATGACGTATATTTTCCTTTGCTTGCTAAAGAAGTTCTTCTCAACCCCAAGTGTGTAAAAATAGGATAGAAGGTTTCTAGGTAGAAATTATATTAATAAGGCTTATTAAGGCATATTGACTATATTGATTTATGTTTAAGAATATACCACAATGTTTCTAAGCACATAGAAAATGTATTAAAAGTATAAAGTACAAGGGCGCCTGGGTGGCTCAGTCAGTTAAATGCCCAATTCTTGGTTTGGGCTCAGGTCATGATCTCAGGGTTGTGAGATGGGGCCCCAGTGTAGAGCCTGCTGAAGACTCTCTCTCCCTCTCCTTCGGCTCCTCCTTCCTGCCCCACTCCCTCAAATATCAAGTATTTTGCATCAGTCAGCAATTGCTCCCTGGGGGCGGAGGACACAAATAAACAAAAAAACAAAAACTCTCAGTAACATTTGGCAATAAGCATTTTCTTCTTGTGAATCTTCATTGTCTGAAAAGTCTATGTTCCTTTAGCCTGGGCTTGGCTGTGTGCTTATGGATTGACCCACTAAATTTTACTTGTGGTTCAGGTGAAGCTCTTTTTAGGGCAGCAACCACAGTGAAAAGGGGCAATTTCTCTGCACAAGCATTAGGTTTACAAATATCCCTTTGGCTAAAATAAGTCAGAGACTGATAATCAAGTTCAGGGGTGAGGAAGAAAGTTTTACCTTTGGGGGAGGGAGGCTTCAAGGCAGTGTGCATGGGTCAGCGTTGGCTAAAGAAATAGCCCGTAATTCAATCTGATCCATACGAACATATCTAAATGCACCTGCATTCATATATACATATATTTATGAGCATTAATACCTGGAATATAATATAAACTATGGTAGAATTTGTTGAATGCCAAATGCTTAATCATATTTTTTAGAGATCGTCTCCAAAGAGCAAACTCCTGCAAAGACTGAAATTAGTACCTCTGTGCTTGAAAGTAACATTTTATATCTGTTCTGACAGTTACTTTACTCCACTTGTTTTACCTGTGTCTGTTCAATTATAATAGGCAGAAACCATGTACTGGTCAGGAGTCTAGACGGTGGTCTTCTATTTCACTGAGCTCTTTTGTACCCAAGTTTGATAGTGAGAGATTTCAACATTGTATCTGTTTTCTGCATATATTCAGTGTTATACTCTTTGATCAATTTTTTAAGGTATCTGTGATGTCATCACTTGGGATGGTGTTTCATAAAGTTACAGATTTGGGGAAGAGTTTTCTATGATAACATGCTCCCCAAACCTTTTTCACATTTCAGACTTAAGGAAAACTTTGCGTCTCTTACATGCACGTACACACACACACACACACACACACACACACACACACACACTGCTCTTGACCTGAGAAAGGCAACATTTATGAAAGAGGAAAAAGGGGTAAACACAGGTTAAATGTTAGCCAAATAATCCATAGACCTTTTAAAATGTATTATCAAGCGATCAAGCTGGAGGTAACTAAGCAGTGCCAAGAAAAATGCTTAAAGAGCTTGCCAAGGAGCCAGATGCTCCTACTGCTAAATTATCTCCTGCAGATTGGCACGGACGTCTTACAACTGGCACAGCCACAGGTATCACTCACACCACACCGCCATATGGTTTGAGCTAATTATTTAAAAATAGTTTGCTTCTTATGGGGCAAATGTGAATGTTCTGTATACATTGATTTTATTCTCCAAGGAAATCAGTGGGGATTTTGGGGTTGTTTTCTTTTGTTTTGCTTTATTTTGGTAAAGCACGAGAAGAAAATGATACGTTTGGAGATAGACTTGTTTCCCTTAACTACAGGGCATTACATAAAAGTGACATATAATTCATTGGTGCCGGTTTTTGCTACCGCGACTTACATGTTCTCTTCGCTCAACCCCTTTTTGAAAATTGTCTTATGGGACTCCAACAAAGTGGGTGAAAGTTAAAATTTAATCATGGGTTTAAAATATTGATATGCTATGTAATGGGCGGCTAAAGAAACAGAAGCACCTGCTTGTGATTTGTAATCTGTTTTAGTATCTTATGGACATATCCCGAGGCAAGTACTTGTAGCATGAACTATTTAATTGATTTGTATGTAATTGAGAATGCTGTGATATATTAATAACAATTAAAAGTTATTGATACTCTTTCTAGTATATTTTGCCTTTATCCAAATAGCATTTTGAGGTATGTTAAATGCATGATAGTCTTTCCCACCAAAGCCAGTGGATTTAAGTAAAAATTCTTAGTGTATTAGTGCAAATTTAAACAACGTTACCTTTGCTTCCATGCAGTGGCTACACTATTATTTTTCTAAGTTCGTCCGCATGTCCGCAATTTTTCAAACTATTGGCTTTTATGTTTATCCAAAGATAGAAAAAATTTTCAAAACTCTTATTTTTATTTTAAACAGGTCTTACTTCCTTAGATATTATAGAGCACGCCGCCAAGTGCGAAAAAGGACTAGAAAGAAGCAGAACAACACTTTGGTAAGGTTCATACAAAATAGAAGAGCTGAGACACTTTTCTATAAACTCATCTTTTTCATGCACTCAAAAATATTTCATTGTGTAGGTGGCAAGTTTATTTTGGGGAGAATTTTGAGGAATGAAAGGGTTTAACATGCCACATAATAGCAGCTTGTGTTGGAGATAATAACTGGGTAATGCAAAGCATAAAGAAATATGAAAACCCCCCCAATTTATTTTTCCTGTAGGATATTGAAAATTAAAAGGGGAGCTTACTTAATTTAATGGCAAGTGTGTTTATGAACATACATGTTGAAATTAAATATAAAATAAAAGAATTTAGGTTATTTACATGGTGGTGTCAGCATACCTGTATCATTACTTAGCAAGGATTTCTTATTAAGAGGATTTAAAATTACCATTCTATAAGACTTATGGAATCAGAATTCTGCAAAAAGAATAAAAGATTCCTTTTCCTTGCTACACTCAATGTCGGTTGCAATGATTTTTGCAATGTCAGCATATACCCAAGAACACACATGCATCCAAAGTGTACATATACACTATATCCATATAAATCTAAATTTACCAATGCACAATATAGTTTATTATATTTTGGTGTTAAACGGATAGTTTATATTTTATGTGGCTAATATACAAACTTAGGAGCTTCTCTTGGGAAATTCTGTTTCATGTGTAATTCATGTGCAATATTTCACCTAAGACTAAGCAATATTATAATAGGTATATTGAGGTAAGTATGGACATATTGAATCCATTGGAAAACCAGCTGCCTCCTGAAAAACAATGACAGGATTAGGAAATATTATTATTATTATTAAAGCAATGAATACGAGATTTTTGAAGAGACTTTTAAAGTACAGGATGATTTTCTTTAGCCAGACGGAAGACTTTCCCCTGGGACCTTGTTTGCCAGAAATACTGGGTGGGGAAATACCAGCAGCTGGCATGATAATGAGTCCACTTCACTGCAAATGAGTTCATTATTATTCCATTCCTGCAGTCTTGTAATTCACAGTTGCATGTCATTTATACATAAATAAAAAATAGGTATTATATATAGCTAAACTCTGGCAATCTACAAGAGCAACATTTACAAACATAAGGGACAAACTGAGAAACATATGCAAATGAAGCTGGATGATAATGGGAAAACACAAAGTTTAAATGTTGCACAGAACAGCCCTTCTTATTAAAAAAAATCAAAATCAACTCAGTATGAATTTGCATTTTCCATAATTGGGATTCAGCTTTGTTTTGTCATTGTATCAACCAGAGGTTGGAAGATCATATGGTTTTTTGACTATGATTTCTCAGGAACTTTAGATGAAAGAAAATTTTGATAGCTTAATATGAAAAATAGGTTCATTTATACATAACTAATCAAACCTAACAATAACTGGAAATAACGGTTTTTCATTTCTTAATGCTTCCTGACTTTAGCAGATCATGGGACAGAATTTGGAAATAAAACAGAAAAAAGTAAGCCTTGAAATAAATGATAACTGGGATTTGGTAATGCACAGCTCATTTGGGACAGAATAATGAAAAAGTGAGCATCAACACATTCACACCTGGTAGAGACTTTGGAAATTTGAACTATTTAAACAGAAGTTAAATCCAAAATGACTTTGCTATAATGAAAATGAAATAGAAAATGAGTATGTTTGATAACAGGTAGCATTAAAATGCTGGTCTGGATATTATCAAACACAAACAATATGTAAACAATATGTAACAGTTTAAACAGTTTCATGTAAATCATTTTAAAGTAAAACAAAGTATGAGAAATATAACTTAAGACATCATACCCAACAAATCTATAATATCTTGCTACTTAGCATAATACATAAACATAGAAAAAAAGTTTAGTTGTAGGGCTCTTGATTGATAAAAAAAATTAAGTATAAAACAAACAAACTTTGTAACAATAAATGTATTAAATGATGAAATTACTTAGAAAATTTAGAAATTGTCAGAGTGGAAAAACAATATTGAAATACAGCAAATTACTTAACTGTCCACCAGAAGAAAAAAACACCAAATATTTCCAGTACAGACAAAACAAAATTATCTTGATAATTATTAAAATATTTTCAAAGGACTTTTTTTGTTTTTTTTTTTGAAAATTAATCAATATTTGATAAAATAAAATTTTTTAAGATTTTCTTTTCTTTTTTAAGGATTTTTATTTACTTACTTGCAGAGAGAGAGAGTAGCAGAGGGAAAGGGAGAAGCAGACTCCGGCTGAGCAGAGAGCCTGATTTGGGATTTGACCGCAGGACCCTGAGATCATGACCTGAGCCAAAGGCAGACACTTAACTGATTGAACTACCCAGGCACCCCATGTTTTAAGCTTTCAAAAAATGAAATATGACTAGCAAAATTTATGTAAATTGAGTTCCTAGAAAATATAATTGTTTACCTAATTACAGAAAAAAAGAAATACATATTAAAGCTATTATCCAAGATCCAATTATTCTCATTATTCAGATGTAAAATTATACTTAAAAAAAATTTTGTTTTCCTTTCATTATTTTTCCCCTTTAATTATTTTTTTTTTGCAAATTCAAACCATGTGAGCATATCGCAAAGTAGTCTAGGATATGGGAAATAAGAAAACTATTAAGAAATTAAGCTGATGAGGGTTACAGAGCTATACTTTTTTGGCAAGAATCAAGGAATGCAATTGGAGAGTAAGAAACCTTGTTATATGAGAGACATAGAGGGGCCCTGGGGGGCTCAGCTGATTCAGCATCTGCCTTCAGCTCAGGTCATGATCTCAGGGTCCTGGGATCGAACCCTAGGGAGTTTGCTTCTCCGTCTCCTTTTGCCCCTTCCTCTCTGCGCCTTCTCTCTCTCTCAAATAAAATCTTTTAAAAAAATAGATAAAATCTAGGAAATTTAGGAAATATAACAGTATCAATATCAGGAGATACTGATTTATGAAAAATATTGTAGAAATAAACATACAACAGTAAGCAAAGGTTAACCTGCCGTTGTCAACAGTGTATAAATATTAAAGAATACAAGAGAAGAGGAAGGGTAATTACCTGACATATAACATGACTAAGAAAAGATAGGTTTTAGAGAACGGGAAATTTATTTTATGCATACATATAAAACATTTTCATATGATGACATTATTCTTGGTTTACAATAATATAAAAAAAGTATTACTGATAGTATCTTTCCAAGGAGATGGGACAATATTGTTTTAATCTCACAGAATAACATGGACAAAAGATAAAATTATTAGTTGATTGTTTGTTCATAATAAGTAGTATCATATGACAGACTGCACTTAGAAATCCATACTCTTGGCCCCAGAGCCATCATGATTACAACAGTCACTTGCGTACTTCTAATACCAACCCCCTCCTCTGGTTCTGGTCCAAATGTCTAATTTAAAATTACCTTGACATGATTTTTATCTAAACCACAATAACAATAAAAGGATCAATTCGAAATAGGTAAAACATCATTATGGAGCTTATTGAATAATTAAGTATAATTATAAGTGTACTGTATGATACATCTATTTTCCCCCTTTCTTCTACTCTGTCTACACTTAAGAATTCATGGCCTCCTTACCAAAGACTGAAATAAGGGGAAGTCTTCGATAGTTCTCTTCTAGGACTTTCTTTACTGTCATTTTTTGAATATCCTTGTATCTTGTGCCTTTTCATAATAGTTAAGGAGATTCTTAGTCTCTTGGGAAGACTCAGTAAGACAGCCAGTCCCTTAGAGAGAGACGAGGTGAGATTTGCCTCATGTACTCAAGTCTGCATGGGGTCTGCCCAGTTATCCCCCAGCGCGGGCATATCTTGGTAGGATGTTACCTCTCTACTCAGCACAGCCTTTCCCTGGGTGCACTTCATTCTACGTTAGTGAGTCTCTATAGGAAATCCTGGTACTAAACAACAGTGTCATAGTTGGTCTGAACAGAGAAAATTATTCTCTGTTACAAAAACTTCACAAATGTCATGATGCATTCTGTGTGATACTGGAAATTTTCCCACCTGGCTGGACAGCCTGGTATTTTATGGTTGATTTGTTATCCACTATCATGTAAATTGCATTCCTCCTCTAAAACTGGAATATCTTTTCTAATTTTCTGATAATGTGTATTCTGCAAACTTTTGAAATATATAATATCTATTCATGTGACATGAATTTGGATAAACGCTGGTGTCATTTGAAATCGTGAAACACAAAACTCCTTGCAAACATTTAGATTCATTTTATATATCCAAACACACCATATGTTATTCAAACACTTTGAATCTCCCCATAGATTTTTTTGCTGCCATGAGTGCTTTCCATTCTTCTACTTAGAAAAGCCAAAAGGAAAAAAAAAATAAAATGAAGGAAATCTTTAATAACTAGGAGGAATATGAAAGTAACAAGTTACACCGTTGGGAATTAGATTATCAGTAATCTTACCAAATGAGTATGTGCGCAAGCCTGGAATGGAAATTCTCAAGGGTGCAAAATATTATTTCTCCTAAATGTTTCTTTGGATTCAAGACAGTAATTGTTCAACTCCTTCCAGACCTTAGGTAGATAACATTTGACTCATACAATTGTTTCTCTCCTCTGAAAATGCCCTTAGTACACAGGATAACAGTGCTTGGCTATTCTAGAAATGGTGGTTTGTCTGATTTTGGGGGTTTATAAATTACAGTCTCACAGTCTTAAACTCATCATTCTCTGTGATTGTGTTCTTCTACCTTTATGTTAATATTAACATCCAATATTAGCCCTAAAATGTCAATGCCCTGATTCATCATTAGCTTTAAAATACATGTACCTTCTGGGCAGGTATCTCCCTCCACCAAAATGTGGAACTTACAACTATTAGCTCCTGAATCATGGACTCACTGTTTTTTTGACTCACTTTATACAGAAATCATCTGGTGTGTGTCCGGGAAAAAACAGTGCATGCACATCAGCTCCTGTCTTTTCTTAGGAATGAACAAGGCATTGGAGGGGGTCAGCAGACCACTGTCACCCACAGACCCCTAGGCAGACCCTCTCTGATGTGTCTTTGATGTTTGTCAGACTTTGTGATGTTGGCCTCTCGGCTTTAGAGCTCATGCTTGGAGTGTCACCAGCTTCTCAAAACTGAACTCTGTCACTTTCATCTGCATTTAAGGTTTAAGACTGTATGGTCACAGCCAGGACACTCTCCGCTTCCTCCCATCCTCCATTCCCTGTCTGCGCTGTGCCCCAGACACCTCTGTATACATTCAACTCAGAGTCCTTACTCCACTGAAAATAAATAAACAAGTGAATGTCCACAACTGTAGTGCAGCAGTTTGGAGCACCAAGGGAAGCTATTGTTGCTGCCTCCAGTGTTCCACACTACTTGGACTTACTGAAGCATGCCTCGACGTAATTCCAAATGTATAGTCAAAGAGAGGGCCATGTGTTTAAACAGTGAGGTCATAGTACCTTTGAGGATACCCTAAATCATGGGGGAGTTCAGGGAATTTTGAACTGCCCCCTCCACTCAGGCATATTTGGGAAGAATGTTTTGAATAATTGGGACACAATATTCAATTAAATTGTGAAACTGGAGCTGGAGCATAGAATAATTGGTAATGCTGTTATCTGATGGAAGTGACACTTTGGAGAAAGTTAGGCCAAGTTTGTTTCACCTTCAACTGATGCAGAGATGGAGAGTAAACCTGAAAAATAATGAACTAAAAAAAATCATTGGTTAAAATAAATGTAATGAATTCAATTAGAGATGCTAAAAATCATCTCAGAGAGTATGACTATTTAAGAAATAAGAGAGGTAAAGAAATACAGCATTTTTTAAAAGCCAAAAAAAAAGAACACCTCTTTATATTTTATAAAACCTGTTTACATTAAAGCATAAATTTGTATAAATTACAAATATGCTTTATGTACCTAGTAATTTATGCATAATATGTTATATACATAGTAAATTGCTCTAAAAAATTATATCACAATCTGTGACCAGAATGATTCCATTGTGTAAAATAATAACTCTTATAAAGAAAGTGGTAAGTGTTATTGATATGTAAAACAAGGTCTTTTCTGTATCAATTTAATATAATTTTTCTTTTTGGGAATTAAAAAAATACATTCTGTTTCTGTTTTGTTTATGGCTTAAAGACTGTTTTGATAATAAAGAGTTCCAACTATAGGGTCCTAGCAAGCCAAAGGAAACAGAAAAACTGACATAGTAGCATGAAGTTTCTGACAAATGGGAAGCCATCTTAAATACAATATTCACATATGGCACTAGAAATTAAAGTAAGTTAGAGAAGTGACCATTGATATATTTGAAAGCTAGAAAGCTGTAATTAAGAAGTTTTAACTCTAATAGTGAATTTTAAATTAAACGTCAAAACCCCAAAACCAAATGTAAAGAATGCATAAACTGGACAATAAAGTGGCAACAACCAAAAGAAATAATGAATTGTATTGACATCGAAAGAAAAGAAAACAAATCAAGAAAAATAGTTCCTGATCATTGTTTTCTTCTAAATAATCTTAAGTGATTCCTAAGAAAAAGAGGCTATTTTTTTTCCTTTTTTATTCTTGAATTTAAAAAAAGATTATCAACAGAGTATGTCCAAGGTCTGTCATCTTTTCATTGAATATTATTAATATCCAGTTAGGCATTTTAATTTCAAGACTCCTGGTCTTTTTCTAGTTCCAGTTGTGTTCAATTTTGTTTTTCATTACATTATTTAGCTATTTATAGCAGGATTATTTATCTAAAAATCATCTCTTTGTTATGTGTTCTAAATCAATGTCTTCTAAATCAATGATTCTTCATTCAACTTTTTCATAAGGCTCTTTTCTTCATGTTCGAGATCTTGTCTTATGTATTAATGATCGTGTGTTCTGTAATTTTGATTCTGCTCTTTATTTCTTCTAATGAAGATTTCAGCTTTATAGCTGCACTCTTATTTTCCTAAACATTTTTTCTGCCATAGAGATATTTTTAAGTTATTTGTACATATTTACATCTTTTTTTGTTTCCTTTTGATTTGAATCTATCACCTTCTTATATCTCATCTCTATTCTTTTATAACACATTTATAGTGAAATTTTACTGAAAGCACAAACCAGACATTTTCTGGATTTTCCTTCTATTTCCCCATATATTTCATCTGCATTTGTAGTACTATATTCTTTGTTCGCATTACATTTTTTGCACCCTCCTTATACTTGGACAAAGACATTAGGCTTGATCTTGACCACACTTAGGTTGCAATCTTCACTTTGGTTTTCCTTCCTGTTTATAACGTTGCTCTTCGAATCTCCCTCTCTATCTTCAACTGCTCAGTTATCTCGCTGTCACTAAGCTGTGTCGTTAGCTACTAACACTCCGCCAGGCACCTTGTTGTCATATGATTCTAGGTGATAGAGGAAGATCCACTGGAATATTTCTTTTTCTGAGTCTCTTGTGGCTGCCTTCAAGAAAGATACTACTTATGGCCATGCTCCTCTTCCTCCCTGTTGCTGTCTTCTGCAGTATAATTTTTAAACCATTCAATGTTTCTGTATTTTTACTACATTTGGCCCCTGGGTGAACTCTGATCATTCACACAAGTGAAAATTTTCCCAAATGCTTATGGTCTTTCCTACCTCAGCCCCTTGCAAGGGTGCCTACATAGTCTCCTTTACTTCCAGTAATGCTGATTTTCATCAGTCAGGGCTCATATACTGGCCCTCATGCCCATTGTATATGGCACTCAAAATTTCTTTGGCCAATCTTCCAATTCTTACTAAAAAATTCTTAAGTTATTTTAAATTATTTTGGTGTCATTTACTATTTAACTTTATCAAATTATTTGCATTTAACTTGTCAATTAGCTTTAGAATGTTTATTTGTTTCCTTGGCTATTATCTATGAATTTAATCAGTAAACCATTATTGAGGATCTACTGGTAGATTTTGAATACCAAGACAAGAACCAGGACCTATTTGTTAGTAAGGGATAGCCACTTGACTGGAACTAGCCTAAGTATATATATAGAGTAATATAATAATGTACAGTAAAGACGGGAGTACCTGGATTTGAAAATCCTCAAACCAGTGGCCATCATGGAAAACCTCTTCCTTCCCCCCAGTTTATTTCTGGTCTGTTTCCCTCTGTATGTCAGTGTCATTCTATTCCAGGCATATTTATTCCTTCCTCCCAACAGGTGCCAACAGTGTGTATTCTTCTGTTGTTCAGTGACGTGTTCTATAGATATCTTTTAGGTCTAGTTGGGTTATAACATCCAAGTCTTCTATTTCCCTGTTGGTCATCTGTCTTCTTGATCTGTCATAACTGAAAATAGGATTTTTGAATTCAGTATTTGAATTCAGTATTTTGAAGTCTCAAAATATTAATTGCTAAAATTTCTGTTTCTCCCTTTAGTCCATCTGGTTTTTGCTTAATGTGTTTTTGGGTAATGTTGTTGGGTGCCTGTTTTATGTATAATTGTTATGTCTTCCTCATGGGTTGACCCTTTTATCATTATTGAACCTCCCTCTCTATCTTCAATAATATATGTACACATTTTTTCTTTGATTTAAAAACAATTTTGTCTGTTAATATAGTTACTACCATTTTCTTATATTTCTACTTGAATGTCTTTTTCTATTCTTCTACTTTTACTTTATACTTCTATTTTTAAACTTAGTTGTATCTTCAAGTCTATAGGGTATCTCCTTTAGATCCCTGCACACAGCATCTCATTTTTTATCTAGTCCAATAATTGTCACCTTTGATTGGATTGTTTATCTATAACATTCAATGTGAATGGATAACTGAATTTATTACTGCCATTTTACTTTTTGTTTTTTACTATATATTCATGCATTTTGGTTTCTCTATCCCTTATCTACTGCTCTCTTTTTCATTAAATGAATACTTTCTAGTTTTACATTTTAGTTTATTTAATGACTTCTTCACTGTGTTTTGTTTAATCTAGGGCTTAACATGTACATCTTAATTTATCAGAACTGATATCAGATTTAAACTAAATTTTAATGAGTTATAGCTTCTGTATAGCTATATCCTTCTTCCCCCCATACATGCTATTACTAGTAGTATTAGTATTAGTATTATATCTATATATGTTAGAAACAATATATACTGTTACAATTATTACTTTAAATATTATTGACAGAACGTGATATTGCACATGATGTACAAATAGTTACATATTGTATTACATATTATACAATTACATATTGTAACTATTTATGCAGCTGTCAAATTTAATCATTTATAAAAAGAGAAAGAAAAAGTTTTCTGGCTATTTTTGGAGCCACAAGCTAGAGGGTATTTCTGATACTTGCCCTAGTCTACGGCCATACCACCCTGAACGCGCCCGATCTCGTCTGATACTTGCCCTAGTTCATTACTGACAACAGAGTCTTAAATGGTGGCATCCTACATTACATGAAATAGTAAATAAGATGGCCTACAGTGAGGCTTTAGACAAGAAAAATAATAACAAAAATACTTGAAAGAAAAAAATTTGTGTAGGGTAAAACATTTTATTCCCCTAAAGAATGAAATTTCATGTGACATATTTGAAACTTTGATTTTAGACAAAATCTAAGTGAATACAGGCTTTTATAGCTAAACCTTGACACTCCTTAAAATAGTAGTTTATTCTCAAAGTATAAATTAGCATTCATATACTTCACATTACCTAAATATATACTCCCAGACACGATCAAACTGATTCTAGAGTATGTAAGATATATTTGCATGTTGTTGTGATTTTCATGTTAGTTTTCTAGTAGTATTCTAGGTAGCAAAAACACACAACCTGTAGGACATGTTTTTAGGCCAAAGAGAGCATTTGGGGAACATATAAAGACAATACATATCTATGGAGTAACTCAGTTGCTTTTCTTTAATCGGCTAGACAAAGAAAGACTCTCATTATATGCCATTGAGCTCAGATTGAAGCACTAGATGCTTCATTCAAGACTATCCTGAATATATTTAATTTCATTTTCTTACATCAAATATTCAACTTCTTACATTTATTGTTTTTTTTTTCTTATAAGCTAGATCCCACTCTATGGACTTTATTATGGGAGCTATTCATTAATAGAGACTCTAGAAAGTCATGGTATTATTATTTCCATTTTACATATCAGGAAACAGACCCATAGATTCCATAATTTTCCCAATTGCTAAAAAATACCAATTCTGTCAATATTGTTATTTTTATTTTTATTATTTACTGTGTAGATAAAGAGGTAAAATTCATAAAACTTACCACACGTATTTCTAAATTAAACAGGATGCAAATAAAAGATCACATAGCCACAAATTGCACATGGGTCATGTTGAATATAATTCTTTAACCACATTGCATTTGGGGTATTAATGTCCTCACATGCTATTGAATTAATCATTTTCTTTCCTCATTTCACAACCGTAAACTATTATAAGGTAAGAACAAAAAATAAGGAATTCATTCTTATCCAAACTACGTGTTATGTGCATATTATAGAAACACATTATTGCCATTATGTTATGTTTTACTTACATGTCAACCAACCACTAATGGTGCCAGATGATTTATGACAGAGTTTGATGCAATGCTATACTGAATGTAGTTTACTAATATTCAAGTTAATGGAAGTATTACTTCATCTGTCTGTTCCTGATGTAAGAATGTAAATGGTAAACTTTTCTTTTTGTATATATTATATATATCTTGTACACATGATAGGACAATGTGACTTTCCTAAGAATTTTTTTTTTTAAGATTTTATTTATTTATTTGTCAGAGAGCGAAAGAGCAAGCAGGGGGAGCAGCAGGTGGTGGGAGAAGCAGGCTTCCTCCTGAGTAAGGAATCTGATGTGGGACTCGATCCCAGGACCCTGGGATCATGACCTGAGCCAAAGGCAGAAACTTTATTCACACATGTTACATATATCCATTCAAAGACATGTCATTAGTGATGGGTGTCACTCATCTTATTGGCAATCAGAAATTTTATAGCTACAGAGAAATATTTGATTGTATATACACTCATATGATAACTCTTTATATTACTTTTAAAAATTTACTTAGTTTTAAAAAATGGTAAAATTTTAAGAGGATAAGACATGTAATATTATTATTATTATTATTATTATTATTATTTATTTATTTTTTACATGACCTGACGAGGACAAATCTTTCTACCTCTTGGTATTCAAATGTCAATCAAAAGTTGGACAGTGTGTCTCAATTTAAGCATCATTTGATTTCATCTTGTGTTTTGTAATTACCAATATTATTTGAATCATTTATAAATTTCCATCTAACTTATATTGATAGACTTGGGAAAAAATAAATAATTACAGAAACTATTAATTTCTATATTCCACTGCTAAGAAGCATGTGAAAAGATAAACATACTTTAAATATTCTCTTACACATTCATGTTATTTAAAAATAGTATCTATTCTTTTTTTTTTTTTTTTCCCCTTCACTCAGCTTCCTTTTGTTGCATTTATTTGCTTGACCAGTTTCTGACATTCAGGTCAGAAAAGCTTTTCAAACGTTATTCTTAAAATTACAGCTTTTGGGACTTAGCCGCACAATCACTGAAACCAAACAAGGAAGAAACGTCCCAGATTTCCAAATCCATTTCCACTGGAAAAGTACCAGCTGATTCCTAACTTAGATTAGAGTTTTATGTGGCCTAACTACACTCAAGTATTTGTTGTTGCTATTATTTTATTCTCAAGAAAGAGTACTAATGGTCATAAACTATCTTCAGTTTAATTTTCAAGAAGTTCCTTTATATACATAATTCAGATTATATTAAAACCTAAATTGCTTTTGCAACTAAAATGAGTAGCTGAAATTTGTCATAAATTAGACAGCTTTTATTGCCTTAGTGTTCTATCATTAATTATTTAAAAATTAGTCAAAGTAATGAATTCAAATTAGAAACCTAGAAAGTTGCATAGTTTGTGTCACATGAAAACATTTCGTACATAAAACAATGACCCATTACTTTACCTATTATTTTGTTATTATTATTTTGGAATTTGAGGTTGCTGGAACAAAATGTGAATTTCTCAAGTAGAATGCTATTATATAAAAATACTTCAAATCTGAGAATTACCCTGAACTTCAACAATCTGAGATTCATGCATGAATCAAATAAATCTGTTTCATAGTCTAGAAAGTTATCTAGCATAACAAGTTATGACCAGAAGCTCAATGAGGTAAGCAGCCACATCAGTTTTGTTCACCGCTATAAATGTAACTTCTACACGACTATCTAGAACACATAAGAGACAATTACTAATACTTATATGAGAAACAGAATGTTATGAAAAATCGAAAAGCATACCAGCCTCTCCTCTCTAAGTATTTTCAGGCTAATAAGTGTGTTTGGAACAAGATTGTCTAGTAATTCTCCATTGAAAGTGTGAGACTATAGCTTAATCTTAAGGAATAAAAATATTCAGTTAAGTGAGATAAAGGAGGGAGTGAATAATATTGAGACACATGAACAAAAGAAATAATTTAAAGGCAGTAGTGGGTGTCTGGAATAACAAAGACTTGATAATAGTTAACAGGAAGGAGAAAGCTCCTTGGAGAACAGTTATTTGGAATATGGCTGTGGAATGATTTCTGGGCAGTGTTCAGGGACTTTGAATGGTAAGATGAGGAATTTGGACATCAATATAAGGGTGTAGAGGTTATTAAATAATTTCTTGGAAGAATGACATAGTTAATAAGTTTACAAGATTTTTCTAACAAATACATATTCTACAAATTAGGGGAAAATCTAGAAGCGAGGGAACTAGTTAGGAACCATATTCAGTAGTGTTGGCACGGGATGAATACAACTTTATCTTCAAATATTTTTAAATTAAAAAGATTATTTTAGTTTTTGCAGACAGGGTATAGTTGGAGCCTAGAGGGTGTGCTAGGTGGTTTTGAGTGTGTGTGTGTATGTGTGTGTGTGTGTGTGAATAAATACAGGAGAGGCAGAGAGTGCATGAGTTGGGATAGTCTCAGAGTGAGGGAAACCTCAGAGAGTGGCTGAGTCAGGCCCTGCTGCCTGACACATTCTCAGAGTAAGCCCCATGGCTCAGGATCTTGGAAGCGCTACAGGGGGCGACAGAGAAATCCCGGGATGAGGAACCCTGGGTACCCCAGGTACCTGAGGCACTATATTAGTATCATTACAAATGTGCAAAATAAAGTGTTAATCATATGAGTGATATTCTGGGGATAGGATTAACAAGAGTGGTCACTAATGAGGTATGAAAGAGCAAGGAAGAAGAAACTGAGTGTTCAAGCTAGCCTGAGAAATTGACATTATATGTAGAAGAGTATCATATAAATAACTTTGTATGGAACCACAGAAGTAAGCAAAATGTCACCACTTAGTGCTTCTTTATTATGTATCCCTAGATACATTTATTATTGTATATACTCTTAATTCAAAGTAGGTGCTACCTTGTTGAAAGAGTCTTTTCAGTGAAGAGAGGATAGATTCATCTAAATCTATCCAAGGCACATTTTTATTGATTCATTTCAGAGGTTTCAGCCTTGGCATTTTCCAAGTAATTGTAATATTTGAGCATCACATTATGTAATAATAATAAGCTTCCAGAAGCTTCAGAAATTCTTCAAAGAGTTACAGGAATTTTCAGTCTAAACGTCCCAATGGATGGAATTTCCAATAATTTCATTAGTTATTTTCTCTGTCACCTTTGCGAGGTGGGAATCCTGGTGATCAGAGCTGAAATCATGGAGGGGGGGCTACAGAGTGATGATCGGTAGAGGTCTTTATTTCTTAAAATCATTTCTTTATACCTTTCACAGGATCCGATTACAAACAGGATATAGATTTACGTGCAGGGCGTGGGCTACCTGTGAGATGTGATTTAGGGGCAGGCAATCAAGTGAGACAAGTGAACAAAGATTATCTCTTAGCTTTAAATGACAATATCTCGTAACTTTAAATGACAAGAGCAAGTTAATGATTCTCCACACTTATCAGATCCCTCTAAAGGAGGACAGGAAAACATTCCAGGGATCCTCCCATATTTATTCTGGGTGTAGACCCAGGAAAACTCTTGCCCTCCGTCTCCTGGAGTGTTCTCACGGGATTCAACATGACCCCAGACACACTGGAGAGGATCACATTGGCGAGGATCAGGGTTATTTTCCAACGCTCGTCCTCTGAAAATACCTACATCTCAAAGCAATTAGAGCCTCTGCCTTTGGCCCAAGTCATGATCTCAGGGTCCTGGGATGGAGCCCCGCCCGCATTAGGCTCCTGCTTCTCCCTCTCTCTCTCTGCCTGCCTCTCTGCCTACTTGTGATCTCTGTCAAATAAATAAATAAAATCTTAAAAAAAAAAAGCAATTAGAGAATATCTATTCCAGGTATGTTTGTAATTAATGGTATTTTTGCCGATGACTTGAAAAGGGAAATTTAACTACGTACAGTTCTCAAGGTGACTATGTCATGTTCACATTGTTAGTATTTTAAATTTACACACAAATATGTATTACAAAGACAATATATAGTTACTGGGCTAAAAGTAAACTAGAAAGCTCCTAAAATAGAAAATTATGTTGCAAAACAGTCTTGGCCTTAAGCATACTTGTCAGATGTAACATTTTCCTATTTTTAAAGCTCTGGTAGAACAGAATCTGTCTTAGTAATGTAGCAATTTTGAGCAAGTCCTACCGTCAGTGGATGGTAGTTTAAAAGAAAACCCTAGTTTCTGCCTACAGCCAACCCAATGGAGGAATAAAATTATATTATTTACAGTTATAATCACAATCAAAAGAGAAGTAGTTTAGTCAGGATCGTTTTATGTTAACAGACTTTCGGTACATGAAAAATACATTTATCACTTTTTTTTCTTGAATAACACATGATTTTTTCAGGGTATATGTGTCAAACTACTAGCAAACTTCTTGGTGGGCTGGTTCTGATGAGCTCTAAGATGGAAAGTATCATGCTGAGGTAATAAAGGTGAAATTTCCTGGGAAGTGAGGGAGCCAATTATTCTGAAATACCACTGGGTCACCTTGCTCATAATTCTCAAGCATCCAGTGCATAAATTACCAATTCACAGTTCGTGTTCAATATCATCCAATCTATGCTGAATAAAATGTTGGCTTTTATAGCCATCTAAACTGAAAAACCATTTTCAGAGGCACAGTCATGAATAATGGAGCCAGATAGACCAGCAAAAAGAGACACACCCTCTTCTCATAGCTCATGCCCACCTTTCATTAAAACCACCTGATCCTTACTTCATCTCATCAGGAAGCTTTATTTGGGAGTAAAGCTCATGCCTGACCATGTCAAAACCAGGTGGGATGTTGTAGTTAATCAACTCTAAAATATTATTTGAAATAGAAAATATAAGTTAGAGGAGACTTTTCCATTTACAAAAATTGCCATGCTTTAAGTTCCATAATATATGATGAAAACTATTTAAAACATGCGGACCCCATTTCTTTACCTAAAATTGTTAATGCACTTTGTAATAATGTATTGTTTGCATACATTAAGAAGATTGGATTTAGAGTAGATTAGCAATCACTCTCAGCTCTTGAAACACTGGTCTTTGGTTCAGATAGGGGCTTTAATTCACTTATTCAATATGTTACTCTCTGTAAAAACTTCTAAAGCAGGATATTTACTAGCCCACAACTAATCAAATACTTTCCGACCCTTCACTTTGCCTCTTTAAACCTAAGGTAAGCATTCCCCTAATCTCATGATTATCATTTTCATACCTACCACTTTTTAGGGCTTTATTTTATCTCTATGAATTGCCCAAATGTAGGTTCATGTTTTAGTTGTTTTTCACATTTTCAGAAGTATATTATGTCATAATCTTTTAAGAGTTTTTGAACTAATTTTATTTCACTAAGATTGATCCATATTATTGCTTATAGCTGGGCTTGTGTATTGACTGTTACCTAATATTCCATTATGTTCATATATCATTAATTGCCCTTTCCTATTTGTGGATATTTGAATTGTTTTCAGTTTTTGCTGTGATATAGAATGATGCTGTGAACATTGCTTTATACATAATAAATTGGCAAGTGTGTATTGCTCAGTGCTCTATATTGCTTGTATGTTAACATCTTTTTTCTTCAAACTAATGTTAACATTTGAAATTTTAAGTAATAAAAAGTGATAACATTGCTTTTGCTTCTATACAATAATATGGAGAATTTTATTTTAAAAATATATTCTATATTCAGCATCATTATTACTAATTTTCAGAAATAATCTTTAAGACAAAACTTTTTGTGCAAGAAACCAAAACCTAGCTATTTATTTAGCTAAATTTAGCTAAAATAAAAATTATCTAGGAATCTATTATAAGGGTATCGGTATGTCTCATGGAAGATATGAACAAAAGTTCCACTGGGACCAGGAGTCAGGAACCAAACTCCTTTAGGAGATTTTTGCATTTGTTTTTATTTCACGTGTTTGTTGTTTTGTTTTTGGTCTCTCCACACTACTTGTTATATTTTTTATTCCTTATTTTACATTTATGTATTTACTTACTTTGCTTTGATTGTTTGCTGTGGCCTGAAGTTCACAGAAAGAAGAGGTATGCCCTCCATAAATAGCTCTTTACTCCCTGTGCTCAGAGCACCCTGCGGGCATGACATTTTAGTCCCGTTTCTCAGCTGTTGCCAGAGAAGAATGGTTGTTGGGTGAGCTGCACCAGTTTCCCACTCCTCAACAAATCAAGTATGTGCAAAAGCGTGAGTGCCCCTATATGGTTGTGAGACTCTCATAGTAACTCTGAGGAAGGATTTGGCAATTTCAGGTAGAAAAGGGGATGGGAAGTTTCCTAAAAGGAGTGGAGGATGTGCTGGGCAGATAAACAGACGAACGTCAGCTGCCTTTGGTAATGGCTGCACTTGACCATCATCTGACTTGCGTGGTTCATTAACTGGTTTTAAACATACTAGAGCATCTGCATGTATCCATACCTTCATCTATCTGTGTTTATGTGTATATCATATTTATATACGTGTCTGACCGACTTGCTTGGGTTTGACCAATTCACTCTGGTGGTGGTGGTGTGGGAACCCTGACAGCATGAAATTATAATACATGTTATTCCTCAGAAAGTCTTGAGGCTTGACTTCTAAAGTCTTGTAATATCAGAGGGGCTCTATTTTGAATAAGAATAAATGATTGCTGCAGGAATCTTGAGAAACTCTTTAGTAAAATGCAAATATATATTCTACCGATTTGGGAAGCTTTCACGTGATATTTCAATAGTAGTAGAGCCTCTAACAAACATTTTGTAGGAAGCTTTCTTCAAGTTAATTTCAATATCTACAAATATTTTAATAAAAAAATTTAATATCTACAAATATTTTAAAATCTACAAATAAACTAAAACAATATTTGTGAATGACTTAAGGTCTCTCATCTTGTGAACATTAATGAATTAAACTTGTTATATAAGAAATTGTCATTCTAGTAAAAGTCCGGAGATTTCCTAAGCAGAGTTAAATACTAAGTTTCTGTTTGTGCAATTTCAGTTGGATAACCATCTCTGACATATACGTGTCATTTATAGTGATATGGATATTCTTGGGGTGCCTGGGTGACCCCCTTGGTTGGGCCTTTGAGTTAGTTTCGGCGCAGGTCATGGTCTCCCAGTTAAGGGATTGAGTCCCATGTAGGACTTCCCACTCAGTGCTGAGTCTGCTTTGGACTCTTTCTTTCTCTTTCCCTCTGCCTCAAGACACAAAAACACCCCCTCACCCTCCCCCTGCCGCTAGAACACTGTTCACATGTGCTCTCTCTTTCTCTAAAATAAGTAAATGACATTTAAAAAAAAAATAAAAGAATAAAGAGATATATATGTTCTCTGTTGTTTCCTATTATCTGTGTTCTTTTAGACAAAACATAAGAAGTTAATTGATTATAAGCATTGAAATACATCTCTTTCTTTTGAAAACTTTCTCAAGGTTTTATCTGTGACTCAGCTAATAAAAAAAATTATATTTCAAAGGCATATTATTAGAAATTTTGTGCAGACTTCTGGTTCTGATCGTGGTAGAATGCCCACTTATGCAGACATGTTACTAGAAACAGTGTATCAAACAACTCTTTGTAAAATGACACCGAATTTTTGGTAACTGTGTTTTGACTGCACAGCTTCTGCCGAAATCATTCATTTGGGCTTAAGTAGAAATAAGGATGAGCAGAGGAGGAGGCAAAGAGAGAAATATGTCTTTACTGGATGGTACAGAAGAAGCAGAACAATTTCAAATGTGAAATAGCAAAAATCTGGTGTTACATATGCACAGAATATTCTAGCATATTGATTTCCTACTGTGCTCTTACAGACTTGCAGTTTCTTGGTGGTATCTCTGGGCATCTCAGCAGTAGGTGCTGTCGTAATTAAGGAGACGAGGGCGCTAAGCTCCAAATTATTCTTCTTTCTCCAGTTAGAATATCCCCTCTGTTCTCCTACCTGGTCTGCAGGAGTTCAACTTAAGATTTCTTTAGAAACGTGTGGTTGTTAAAAATAATTGAGAGAAACAATCTACTGGAACATTTTCATTTTACCTTTTAGAATTTTTAAATATCCCACAAGTTTGGTGGTAATCAGAAATAACCTGGAGAGAAGGGAGTACATTTGAAGTAAACTCTGTTGCTTTTAAGATTATTATGCATAAATTAATTAAAGAAAGTTAGACAAACAATCCCAAGTAAATATATTTATTCATATGTTTTATAAAAAAATAGAATAAAAATAATAACTAGAGAAAAATGCTAAGTAAATAAGAAAAAAGAAAGGAGAAATAAAAAAAAATTCCAACAAAAAAACCCATCTCGTTTAAGGAAAATTTGAGGTGTGAGTAGACAGGGAAATATGTTTTTTTTTTTTTTAATATTTTATTTATTTATTTGACAGACAGAGATCACAAGTAGGCAGAGAGGCAGGCAGAGAGAGAGGAGGAAGCAGGCTCCCCGCTAAGCAGAGAGCCTGATGTGGGGCTTGATCCCAGGACCCTGGGATCATGACCTGAGCCGAAAGCAGAGGCTTTAACCCACTGAGCCACCCAGGCGCCCCGGGAAATATGTTTTTAATGGAGACAGATGTTGCACACCAATGCACTTTGTGTAGAACCATGGGTAAACAATTTCAAGTGACTGGTTATTAAGTCCTTGAAAGAAAGGCTTACTAAAAACCAAAAGGAATTTAATTAAAATTACCTATGTAAGAATTAACCTCATTTCAAATTATAGTTTGCTTGCAAATGATAGTCGAACCCACCATCATAGAGTTTATCTAAACTTCAGCAAAGTTCTAAAAATATTACTTTTTTTCTGAGAAAAAAATTACATGCCACCAAATTTGGAAAACAGGAAGAAATAGAAGGAAGAAAAACCCTCAGAATCCAGGAATTCAGACATAAATAGTTATTATCTGCTTCTAAATACTTGCCCAAATCTTTCCTTTTATTGGATAATGCATCATGTAAACTGTGTATATTATTTTAAATATAAACTACTCTTTATCTGTGTTTGGTCTTGGTTCTTTTCTTCAAGTACCATTATTTCATAAATATTTTTCCAAGTCATTAATTTTTTAAATTATAGTTGATATTTCTCCAAAATATTTTATCTATACTACACCATAATGCATTCTCTCCATTCACTCTATTATTTATCATTGAGTTTTCCCCCCATTTTTGCTTTTACAAATAATATTATTAACAGGGTTGTCAATTTCTCTGGTATTTCCTTAGAATATATTTATAGAAGTGGAATTTATGCAGTATGAATAATTTAAGACCCTTTACTCATGTTGCCTAAGTACTTTCCAAAGTTTGTAGCCATATTCACTTACACACGTACACCAGTAATATATGAAAGTATCTTTCTTACTACACCCACATTAGCATTTAGAATGATACATTTCTAAACCAGTAATGCACTTGACAAAGTCTTTAATAAGCCCCATATGGAATGCAGGCTGGATGATAACATAGACAGGAAGATTCATAAATGTTTTTCATGCCTCTTATAGGACACAGTTGTGATCTTGAATGCTTGAATCCAGGGTCACCTCCTGCAGCTTCCTGAAAAATATTTTGCAAACAGAGGGTACTCCGGCCAAATGTATCTTCTTTCCATGAGTAGGAGACTGACTGAAAAACTCCAGGTAGATTTTTGTCTTGGTAAATTGAGTTGAAGGACGTGCTATAAATATAAATTTGGCCAGACAAAATGCAGTCTGAACAAGTTGATCGGCGTTTCCCTGCAGTACAATATGGTCCCCATTCCATGACCTTCTATGGGTGACTCTGTGTCCTCCCAAAATGCTAAAGGGAGGTGGTGACTCTATTCTGTGAGTGCGTTAGCTCTTCCGGTAGCAGCTGCATAAGTGATTTGGTGACTCCTAGATAAATATTTCTAAAGACAGAACATGTCCTGCAATAGTTACTACTACCTACATAGAGCTTAGCATGACCTTGTTTTTGTTTAACTGTGTTACATGGATTTATTTATTTAATCGTCAAAAAACCTAAGCAGTAAGCAATTTTATTTTCACCTTTTTCAGATTAGGAGAAGCCCAAGACAAAGCCATGGATAACACACTTGCACTCTACCAGTGAGGAATCACGGAGCCCAGAATTGAATTTAGGCTCTTTGATGCCAGTGGTTTCATTCTTAAGCACATAAGTACCTCCTGCACACACACACACACACACACACACACACACCCAGAAAAACATATGATGCATGCACAAATACACGGAGGCACACACACATTCAAAATAGGTAATACTGCTTTTCTGAGAAGGGTATTTTTAACATCTCTCTTCCTCACATCTAAATAGTTCTCCCTGTAGTAGTTTGTTTCACTTCTGTGTTCTTGGCGGTCCCCTGGATAGCTTCAGCCGTGATAGAGGAATGGATTCCGGTAGATTGGGAGAGTCGAGGGGAAGAGAAGAAGAATATCGTGTTATGTCAGACCAGCAACTGCCGCTCTCTCCCCTTTAAAAGAACAATGTCAAAACACATTGCACTAAGTCTTGGGATCACAGGTAATTGAAATGTTTATGACTCATTCAGACATATGGGGAAGGGGTGGGCAGGACCCATCAGCAAGAAGACTTTGTGGGTCCTGATGTTGAGAGAGAGAGAGAGTCAGAGACAGACAAAAGTGAAGGAAAGGAGAGAGGTAGACCATGGACACACATCTGTGAGACAGGATTGATTAACGCCAGGGTAGACGAATTTCTGGGACCTATCTTTATCAGGAGGATCAGAGGGACCAGGAGAGACAGTTGTCTGCCTGTGACCTTACCTGATGTAGCAGAGTAAGTGCAAAATGTCTGCCAATTCACCCTAGCAGATGTTTAAATGTTTAGCCAAGTGTAAGTTTGCTGTGAGTGATGTAATGCTTCCAAGTCTATTTCTTCTTACTCCTAGAACTGAGAGTGTGCTTTCAGTAATTTTCTGGCCTTTCTTTTGTCTTTCTCATGCTCTAAATAGTTGAAATGTGCAGGAACAGTGAAAAGAAAACATAAGGTATGACGTGATGGAGATTTAGGTAAAGCTGTTTCTCTGAACCTCTACTGTGGCAATGATCGGTCCTCAAAATCAGGGATTGTCACGATAGACATCTGTGTCCAGCTCCTTTTACAAAGGACTGCGGGTGACTGTGGTGATTCTCATGACAGAGGGAATTCCGAGATGGGGAGCAGGTGGGAGGGAACAGAACGAGGCTTACAGAGCTTCCAAACACAGGCAACCCATTGAGCTTCTGTGGAGTGTGGTATATGTCACCAAAACTCACATCCCATGGACCAGAGCATGACACACAAGTCAACTAAAGTCTGATGGCCAGGGTGTTTATCCGGTCTATATGGCAAGACAGCAGGAGTAGCCAACACATCGGTGCTGAACAACTCCAGGTATTTATTCCATGGTAAACATTTTATAGGGTAAAACTAAGAATGAGTTGCCTGCGTTGATTTCAAATTTTCCTGTTGGTGAAGTTTGATCTGTTGTTTTGATTGTTTGTGCATCTGAAATCCCACTGTTTTGGGAAGAGCCGCCAAAGGGTTCCATGGGCAAGATCTGGTAACTGTTTCTGAGGGGATATTGACCTGTCTACCATCCTTTATCCTGAATTCAGGCAGAGATGTTTGACACCCAACCATTATTTTCCTTAATCAAATCACTGAAGAATAAGCAGTGAGTGCCTAAGGACTAGCTACGTCCATGCCCCAAGGACAAAAGTCATGAAACTTTATGCATCTTATGACTTTACAGGAGAAGGAACACGTGTAGTATGGACAAAGTTAAAATCCTCCTGTGTTCCTAACCATACTGATTCATCTAAAATTTTCCAAAATAATATCAAGGACAACATCAAATGCTATTTATATAAAATTCTTAATGTGCTGGAATCTTTAGGCATTGCAATCACTGTTCTTGTTTCGTTTCAACCCAATGAACAAGTTAAGCCTTTAACCTGCCATGGAGCACATTCTCACCTCCAATTTTTCTGTTTCTCCATGCAGCCACCAAGTCTGACTTGCCTGAGCAGAGCAAGAGGATCCTCTAGAGCAACTTTTGCTGGATATCATCTGTTAGTGGTACTTTTTGTTTCTTCAGTTCATGAATGTTATATTAATATCACCCAGTACCTAGTTCTGGATCCATCTTTTCAGAGTTCTAGTACACACTCAGGAACTATAAAAGCATACGATGGTGGCCTTATAAATTAGGCAACTTATTTCAACAACTCCAAATCTGGTTCTACATCTTTTTCTTTCTATTCATGTCTAGGAATTTTGGTGGAAAAAAAATGAACATTATTATTTTTTTTAATTTATTTATTTGACAGAAGAGAGATAGAGAGAAGAGGAGGCTCTCCACTGAGCAGAGAGCCCGATGCGGGGCTCAATCCCAGGACACCAGGATCATGACCTGAGCTGAAGGCAGATGCCTAACCGACTGAGCCACACAGGTTCCCCTGGACATTGTTGATAATAATTTTTTGTGAGTCTAAATTGTCTTGAATTATTCTAATGATTGATGCTTTCTTATCAAGTACCCATTAACTCACCTAGATGCTGAAAACTATCTCTCCCATAGGATTAAATACCTTTTCTCTCTTCTGTCTTCCTGCTATTTTATTTTTAGTCTGGTCCTTGTGTACCTTGGTGGTCAGCCAAGGTTTGGAGCAGGGATTACACTCAGATACACGGGATCACCCTCTGTTTCTTTGCTTCTAGGAATGTCCAATTAATCTCCCGCTGCTTTACCAGCCTTGGACTAAATCCTCTGACAGTTTGAGCACATATGACTTTAGCTGTCTACTAAGCTCCACTCTGTGAAGCAGAAAACTTACAAATCTTGCTGCTTTTTCAAGAGCAGATTATATGTCAGTGTTTCTGCCTATTTTTCCACCAGACCCCCGATTGTTTTCCCCCCATATACTTAGCTTACCCTTCAGCCAATGATATGGGAAGAATTTCATATTTACACTCTTTGAGTCTTATTCCTTCTGTAGTCCTCTTGCTACCAGGATTTTTCCCTTTCTATTTCAGCTGATCCATCAGTCTTAAGCTCGGGTTTTTTTGTTTTATTTTGTTTTTACTTTTCCAAATCAAATCACAAAGCTGTAGGTTTCTGCTCCACTGTTTTACCTCCAAAGCCCGGATGGTAAGTAGTGTACTTAGGTCAGAAAACTCCAAGTTCAGATCTTTAGCTTTTCCGATGGTTGTATTTCTTAAATCAACTTTACATTTTTATTTCTGCTCTTGATGCTTTAAATAATACTTAGCAATTTTTCATAATGGTTATCTGCAGAGAATTCAAATGAACATTTCTTTCTGTCACCATTACTGAGTTTATTCACCATTACTGAGTTTATACTGATCATTTCGCTCCCATTAATTGTTAACTATACATTTTGCAGTAAGTCATTATGCTGTTGCTCTAAGTTCTTATACTTGGATCTTAAGAATATTTAAAGAGGTGATATACATATGTATATATAGAAGTGACTATGTAGATATATGCAATGGAATGGTATCTTAATTTTCTTTTCATTATACAGTCCTTCAACCTCAGAATTCCAGACTTCCTTTAACTTTGTGAATAAGATTACAAACTGCCCAATATAAGTGTTTTTTCCCCCAGGGGAAACTTAATACATTCTAACTACAATTGGAATATCCTTGGTTTATTGAAAACCAAAGCAAAGCTGCTGTACATTAGCTATGTGCCAATAAGGGAAGAGATAATACTTGAACAGGAAATACAAAATCAGAACCTAAGAATCCTTGACAAATGTGTCATGGTTGGGGGGATATTCTTTCAATGAGAAATTATAATTCTACTGAAAGGTTTCATTATAGTCACATCTTGATTTTACTTTTTTATTGGACCGAAATATTTTAATGAATTTATAACCTTATGACAGATATTTGTAAAAAAATCCTTTCATTTAAAATAAGTATAAGGTCTAAGAATAATGGAAAATAAGATGCAAATATAGTTCTTTTTATTTGCCAGAGCATTAGCAGAATAAACTAATAATATAATAAAAAGTTTGTTGATTCATATGTATGTAACCATTTATTTATGAGTTCGGTTGAGTGATTTTCCCCCCACTAGCTACAAACAAAAATTGTATATATTTAAGGTTTACAACACACATTCATTACCTCCCATAATAATAGTTGTTATTTTTTTGTGGGGAGAACTCAGGATCTACTGTCTTAGCGCATTTCAAGTCCACAATACAGTATTATGAACTACAGTCACCACGTGGTTCATGGGGGGCTTGTTGCCCTCTGATATCACAGCCTATTCTGATGGGAACAATGGGAAGCATGAATTTAAATCACAATTCACCAACTAAGCTTTTCCTTTTGTTTATTAATAGTTTATTAACTAAATTTAATGTTGGCCTCACTGACTTTTCCATAATGAATTTGTTTAAACTAATTAGAGTAATAACTGAGATTAGGAAAAAACAAAAGTAAACTTACTTAACATTAATGTATGAATCAATGAACACATTTGGATGAAAGGGATTTGGGATTCATTTAAAAGAAACCAGTAACAAAAGACAGAAGATCAAGATGGATAAATAACAGAATTTGTTATTGAATATGTTAGTAATTCTGTTTATAGGCCAAAAGTGAATTTCATGAAAGAAAACAAATGAATTACCACAAAAACATTATTGATGGAAATGGACTACAAATACACAGGTTAGTCTCCCTCTCTAGTTTCATCTTGTTCCAATTTTCCCTTCCTTCTCCTATGATCCTCTGTCTTATTTCTTAAATTCCTCATATCAGTGAGATCATATGATAATTATCTTTCTCTGGTTGGCTTATGTTGCTTAGCATATTAACCTCCAGTTCCATCCACAAGACAAACCATAAGACTCTTAATCTCAGGAAATGAACTGAGGGTTGCTAGAGAGGAGAGGGGTAGGAGAGACGGGGTGGTTGGCTGATGGACGTTGAGGAGGGTATGTGCTATGGTGAGTGCTGTGAATTGCATAAGACTGATGAATCACAGACCTGTACCCCTGAACAAATAATACGTTATATGTTAATTAAAAAAGGAAACAAAACAAAACAAAAAGAAACAAGCAAAATATATAGGTTATTACATACATATGATAGGTAATATATATTTATGATATGTAAAAATGAATACCTTCCTATGTGGTACATAACCATTAGAGAGGAACAAGTAAATCTTAGTTGAATAATCAGTTTAAATCCATTATAGCAATAATTGTTACCTAGGACTGAATGAGAAGTTTAATTTCCTTTATTTTGTCATAAAGGAAGCAACAATGATCATCATCCCTTTGATCTATAACCTAAGGGAAAAAAAATGGACTTGCCCTAGATGCATCAAGTGAGCATTATCAGGGTACCGGCGTATCCTGGGTAAATGTCTTTCTTAATCAAGTCCCTCCAACTGGAGGCATTTGTGATCAGCTTTTACTTCCAACAGGAATTTGGTGATCCTGCTCTATGTAAATGTTAACCCGTCACTATGCTTGAAGGTAATTGCCAGCTGTCCCCCTAGTAAAAGGAGAAACAGTCAATTTGTTAAAAATTTTCATAGGACTAAGAGTCAGCTATTTCAGTAACATCTGGATTATTGAACTATTTTTATTTTTATCAAAATGGTGGGTGTTATTTAGACCAAACCGTGTAGTGATTTTAAATTTACACCCTATGAAATGCCTGGGGAAGCATCATAATTTCTGTATCATCAGCAGCTACTGAGTCGGCTGCCAGGGATACCAGCTTCCTGGTGCCCACCACGTCTTTGTGTCATCCCCTCCACATTGTTGACTTGTTTCAACAGAATATGGCAAAAGTGATGGGATGCCATGTCCAGGCTTTATTACAAAAGTTTTTGACTTCCATCTCTCTTGCACATGCTCTCTGTTGCTCCTCTTTGGGTTCAATGAAACCAGCTGCTTAGGGCACCTCTGTGGCTCAGTCAACTAAGTGTCTGCCTTTGGCTCAGGTCATAATCCAAGGACTCTGGGATCCAGCCCCACATGAGTCTCCCTACTCAGCAGGAACCCCGCTTCTCCTTTCCCTCCCTGCTCATGTTCTCTCTCTTTCTCTGCCTCTCTTTCTCTTAAAAAAAAAAAAAAAAAAAAAAAAAAAATTAAAAAAAAAAAAGAAAAGAAAAAGAAACCAGTTGCCATGTTGCAAGCTGTTTCCATGGAGAGGCAGGCCCACATGCTAATGGACTGAGGATAACCTCCAGCCATCACCAGCAAGGAACTGAGTTCCCAATGGCATATAAGAAACTGAATGCTGTCAACATCCCCATGGGTGAACTTGGAGGCAGATCTTTCCCCAGTCAAGACTTGACTACATCACCAGCCAGTGTTTTGACTGAAGTCATGAAAGAGACCCAAAGGACCCTGTTAACCTGTGCATAGACTCCTCACCCATAGAAATTATGTGGTACTAATTACTGCTGTTTTAAGCAATGAGGTTTGGGGATAATATGTGTTATATAAATACAGATAACGAAAACAACACCTACAGGAATCTCAACAAGTTTGGCAAAAGTTATTAAAAGTTGATTTCATTTTAAGACATTTGTCATGATGGATTTTAGAAATATGAGGAAAATCTACAATAGTATATTAGAGATATACTACTATTCAAACATAATGTGTAGCTGTTAATTTACTGATATGTTAGATGATTCCTAATCCATGTCTTTGTTTATTCAAAATGTATAAAGTCTCTCAATTTTTTAAAAATAAAAAAAAATGTTTATTCAAAATGTGTAAAGTCTCTCAACTTTTTAAAAATGAAAAAAGTTATTCATTATGAGGAAATTTTTCTTCCTCATACTAACATAACAATTGAATTTTATATTTGCATTGTGAGAGGAGTTGCTATGGGTTTTCTTAACCAGACGTGGTTTTAGATTATATTTTCTAATTAATAAAGATCTAGAATATTGCCTGTGGTAGGAGATTTTTTTAAAAAAGTTACTTGTTTATTTTCTAAGTTACTATAAATACTCTCTCACGACAGTTTATAAAACAACAACAACTAGTCCGCTATTCTCAGGTCAATGCATTTGCAATATAGGTTTTGTATTTTTTTAAAATTTCTCTCTTAAGTGAACTAACTTGGATTATTAATTTGCTGCTGCCCCTCGGAACAATTTGTTACTTAAACTGTAACCCCTGGAGGATTTTACTAGTTACCAAGCACATTTAGATATGGCCTTAAGAAATATATATACTGGCAACAGGTGTTTGGGGAGAAGGACACTGTGCGACCGTGAAGCGGGGCAGCGGCTTCAGGGAAGCCGAGCACCAGGGAACGGCCGGTCAGCTCAGGGTGGAATGAAAACCCCCTGCTTCCCTTTTCCTTTATCGCTCCTTTCTCTTCCCAGAAGTGCCCGGTGTTAGTTAGATGAGTCCTTGGAATGTGCTTGGTTAACTATAAACTTGATCCTCCTTCTTGCCTGTCTGCTTCTGCTTTTTCTTCTTCTTCTTCTTCTTCTTCTTCTTCTTCTTCTTCTTCTTCTTCTTCTTCTTCTTCTTCTTCTTCTTCTCTTTTCTGTTTGGTCTTTTTGAGGCACTCAATTAGGGAATTAAAAACATAGATGCTAAAATTGCTGAAAATTTTTCAGATTTATTTTAAAACAGGAAGAACAGACTCTTCTCTGAATATAGGCCTTGTATATATCATGCAATGCTACCAAAACACTAAATAAAAAATACTTAAGGAGGACCTGGGTGGCTCGTAAGTTAAGCATCCTACTCTTGATTTGGCTCAGGTCATGATCTCAGGGTCATGAGCTCAAGGTCCCCATTGAGCTGCACAGGGAGCATGGAGCTTGCTTAAGATTCTCTCCTTCCCTTCCCCTCAGCTTCCCCACACACTTGAGCTCTCTTCTTCTCTCTTAAAAAAAAAAAAAAAAAAAAAAAGCAAAAGCAAAAACAAGAAACAAAACCCAAGCTTATGGATTCACCTTTAAAGAAGCTGTATTATCGGCCACAGTCAGTGACAAATACACCTCTACAATTTTAATAAATATAAAGTTATTTATTCCATCTATGGCCCTTTTATCCTGGATTAAGATTGTCTTCACAGTTGGAAGAGCGTTGTTTATTTTGAGAAGCCTCTGACATTCCATCCTTCCTTTTAATCTTTGCACTGAAGTCAAGACTTCTGAAGTTTAAAGGATTTCTCCCTACACCCTGAGGGAAGAATAAAACTTCCTGAAAAACAAACAAACAAAAAACCCTTAAAATAGAATCTTCTCACTTCCTTGATTGTGGTAAAAGTACATCATTAACTATTAAAAAAAAAAAAGTTATTTAAACCCCACTGTCCACGCAGTTCTTGCCAACTGAGGAAAGGAAAAGAAAAACCAGGAGCAAAGTGAGGGTAACAGTTTTGTATTTTAAAGTTGCTTCTCATCACACACGTACACAAATGGTAGCTATGCCAGGGATGTGTTAATTAACTTAACTGTGTAAGTATTCCACCATGTATATGTATATTAAATCATCACATTGGACACTTTAAAAAAAAATCATATTGCACAGTGTAAATAATAGTGTTTGTCAATCATTCCTCAAACAAAACTGAAAAAAAGAAAAGAGATAATCCTGATTTCAGAAAATCAAAGCTAATTAAGGACACCTAAAACTGAAGCTCAAAAGTCGGAAACTTGGGACGCCTGGGTGGCTCAGTGGGTTAAGCGGCTGCCTTCGGCTCAGGTCATGATCCCAGCATCCTGGGATCGAGTCCCACATCGGGCTCCTTGCTTGGCAGGGAGCCTGCTTCTTCTCTGCCTCTGCCTGCCACTCTGTCTGCCTGTGCTCACTCTCGCTTCTCTCTCTATGACAAATAAATTAACAAAAAAAAAAAGTCGGAAACTTTTTTGTTCAGTGCTCCTGAATTCACTGTTCATGCACCACACCCAGTGCTCCATGCAATCCGTGCTCTCCTTAATACCCACCGCCAGGCTCACCCAACCCCTCACCCCCCTCCCCTCCAAAACCCTCAGTTTGTTTCTGTGTCCACAGTCTCTCATGGTTCACCTCCCCCTCTAATTTCGCCCAATTCACTTTTTCCTTTCCTTCTCCTAATGTTCTCCATGTTATACTTTATGCTCCACAAGTAACATGGAAATTTAAAACAAATTAATTTTTACAAGAAAATTTAGCTTTACAGCTTGCATTTGAAGCTATGCACTTTTATCTCATCTTTCCACTGCAAATCACATGACTATGCAGAATAGTCTAATTTTTTTTTTTAAGATTTATTTATTTATTTTAGAAAGAAAGAAAGTGAGTGTTGGGGAGTGGCAGGGGTAGTGGGATTCCCCTCTGAGCGCAGAGCCCTACGGGGCTCAATCACAAAACCCTGAGATCATGACTGAACCAAATGCAACCAAGAGTCAGTTGTTTAAATGATGAGCTACCCAGGCATCCCCTGTTGCAATGATTTTTAAACAATAACTATTTCTTTTTCTTTTAACAACACCTAGTAGCCAGTATATAAACCAGGCAAACTTGTACTTCTTTTGAAATCTCATAACAGAAACCATTCAGTTTCTACTTACAATAATATGGAGGACTTGATACAAGTAGATCCTGAATCAAATGATATTTTTATTGCATTACTAGGCTTTCAGAAAGGAAAGGGAATTCCAAAAGGGCCAAGACAAGGAAAGGGAAAGAAAAATTAAGAAAAAGAAACACTAAAAAGCAAACATGTAAATATAAACAAACATCACTATTACAAAATAAGAAAGATAATGTGTAATTAATAGGGCCTCAGAAGGAGGCAAAACTTAAAATGATGGAGGACAACAGGATATAAAGCAATGAGAATCTGCCTTGAGCTCATATTGTAAAGGACTTATTGCTCAGGAATCTGATTAATATGTATAAGGACCTATTTAGCCAGAGCAACTCCATCTTGGTTAAAAAGCCATTTTGTTGTTTGTGCAGTAAAACTTAAACTGACCCTGCCCCCCCGCCCCCGAGTTACTTAAAAGCAAGTCTGGGGGGCACCTGGGTGGCTCAGTGGGTTAAGCCTCTGCCTTCGGCTCAGGTCATGATCTTAGGATCCTGGGATTGAGCCCCTCATAGGGCTCTCTGCTCCGCAGGGAGCCTGCTTCCCCCCGCACCCCCGCCCCTGCCTGCCTCTCTGCCTACTTGTGATCTCTTTCTGTGTCAAATAAAAAAATAAAATATAAAAAAAAAAAAAAAATAAGCAAGTCTGGGAAACCAGAAGAATATGGTAGGCCAGTTCCTAATAACAGAGCCCAGAATACAAGGCCAGGTCAGCCAGTTCCTGCTAACAGAGCCCAGAATACAAGGACGAGTCAGGCCAGGCGGAGACATCCAATCAGTAAAGCACACATACTGTCTCCCTAACCACCAAAGAATGTAAACTCTGCCTTTTGGGCACCAAACTTGGGCGCCAATTCTGAGCAGAGTGATAGGCTAGTTCAAACAGCTCCTATAGGACAAATTATAATTCAATTGGCCACCTGCATGTGGCCTAACATGACTATGCAACTTTCTGTGTATGTTATGATCTCATTGGCCACCTATGTGTGGTCAGGCTTTTGCTCTATAAAAGTGAGTCTGTAAGGCTGGGCAGGGTCACTCTCTTCCAAGACGGCCCTGGCACAGAATAGAGCTTTGCATAACTTTCCCCTTGTCTCAGTCTCATTCCCCTGGCCAATCAGTCTAACTTCTAATACTTGTCATAAAATAAAGCTTTAAATAACTTTCACTTTGTCTCAGTCTTGTTTCCTTTAATAATGGACCTAACAATATGCAAACTTTATAATCTCATTAGCTCAAGAGAAAAAGAATTGTAGAATTATTATTAAAAAATTAGAAGTGTATGTAACTTCCAAACTGTAAAGAAGAAGAAAAAAGCAATGAAATAACCCACAGAAAAGCAAGAAAAGTCCATATTAAGGCAACATGAAAAATTTAAAATATGTAGAGTAAGGCATAATTTCAAATTTATTATGAAACACCATAAATATAATTGATCTAAGTTGAGGAAAATAAGTTGTCAGAATGAATTTTTAAAAAATTAGTTATAGGTTGTTTAAAAGAAATAAATCCCAGAAGATGTACATAGAACTGCAATAATGAAAAGAATAAAGATATACAAAGGAATATAGTTAGAAATTGGAATTATTGACAAACCATAAGTGACTCTTAATCTCACAAAACAAACTGAGGGTTGCTGGGGGGAGGGGGTTTGGGATAAGGGGGTGGGATTATGGACATTGGGGAGGGTATGTGCTTTGGTGAGTGCTGTGAAGTGTGTAAACCTGGTGATTCACAGACCTGTACCCCTGGGGATAAAAATATATGTTTATAAAAAATAAAAAATTAAAAAAAAAAGAAATTGGAATTATTTATATACAATTTTCAATTAACCAGAAAGTTTTAAAATAATAAAAACATGAAGCTAATAAAATAACCTAAAAACACATAAAACTAAAATTGAGAAAACAGCAGGGAGAAATTTTTAAATACATTATTAATAATGTATTTGATAATGAAAGATTCCAACTTAGCTCTTTCAAACATAAAAAGAATGCTACACAAATAGAAGATTTGAAAAACGCAATAGCAAGCTTGGGTTATGAGACTCTTATACAACCCTAAGCCAACAATTAGTGATATGATCTCTTTTCAGGCACATATGGAACATTTATAAGAACTAAAGATATTTTAGGCTATAAAATCAAGCTTCAGCAAATAATCAATATCAATAGAATGTAAGCTCCACGAAGGCAAGGTTTTTGTTTGTTCACTAGCATATGTGCACATGAAGAAAAGTCTCTGCCAAGTAGTAGACAATGAATATTGCTTGAGCAAATGCAATATTTTGAGACAAATCATTTATATCTGATGTCAGTAACTAAACATAAATAAAATTTAGGTATCACAGAAATAATCCTAGATAATACATGTCAAAGAAGATAAGTGATAAAATTTGAAATTTAGCTTTTGAAAATGAAATGATCTTGAAAACACTGCACATTAAGATGGGAGGAAAACAGTTAAAAAAAAAAAAAACACCTAGAAGAAAATATGTAATCTGAAATATTAAAAGGAGACAAATAGGCTGATAATGAACAAAATGTCTAAAATTAAGAAATTAGAGGCAAAACTAAATGTGAATTAAAAACAACAAAAATGAAGTCAAATGTTGATCCTTTGAAATGATAAAAAGTGTAGGCAGTTTCAAATAATTAATAGGATTGATTAAGAGAGAAGGGGAAATAAACTATAAATAATTTATATTTGGAATAAAAATTAGGCACATGTGCATATCTAACACATTAAAATTTAATTAGAATAATAGAAAATGTAGGCCAATAAATTAGAAAATTAAAAAAAATTAACTTACAAAACCAATATCTAGAAAAAAATTTTAAAGTAAATGATTCTAGAATTATTAAAGAAACTGACTCAACTGTGTGATATCATAATTTATAACAGGAAATACATACTTGATCTTCATCTAATTTCTGGCACAAACTCCTACAACCCTTGAAATTTTCCAAGTGATGAGAGCAGCCAAGGCATCTTGTGTTATGTTACTGAAGTGTGCATCAAAACACTGTATCCTCTTGGGAAGAACTTCCACATGGCCCATGTTTGCATGGAAAGGTACTAAATTCCTAGGGTTTGATTTTAGACATTCATTCTAATTGCTTTTAGAGTTTTGATCAGTATCAATCTCAGGATCTGTCACAAAGTAACTCACAGAGTATTTGTTGAAAATCTAAATGAATCAAAATAAGATAATATCCTAAAGTCACTTTCTGAGGCCTGTTTTGTGTTTGAAAGATTCTATGTATCAGTGTTGTCAGTAACAGCAGAGGGACATGCTCAAGTAAAGATAAAGTGATAGAGAGTAGGGCTATGAGAATTTCCTGGATTCAGTGTCAGAGCCAGCATTCGAACCTGCATGTTTTGACCCTAAACCCACGTCCTTACGCAGTGGGTCAAACACCCTTCCATTTGGGAAAAGAACTTATATTGTGAAGGTTTTCCCACCTCTATCCTAGTCCAAGAAAATGATATTTATAGAGGTCACAAAATCTATGTATAATAGGTTTGGGTCAGAATCCAGCCTTTCTAATAAAATCTAGTTCTCAATCTCATAATATAGTCGTACAAAGCCGTACAAAGCATAAAGGATAGAATCGGCTTAATTATTTCAATTCTAGCTTTAATATTTTTCATATAATTCCTGAGAATAACTGCATACATGTTTGCATCTCTGCTCTCCAGATTAGACATGACGGCTCCCCCAATCCTGAAGGTGGCACTGTGTCAGTGTTCTCCGTGGTTCTAGTAACAGGTACCGTATTTGCAGACATTCTTGAACTACACTTGAGAACAGAATATGGCAAAGATGAGGACTGAGACTAGGAAAGAGAGCTTGAAAAGTTGGACCAAAGCTTTATAATGCTGTATTTATGAAGATTTTCCTTGATCTAAGCTTGTACTCATTGGAAAGCAGGCTGTAATGTCGTCCTTGAAATGTAAAGCAAATAATTTTGGCCAGCATACATTTTTTTTTCCCTGTCAAACATTTCAAGGATTAGGGTCCTGTTGGCAGCTTAAAAGCCTCTGCCAAAGTTAACAGAATCTCATCTTTTTCTTTCGCATGGGCTCCGGCAAAAGATGTAGATCCTTGATAAGCATCGTCATCTAATTGTAGCTCCTCTTATCATTATTGACTCTACTTTACTTTATGGAGGAGCAAATAAATTTCCTAAAGACCTTAGATATCCTGCAAAAAAGTGTATCTATCTCTTTCTATTTTTAATCTGTATTACACAAAATATTGATTGACTAATTGTGGGGAGCAGGCTTCATTATCATTTCTTAGGGTTCAGGCTTGTGGAACATTCTCTCAGAGCACAACATTGCACAAATTAGGAAAGGACGGGAGAAAGTGTTAATTAAGCGAAGTTCTGAAGAAGCTACGGAGACGGGAACCTGGATGGAGCAATGCAAACCCACTTAAGGAGGGAGTGCACTGTGGGAGAAAGATGACACAGTTTGGAGGAGGATAGATTTCAGGTCAATTCCCAACTCGGTCACTTATTACCTATGTAAACTTGGACAAATTACTCTGTGTGTGAAGCTCAATTTTCTCATTTATAAAATGTGATTAAGAATAGCAACCTCAGGGCACCTGGGTGGCTCAGTGGGTTAAGTCACTGCCTTCCGCTCAGGTCATGATCTCAGGGTCCTGGGATCGAGTCCTGCGTCGGGCTCTCTGCTCAGCAGGGAGCCTGCTTCCCTCTCTCTCTCTGCCTGCCTCTCCATCTACTTGTGATCTCTCTTTCTGTCAAATAAATAAATAAAATTAAAAAAAAAAAAGAATAGCAACCTCTTAGGATTTTTTTGAGAATTACATGAGAAATTCTGTGTAAATCACTTAATTGGTGTTGAACACACAGTAGGTCTATGAATTAGGGCACAGGCTAAGCTGTTGGAACAGATAGGAAAAAAACAAAACAAAACAAAACAAAACCAACCTGCCGTGCCTCAAACAGACGGCAACATATTTCTATTTCATGTAACAGTCTGGAGAGCAAAGGTCCTGGGAGGGTAGGCAGCTCTGCTTAGTAGGAAATTCAAGAGTAGACACAGGTTCCTTTTATCTTGTTCCTTTGTAGACACCTTAGGTGTTGTGTTGTCTGTGTGTTCAAAGCTGGCTCTCCCTCTGTATCAGTCAGAGTCCCAGCAGGAAGCACAGGACAAAATCCATTGGTATATATGAAGGGATTTTACCACCAAGGTCAGGAACAAGACAAGGATGTTTACTTGAACCACTTTTATTCAACATGGCACTGGAAGTCCGAGTCTCCGCAGTGAGACAGCAACAAAAAAAATAAATAAAGGGCATCAAATCAGTAAGGAGGAATTAAGACCTCACTATTTGCAGATGACATGAAACTCCATGTAGAAACCTAAAGGACTCCCCCCAAAACCCGCTAGAACCAACGAAAAAATTCAGTAACATTGCAGTGTACAAAATCAAGGTACCGAAATCTGTTGCATTTCTCTACACCAATAAGGAAACAGCAGGAAGAAAAACTGAGAAAACAAACCTATTTACAGTTGCACCCAAAATAGTAAAATACATAGGAAGTGACTTCAGTAAAGGGACAGTTTACAATAGCAGGACAAAGTTAAAGGAAACCAAGAAGGTTTGGTCAAATGTGCCAAGGAAGGCCATGGTGCAGAGCCACTAGCAACTTGTCTGAAAGTAGAAGAGGGAGTATTCACCGGAATCTGTAGGCGAGAGCCATTCAGCAGCGCTTGTGGTATTTGGTGAAGCAGAGCAGCGACACACAACAGTCCTGGACTGGACAGACCAGAGGAATAAACACTCGACCTCATTTTCCTTCCATCTTCTGATTAGTGTCCCCTAGTGGGGAGGACGCCCTCCACATCTTGATCCCAAGTATGAGTGAACCCAGGGACACTGTTCAGATCAGCACAGCACAGCACAGAGCATAAGAGCAGCAAAAAGGATCATTACTTTTCTCCATCAGAAGCCATTTTTGTCATTTGCCCTGAAGAGAAAATGTGTTCCCCAACCAGACAACATGCTAACTCTCATTAGCTACTGCATATTTTCAGAACAACGTCTATTTGGTCACACTCTGATCTGATAACTAAGTGCAATTACTATCCACACTCATCAGACAAGGTAACAGGGAAAAGGAAAGGAAAATGAACAAAGAACTAAAAGAAATCATAGCTGCTATCGGCCGCTCTCTTTTTTCCGTCTTCTCCTTATCTTCTGCTACTAACTTGGCTCGACAGGATTCTTTCCATGATTGGCTAGCCCAAATTTCATTCCTTCGGTATCTATTGGTACTGTCTTGACTGGCTTACGGTGTTTTTCCATGATTAAGACCACTGGACAGAAAAGAACCAGGACCTGTCTTAGTGAATATCCTTTGTTCTATAGGGTTCTTCTTGCTATTTTACCATAGCCCAGCTTCCCTTCAGTGATTGAGATAGGGCACTCCGACCAGTGGAGAGACTGTCTTTTTTTCTTTTTCCTTTCCTTCTTTCTCCCCCACCCCAAGACTGTAAAATGAACATTATCAAGTTCTGATCCCAGCTTCCCATTTAACAGAACTGCATTATTATCAAATCTCTGCCCTCGTTAGGTACTAGAACCTTCAAATGCACTAAAATCTTAGTGATAAAAGGGTAGAAAGGATAGAAACATGTAGTCATTTATGGGAGTAATAGTGAGAGATGCCATTCCCACTTTTACCCCCTTCTGTTATGGGGAAGAGGTAACCTTGCAAAGGGTCGTCTCCTAATGATGATCCTATAACTGAGCCTTTAAGAAGCAAATCCACCATTATAGAAAAATAGTCATCTCTATGGGACAGAGCATGAGAAAGGCAATATAAAGGGGTGAGCTCAGGGCACCCCTCCCTTCCTTTGGTGTGAAAGGTATGCATCTGTGCAGATGCAGTGTTGCCTGTTATACTCTGGCAGTAGTACAATAGCTTTTAGGTCCATGTACGGGAATGATCTCCCATCTCCGGGATGTACGCGTCTTGTTAAGTCATTTATGGTATCACCTATCTCTTGCTCACCAACCATAATTAGGACAAGATTATTAAGAATAATAAGTATAAAGATAACAGTTTGGACTGTTAAAATAGAACACCGTAAAGTGGGTGACTTAAACAACAAACACCTTTTGTTCACAATGTTTTGAGGATGGGAGTTCAAGATCTAGATGCCAGTAGATTCAGCATCTAGTGAGAGATCTCTTTCTGGTTTGCAAATGGTCACTCTCTCGCTCTGTCTTCACATGGTGAGAGAGAGAGTATGCACAAGTGACCTCTGGTCTCTCTTCCTCTTCCTTTAAGGGTGGTAATTCCATCATCCCATTCATCTAAACGTAAATTACCTCACAAAGACCCACAGTCTAAGGACCATTGAGCTGGAGGTTAGGGCTTTAATATATCAGTTTTTTGGGAACACATACAGACAATCCACAGCAGTTATCAATTTATTACAAAAGCTTGGGAGGTCAACTGATTCTCTTTTCATTTAGCAATATAAATGGGAACAATAATTTTTGGTCATTCTCTAGTAACTACAATCTTTCTAGAACCACAGCTACCAAGGGCATCAATACCATACTGTTTGCCATAATCTCTTGCTCCTCAAGATGTAATAGTCAACCAGCAGCAGCAGCACTTGTATTTCTTTACTGGGAATGTATTAGAAATATGGACTCTGGGGCACCTGGCTCAGTTGTTAGGTGTCTGCTTTCAGCTCAGGTCATGATCCCAGGGTCCTGGGATCACACCCAGCATCAGGCTCCCTATTCAGCGGGAAGCCTGCTTCTCCCTCTCCCCTTCCCCTGCTTGTGTTCCCTTTCTCGCTGTCTCTCTTCTCTGTCAAATAAATAAATAAGATCTAAAAAAAAAGAAAAAAGAGGAAAAAAAAGAAATGTGGACTCTGACACTTCTTCTTAGAGCTTTTCAATTAGAATGTACATATTTATTTATTTATAAAGATTTCATTTATTTATTTGACAGGGAGAGACACAGCAAGGGAGGGAACACAATCAGGGGGAGTGGGAGAAGAAGTAGGTTTCCCGCTGAGCCCGGAGGCCCAGGACCCTGGGATCATGACCTGAGCCTAAGGCAGATGCTTAATGACTGAGACACCCAGGCACCTCTAGAATATGCATTTTTAACAATCCCAGGTGATTTTTATGCTGACTGATGTCTGGAAGGGTAGTTAAAACTAGTCTTTTTTCTTTCTTTTTAGTATCTATTTTGGTCGTGGGCCAATCAACCAGTCAATTTAGTGAGGATCATAGAGAAATCAGCATCCCTATATTTTCCATCACTTTGTGTGTGTGTGGTGGTGGTTGGGTGGGTGGGTGAGGGGCAGTGTTCTAGTCTCTGCCATTCTCCAAAGAGGAAATTTTGCTGTTTGGTTTCCTCTATTGCACATTGATGTGAGT
Source organism: Mustela nivalis (assembly GCF_964662115.1). Classification (NCBI taxonomy): domain Eukaryota; kingdom Metazoa; phylum Chordata; class Mammalia; order Carnivora; family Mustelidae; genus Mustela; species Mustela nivalis. Next base: position 30,770,891 of record NC_139033.1, on the reverse strand, counting down.
GTGGAAGACATTTCCAGTATCCCACTTTTTTCTCTTTTTTTTGCTATGATAGATAGCATTTCAACATTCAGAAGCAGATGCCCCCTTAAATATGTCAAACACCTTAGTAGTCTGGTTAATAATTTCATTCCTAGGAATTCTCAGAATCTGTTAGCTACTTCAAAGACCTCACCGATGAGAACACTTTGAAAACCATGCTTGTTACTAATTGCTACCCCTTTATCCTAGTGACCACTTTGTCTCTGTTTTTAAGAGCCATAAGATGGTCTCAACCTACTATGATCCCTCTCTTCTCATTTAGATCAAGAACCCAAACTGTTTGTGGTATTCCCCATTTTCGTATGTAACCTAGAGAGGAGCCACCCCTGAACTGTCCCCTTGCCACTGAGTTTGTTTTATTTCTATCATGAAGATAATGCCTTGCTGGCATCAACCATTCCAGTAGGTGAGGCTTAAGACCAGGTGAGCAGTTCGTACACAATAGATCCACTTCAATATTCTCACATTTAGCCTGTGTCTTCCTTTCCTTAGAATATGCCAGAGCACTGCTGATATTTCCTTTTCATTAACATGAGGTGAAGCAATTAGTCCCTCCCCCCAGAATACAAGTGCCTTCCCCAGGGTTCAAGCTAACACTTCAAATCTAGAGGCTTGAGTAAGTGTATCTATGTCAGTAAGTCCAGGCTCAGAGGGCACCACGCTCTGCATACCTTCTCTAACACCTTCAGCATGCAGTCTCATTAGAATTGTCAAGTTCATGTTGACCACATTGGACAATGTCATGTATATAGACTATTTTTCTGCCAGTTTTTGTCCTTTCATATTGACAATGGGCTAGGAACTAATTCTTATTGTGAAGTTGGAGGAAAATGAGGGGTTGTCTGGGTTGGTTCTGGAGAGAATCCCCTTAAAAGGCAGCTTCCTGAGATAGAGTAATTTAAAGATTTTTCAAGTAGAAAAACAGCTAGCTCCCTCAGGCAGAAGGGGGATAAGACGCTTCGACCACAAAAAGAAATCCCACATAATTTGAGAGTTCCATTTTTCAGCTTCAAATGACCGATAGTCAATATCCGGGTTTCTGGGGTTTCCTATCACTTCCCTTACCCTACCTGGCACTACCTTACCTGGTGGGGAGAAGCATTTAATTGGTACTGTACTTCCACAGTCCATGAGGTCAGCCTCTGGGCCTGACTCTCAGTGTTATCTTCCTCACAGAGATTTTCTGGCTCTACCTTCATAATTTCAATTAGATTTCCAAGGTCATCGTTTGGGTATTTTTTCCTTTATATTACTTTTAGGCCAACAGAAGGAACCAGTTTACCTTACCATCCTCCCATTTACTCTGATCTGTGCAACTGACTCAGGGTGGTATCTTCTTCTTTTTTTTTTTTTTTTAAGATTTTATTTATTTATTTGACAGAGAGAAATCACAAGTAGACAGAGAGGCAGGCAGAGAGAGATAGAGGGAAGCAGGCTCCCTGCTGAGCAGAGAGCCCCATGCGGGACTCGATCCCAGGACTCTGAGATCATGACCTGAGCTGAAGGCAGCGGCTTAACCCACTGAGCCACCCAGGTGCCCCAGGGTGGTATCTTCTTTATCTCTAGATGCTCTTCTCTGTGTCTGGTTTGTTTGTTTGTTTGTTTTCTCCCAGCAAGGAAGGCATTGAATAGGTAAGCAAATGTGTCTCATACATGTAATTGTTTGTTTCTTAGTGCAACTTCTGGTACTATTCACTGTATCAGTGAGGGTGTCAGAAAGTGGAGGTGGTGGTCAGGTCACACTCAAGCTAGTTACAGAAGTATAGGTGGGATTAAATGAACCCAACAATAAAAAAGCTATGTTAATTTCAAAATAAAAAAGAAATTAAGTTTAATAGTCCAATAGTTAAATAAATAGAGGTATTCAGAGGGAGTCATCATAGTCACTTCTCCCAAGTTGAGATGGTATATAAGCTTTAAATAGGCGGACATGGATAATTTCCATGAAAAACACAAGAAATAATTTTCAAGGCATTTGCTTCTGAATTCCACAATAAAAGTAAACCTAATAGCTTTTCAGTAAAAATACAACAATGTCAGTCGTGGCCTAAATTTATTTATTTTGCTTTAAATCATCCAAGTTCTAATGAGTGATAAATTGTTGCTCTTGCTGGATATGATTTACTGAGCCATATTTATGTTTCAAAGAGGTGAATGGGTCAAAAGAGGTCATTGGAGTAAGCTAATGTCTTCTCATGTGCTATTTTACTTTATGTTTTCTATGAGAAAGGATGGTCACTTGTTTGAAAAAAAGGAGTGTTATTTGATTGATTTGGGTAGCAAAACTGATATCAGCTTAAATTCTCTGGTGCTCAGTGATTTTATATCCTATATTTTGGTTTTACAATACTGTGAATTAATTCAATTTGTAAGGTGCTGTAATAGAACAAAGGTAATTATGAAGGATGTGTCAGGCTCAGCTAAAATATGACTACTTTAATGTGCCTCTTGAAGAATATATCTTACCATAATTGTGGTGAAAGAAATAATATTTTTTATAAATCTCTTTTTGGAGGTAAAACATATCAAAAGTGCATATTGTTATACAATAATATGCAAATAATAAATAAAAACCTTTCTACCTTACTTTATATGCAATCAAAGGGAGCAGGCATAGCTACAGATTAGTCTCACTGGAAATAGGAGATACAAGTGAAAAAATATATATGCCTACTTATTTATACATGTTAGAAGATAGAGCTAACTGGAGAAGCATTATGCAGAAATAAATTTTAGCTTAAGTCCTTAAAGAAGTGTAGATAATACCCAATGAGGAAACCTCCATAAAAAACCATAACTAAAGTTTTCTTTCAAACCTGTGTTCTTCTTAAAGGACTCATCTTCAAATATTTTACCACACATACATGAAACACACACACATACATAAACACACACACACTCAGATGCTCATTCTTTTTTCCCCCCTATCCTGATTCTCTATTTCCAATCTCCATTGGCTATATTTATAATTTTTGATTAAACAAAGTAATAAAAAAGAAGTAAAGTAGAAGGAAGATTAGTCTCTTTTTTAGTGAGCTATATCTAAGGCTATGGAAATAAAATGCTGAGTGTTTACTTATGATACAATAAACATATTCCTCTGTGATTCTATTATTTGCCGTTTTGTTTTCTAGTTTAATTAGCATAACTTCTACCAATCATGAGCTCCTGAGGGAGAATGTTTCATCTGTCACCAAGTTTCTTGGGAGTGACTCTAACAAGAGTTACTCTAGGGCACCTGGGTGACTCAGTAGGTTAAACGTCTGCCTTCAGCTCAGGTCTTGATCTCAGGGTCCTGGGATTGAGCCCCACATCAGGCCTCTGCTCAGCAGGGATCCTGCTTCCCTCTCTCTCTGCCTGCCTCTCTGCCTACTTGTGCTCTCTCTCTCTGTCAAATAAATAAATAAAATCTTTAAAAAAAAAAAAAGAGTTACTCTGCTCTTTCTCCTACTTGGCTGGAGTCCTGGAAGTTAGTGATTCTAGATATGTGTATCTGTTATGCTAACCCAAACTTTCTCTTGGGCTGTTCCGACCTCTAGACCTTGTGGGGATGGTATGATTATGGAATCTATAACCATAGAGCCAAGCCACAATCAATAATGCAGCTTTAACAGACACGAAGAGTTTGTTTTTATTTCAATTTATTCTTTTTTATAGTGACCTACTGCTGTGTAATAAATCACTTTAAGATTTGTGTCTTAAAACTAAAACAACAATAACTTGTCCCACCTCTAAATTGGTAATTCACGCAAAACTCAATGTAAACAGTTCATCTCAGCTCAAAAAACATCACCTGAAAATGGAGAATCTAATCCCAGAATGATGGTCTCACACCTTTGGTGATATGGTCATTTGTTGGTTGTCAAATGAGAACTCAACTGGGATTGTTGGCTAGTTCTTCTCTGTGTGCTTCTTCACAACGTTCTACGTGAGTAGTGCTGGCAGTTCCTCACAGCATGGGAGCTGAGCTCCATGGCAAAGTGTTCCACAAGACTAAGAGTGAAAGTGTATTACTCGGGATTTTCCAGAGAAAAATAACTAATAGGATAGATACATATTAGAAGAGATTTATTATAAGGAATTGGCTCACACTCTTATGGAGGTTGAGAAACCCCTAAATTTGCCATTTGCAAGCTGGAACCTCAAGAGAGCCTGTAGTATAATTTGGTCCAAAGTCTAAGAACCTGGGGACCAGGGAGCCAAGGGTAGGAGAAGATTGATTTCTCTGCTCAGGCTCCTTTTTCCTTCCTTGGTCATTTTTGTTCTATTTAGGCCCACAGCAGATTGGATGATGTCCATCCACATTGGAGAAGGAAAACCACTTTACTGAGTGGTTTATCCTAATTGCATCCACAAACAGTCTCACAGATATACCCAGAAATAATGTTTAACCAAATATCGGGACAAACTATGATCCTGTCAAACTGGTACATATCATTAACCATCCCAGGAAGTCACCTGTTTCTTAAGGCCTGGACCAGAAAATGGCAAAATGGGACTTCCACCATATTCTGTTGATCACATAGTTCCAGAAGCCAACCGAGAGACTTCAGGAGGGGGCACACACCCCCATGAGTCGTTAGAAGTCACCACATCTGTAGCCTTCTTTCAACAACCACAGTTCTCGGTTTAAGGGGGATAGAAGAAGTGTTCTTTATCAACTACCCAACAGTATCATCCTCTATTATTATTTGCGTAATATAAATTGGTCAATAATGTATTTAGTATTTTGTTTATGCTTTTCTTATTAAATGGTGAAACTGGGACATAACGATTAATTGACTTTATCTGGCTCTCCCGGTGAATCTATGGGTCAAAAACAATGATCAGATTATGATCCAGAATATTTCAGAACTAATTTAAAAGTACATGTTTGCTTCATCCGATTAAATATTTATCGAAACACCCTCACAGATTTTATGACACATGCAGCCAAAAAAGACATCTGATCTCAAGAAAGGGACAATACAGGGTAATGACTCATGAAAATAGCCATAATACAAGCCTAAAAAAAAGAAGCCCTCAATTCAGTTCCATTATATACTTGAGGATGTTATACATTTGTGTTTTCAAATGGAACACATGCTAAAATCTCTTTTTACACTTTTCACAAGCATGTTGGAGTTCCTCAAAACACAAACTGAGAAAATTTTCCCTTCTCACTTTCTTTTTATTTGAAAATCTCACTCATGATTCTGCTTCATTCAGCAAACCAATGACTTTTAGATTTTTGTGTCCTGTCCTGATTCCCCATCTTCACTCCAGACCATCCATCCAACTGCCTACTTAACATTTCCACATAGAAGCTTGAAACACACACTAATTGCTCCCAAACTAATTCCTGTTGTTTCCCTCAAACCTGGTCTTTCTCTATCACTCCTTGTCGTAGTAGCCAAAGGCCTGCTCAAGTGCAAATCAGGATTTATTGTTGACAATCCTATCTCCCTCAGTCTCCATACTGTATTTGTCTCTATCACTGCGAATCCCACAAAGACAAAAATGTTGCCACTACTTGGTTATCCCTGCGTCCCCAGTGCCTGGCAGAGTGTTAGTATACAGTACATTCTGCGGAATGAAATCATTGTCCCTGACTGTCTTTATTTTGGAAACATTTTTGATAAATTTATAAAAGCAAATGCGATCCTGGAGTACATATGGTAAGAAACACGTAAGAATCTATTTTCTTAAGTTTGAACATTTATGGAAAAGGACCAGATTACAGTAGGAATTGTTAAGGACAATATATATACATACACATATATATGCGTGTATACACACACACACACACACACATATACACACACACATACACATATTTGTGGAAAGAATTACATCTTGTAGATACTGGGGTAGTTTCAGGATTCTTTAGGGACTGTACAGGCTTTTTTCCCAAAGGAAGCACTAAATTTAGGACACTGAATTCACATCACAAAATAGTCAGGAGATTTTATAGTTCAGTCACCAACAGAGAGAAATGGCAAAATAGCACAAAAGACTGTTTCTCACACAGCGTAAATCATGTAGCAAGAATAAGATTTTCTGTTTTCTATATTATCAATATAGCTGAAGGAATTTCCTCTGAGACAGGTAACACAGAAGTAGACAGGCCATTCAGATGTCATTTAAACCTTAAATACTGATGGGCCAGGTACTATTATTGCTTCTTTTCCTATTTATCAAGTTTCAAGTAACCTCATAATGTTTTTATCCCTTTCTGTCAGGAAATCATTTCCCTAGTCTCTAGGTAAAATTTCATTACTCCTAAATTCCTTTATAAAGGGGACTCTGACAATCCTTTTTCACTTGTCATCAGCTCAAATAAGTTCTAATGATACTTTTAGTTGAACGATAATGTATTTACTTTTTTGTTGTCTCCAATAGTCAGGTTCTTAAGAGTGAATATAAAGGCATATATATATATATGCATTTTCTTTGCTTAACACAGTTCCTGACACATCATAGAAGACTGATATATGCCTACTTCAAATGAAGAAGAAGAAGAAGAAGAAGAAGAAGAAGAAGAAGAAGAAGAAGAAGAAGGAAAGAGAAAAAGGAACCTGCTTTTCAGATACAATTTAAGAAACAAAAGCAGTATGCTACTTTGATGGACAAAACATGGGAAGTAATAGAACGTGCTACTATAAGAGAAAAGCAATAGGCAGAATATGGAGTCACATTAATAGTTTGCAAACTTCCATTCAATTTTTACTCTAGATTTAATGAGTTCATCAGATATATATCAAATTCATTTAGAGTAATGCTTTTTGAGCGTTTTTTCCACAACTTATATTAAGAAATATGTCAGGCACCTGGCTGGCTCAGTCTGTTAAGCCTCTGCCTTAAGGTCATGATCTCAGGGTCCTGGTATGGAGCCCCGGGTCAGGCTCCCAGCTCAGGGAGGAGCCTGCTTCTCCCTCTCCAACTGTCCCTCCCCCTGCTTGTGCACATTCTCTCAAATAAATAAATGAATACAATCTTTAAAAAAAGAAATATAGTATGCATAAAGACCCTATTCAAATACACACACAAAACTGAAAAAAGCAAAACATTCACTGATGACACATGTTCTGACTTTACATGATGAATTCCAAGTTTTCACCTTATATTCTGTCCTGTGTTGGTTTTATAAATTGATTTCAAAGTCATCAGCAGGTTATGACTTAAAGTTTGAAAATACTCTAGATGAAAAGTATTGTGGGTGCATATATTAAAGGCTGCATGCTGTTGGGCACTGTCTCGACGATCAGCTCGCAGCAGCAGGTGACTCCGCAGTGTGGGTCTTTATTAGCCGTCAGTGGTGAAGCAGTAGTGACAAAGGTGAAACAATGAGCCAAGAGTCTTTTTTTTTTCAAGATTTTTTTTTAATTTAATTTAATTTTTTTTTTATTTTGGAAAAAGAGGGAGAGAGAGTGTGTGCAAGTGGGGGAAGGGACAGAGGGAAAGGGAAAGAGAATCCCAAGCAGACTTCCCGCTGAGCACAGAGCCCTATGTGATTCGGGGCTCCACCTCTTGACCTGGAGATCAGGACCTGAGCTGAAACCTAGGCACCACCACCAGGCACCACCACCATGACCCCACCCTTCCAGCTTTTGTTTTGAGTCCAGACTCTTCAAATGTATGGGGTCTAGACTTTTGTGGAAACTCCGCCTACGACAAAACCACAAAACTCCTATAAAGAGATTTCCGGACTCATTTAATTGTTTGTTTCAGGTAAATAATTTAGGTATGTGACTTCAAGTCATTATGTCTTAAATGAGCCCAAACTATTTTAGATGGGAAAAGGACATATTTGATTTATGAGTATTATTCAAATATTTTTCTTTTCCCATCCAAAGGATTCTTTTTAATCTATCTGTTGTGATTAAATTCTTCCTTACTAAGTTTCACAAGCTGATCTTATGTCACAAAGATTGAATGTATTGATAATATAACAATTTTGAACTAAACACACTGACATGGGTAGACATCTTATCTTTTTGGTAACAATTATTGACATAAGAAAAAATAAAAATTCTTTTTGGGCACCTGGATAGCTCAGTCAGTTAAGCAGCTGGCATGATCCCAGGATTCTGGGATGGAGCCATAGGTTGTCTCCCTGTTCAGAAGGGAGTCTGCTTCTCCCTCTGCCCCTCCCCCATCTCATCCTCTCTCTCTCTCTCAAATAAATGAATAAAATCTAAAAAAAAAAAAAAAGGTAATTTTTAAAATTTAAACTGAAACAATTTTAAAGAGGCCAAGAGACTTAAAAATTTATAAATTTCTCTTTTAAAGATTTACATAAATGTTGGGGAACTAACAGAAATACATCTAAGGTGGCAGGTAAAAAAAATAAAGTGTAAACAATAATTACTCAAACTGCAACACGTAAGGTTTGGGACAGTAAGTTCAGACACATACCTCACAGCAGTCTAATTTAAAATGCACAATTCTGGAGATGCTACTTACATTTTCAGTTCAGATCTGGAATGCAAGGGCATATCCAAAAATCAGAACTGGAAATGTTGTCTTGATATACTTCATTATGGCACATATATTTCCAAAGATATATTCACTTTAGATTTTTTTTTGTGAAAGAGTAAAACAATATTTTATAATACCATGGAACTATTACTATAAAAAGGAATTGCTGAAAATATAAACTGCTCAAAGAGCTGTGTAATTTATTGCAAATCACAGACAGAAATATAATGATCTTGAAATAGAGGTGACAATTTTACTTAGACCCAAATTATCCACTAATATTTAGAAAAAGTAAAGGCTTTTCTTTACCCAAGTTCTCATCAGATTTCCACTTTGCCCTTGATTTATTACATATTGAATATTGATGACACCAGTTAAAAATAGTATTTTTGAGGCAGAAATTAAATAGATATATGTGTGAAAAAGAAATTAAGTCTACAAACACATTTTCACCATATTGTTAAAGAAGATTAACATACATAGGAAAGCTTTTTAAATGGCAAAATATATAAATTTATGAAGATTGTGTATTTCAGAGGTTTTATGATGTTACATCTGTACCTATTAGAAACATTTGATCAATTCAAAATGCAAACAAAATGTAAAAATGATGAAATTGACCAAAACAAACTATGATCAACTTTTATTTCACTTTTTTACCTATGAGTTTGATATTGTAACCAAATAAATATTTAGCATATGCTTAGTTAAATTTCTACTTGGATAGTTAAAATTACTGGAAGCTAGTAGTTAAGGGCATGAACCCTGTTCTATAATATTACAAGGAGGAAAGAACATTTAGGTTTCAGCCTACTTCATTTCTTGGAACAAAAAATAAGATCATCATTGGTTCAGAATATCTTGGTAATGTGAATACTTTTAGCAGTTTTCAGGAATAACCCTAAAGTACAAAAACAGCCAGGATTATCAATAGCCAAATTAAAAAGAAATCAAAATCAAAATAACTATAGTGAAGAGAAACATTGCAATATTGAAATTACAATTTCATAAGAACAAAAAACAGTTGAAGTGGAAAAAAAATGTTTTCTTGTAAGCAAATGTGATTGTGTATTCTCTGTCTCAGGAAATGGAAAAGAGGGAATGACAAAAACAACTAATTAACCACATTGTCCTGAAATAGAAAACAGAAGAGGATAGAACAGGACCGATAGTCCCAAATAATAACAATGTAGAAAGGTTGTCAATAATTGATCAGCTGATGTGAATATTCACAAATATAACTACGTAAATCTTAGTCCTCATGTCTCAGGAGATATACACAAATGATAGTAAAAATTCATAGGCACAGTCCAACAGATCATATTAACTAACTGAGGCTAAGATGGTATCTTTGTCTTACATTTGGTTCTCCAAGAAGATTGAAACTCTATAAAGGTACTTAATAAATATGTCCCCAGACACAGGGAAGTATCGAAAATAACTAAGTTAAATCTAGAAAGCTTTAAAGTAATAAATAGTGATATATAGCTTTAAAATAATAAGTGATAATAATAACAATAATAATGGAAGTAGTAATAGTAGTGATTTGAAAGAGTGCAGGTGTAGAAAAGCAAATATTAAATTTATTATACTTTTGTAATCTATTTGTTTTTGCTTTGTAATCATTGAAACATTTTATAAGTTTAGATTATTTTAAAATACGTCTAAAGTAAATTAATAATTATAGTAAAATTAAGAGTTTAAAAATTAAATTGTTCAAAATAATATTAAGAAAAATCTTTCTAAATAAGTTTTAATAATGTTTACACATCTGGGAATTTAAATGTTAGCTGTTCTTTTTTTTCTTTATTTTTTATGTTACTTGCATTTAAATTTTTAAAGGAATTTTGGTTAAACAACTTATAAAAGGAAGCAATTGTACAAAAAAATCTTGGATTAAAGAATTTAATAATATACAAGTTCTCTATAACTTAAAGACCCAAGGAAAAAGTTTATAATATTAGTATATGAGTTGTCCAGTGTCCTGGTTTTTTGTTTTGCTTTGTTTTTTAATCTATAAAACACTGTATCATATAAATAGTTAGAGATAGGGAGAAATAATCAATCTTTTAATATTGTGATGATATCTAATAAATTTACATCGGAGATGGTAATTATGGTACAAAGAGAATACTCTTCCTTGTCAAATGATAGTTGTTCTGAAAAAGATAGCATTTTTTACTTTTGAGATTTAAATTGTTAAGAAATGTTTTCTTTTTTTTCTTTTTTGATTATTTATTTATTTATTTGACATACAGAGATCACAAGTAGGTAGAGAGGCAGGCGGGGGCAGGGGGAAGCAGGCTCCCCACCAAAGCAAAGAGCCTGAGGCGGGGCTTGATTCCAGGACCCTGGGATCATGACCTGAGTTGAAGGCAGAGGCTTTAACCCACTGAGTCACCCAGACGCCCCTAACTAACGTTTTCCATAAAGGTCTCCTGCAACCTTTATTTTTTTTTAAGGATTAAGAGCAAACTTGAGTGAGTAACATTGAAATGATTACATTGTATAGCACTGAAAAGTCAAAGTCTGTTAGATTTAGTCAGTTTTTTATTTCACAGTAATGTTGTACATTTGGGACTGTTTTCCAAGAGAAATAATTGATATGGCCCTTCATGATTTATAGCACTTAGGAGTTAACACTTACGAGTGACAAAATAATAGTGATAAAAGTAGTAATATACTCTTCTCTTGAAGGTGCCACACAATTTTAAAAGTGTTGAAAGGAAATCTTTTGCTCTCAGTATGACCTTTCTCTTCTCATCTAATTGTAATATTTAAGAATAATCCACCAAATGATGGTTATGTTATCATAGGTCAATCATGCTATTTTGTATTTAGAATATGTAAGGAAAACCCAAAATAAAAGACTAAGTTTTGTGGAAAGTAATTTTAAGCTTTCCAGAAAGTTTTTACAGAAGCGAACACCATTTGAAAAGATTTGGGAAGCCATTTTCCTTCTTAAAATAGCATGGTCTCTTCACTGGCTGACATGTAGACATATCACCCTGAGATATCTAAACCATGCAGACAGCATTACTTCCATTCTGCAAGAGGACTCCATTTTAATAAAGGAGGGAAGAATAAAGGAAAAATTATTAGCGTAATATCCTTACATCTACATGATGTGGGTTGTATTTGGCTACAACCTCAAGCATGTCCTCTTTTGGAACGAAGCAAGTTCCAGAGACAAGAGCTAGAGTGAAGAGACTCAGCTTCTAGACCCACAACACCACACATCAAGCTACCAGCTTTGGTAAATATGTTAATCCTCGCAACACTCAGTTTTGCCATCTGGAAGACAATAGCAAGACTCTATCAGTGGGTTTCAATCTGTGCTCTGCAGAGTTTTAAAGGATTGAGAGTCACAATCTGGGAGCCCCTCATGTGGGGAGAAGAAACTGAGCTTTTATATGATTTTTATATTGGAGTTTGCCCAAAGATTTTTGAAGTTTGAGAAGAGTACAAGCTGGTGAAAATAAATGGATTAAAGGGTATCTATGAAATGTATTTTCATCCTCACTAGAGTTGTTTCGTTATATTAAAAAGCTTCAACTGGAATTTGATCTACTGTATCTGCTGAGGGGCATGATGGTCTATTTTTTGACTGAAAGCTCCCTGGGAAGGTCTTCCAAAGCAGATCTCCTGTGACTTATTAAAGAATGGATATTCACCTGAGAGCTGAATAGATTTGACCATGCCCATTTTAAAAAATTAAACATTAAATAAAAGAAGTTTTTCTCCATAAATTCTATAATTATCCTCAAAGAAAACATGTTATAACATATGCCACTTGAATTCACTACTTTCTGTTAGTCTTCAAAATTCCTCCAGATTAGCTTTGTTTTAGAGTGATGAATTTTTGTACTTAAAATATCCCGTTGGGAAAGCAATCTACAGCATGAGGACAATTTAAGCTCTTTTTACAACTGACTAAATATAAAGTTACAAATCTGAAAGCATTTATGTCTCTGAAGGAGAATATCAGAGTTACTAGAATAAATAAGTTATATAATAATTGTATTTCTTACTTGGTGAGGCTACTGAAATCTTTTTCTATAGTGTTTATATGTAATATTTATCATTTTTAGAGTATGGGTTATTTGTATGAAGAGGTATATCTTTTGAATAGTTTAGCATGTGTTTAAATATAGAAACTTACTGAGATATTCTTTCCAAAATTATAAAGTAAAAAAAAAAAAAAAGAAAGAAAGAAACCAAACTACAGGGGCAAGTCAATGTTCATTAAAATTAATGTAAATAGCTTAATGTTTTAGAAATAAAAAGTAAAATTTAGAATCTGAAAAACTGAGTAAATTAATGAAAATTCCTGGAAACTCTAAAAATTCTTTTTTCAATTTTTGTTCAAGTAACTAGTGATTTCTACCTTTGGTTAATTAGAAGAATGATTAAAGAATATTTGGGGAGATAAACCACATTGTATAAATCTTTATATTCATATAAATAGTTTACACATTCATAATATTGTATGTGTATAAACAATATGTACACTCACACACACATACACACACACTTTGTACACTTAAATCCCAACAATCTACCACAGGCTGAGGTAACATCCACTCTCATTGACCGACTCTTGCACACGACACCTCAAAGGTCATTTCTCTCTGTGTCTTTGCTTGAGGGTTGTTCCAGTCTTCTGAGAGTTTTCTCAATCTTCCCTTAGGTCAGACAAGAAGCACCTTGGATTTAATATTGCCTAGGAGCAGGCTTGGACCAATTAAGGACAGGATTTTCTGGGACAGGATTAAGGTATTGTTGTAGCTGGTTTCTCAGAATGTCCCTGTGAGACTGAACCCCAGTTGCTCACAATGGCAACCTCTTCGTTAACACCCTCTTCTGGACTTTTCTCTTTTCCCTTCTTTCTTTCTTATGCTTCCTGAAGTCAGATCCCAAAGAAACCACCCGCATTCAGATCCTGTCTCATCTGTTTTACGGGAACCTAAGGTGAAAAATCAGTTTTACTAAATTACAACATATTTCCAAATAATACCTTACATTTGTATAATGGACCATTGTTTTATGGAAATATTACTTTAAACAGAATCTAGAGATATTCCTTTGTCTTGTCTTTATAGAAATGTCAGAGGAATCCATAGCTAGAAACACATTAACAACTATTACATTCAATTTATAATCTATGTGAAAAACTGAGAACCAGAAAATTGAAATTTACATGGTACTCAAGGGCAAATACTAATTAGTAGTTGAACAAGAACCTACAATTTTCTTTTCCAGAAGAGATTTGTCCATTTTATTTAATCTGTTTTAACTGTAGTTGTTCTGCTTTTATAGATAGACATGTCAATATAAAGTATAAACATACTGTTCAGTTTCCAAAAGAAAAATCATTTATTATCTTAATTTTCTTTATCCCATAGTTCACAGTACTATCTGTAATGTATCTGTGTGTATCTTTTAAGTGGCCTTTTCCAAAAGGTATTTAATTTTTTTATCATATTTTTTAATTGCGATAAAAAGACTTGCATATATTTAATATATATACTTTGACAAGTTTTGTCATATTCGTCTGCCCACAAGAATCATACACTTCTGAAGAATGTACTTGGGCAAACAGGGAGAAGCCGAGATGTCACATAAGTAATTTTGAAAATGCAGATGAGAAGAATCTATGTTAAGTATGCATCACTACGAACCAAAGCTAAAGCAGTGAACTATTTACGGAAGTCAATTTGAGAAATAACTTTTATTTTTTATTCATTGACTACCTTTTTAGCTGATTTCACCTTCCTATTATTTCTCAGTGTCCCGAATGACTGTCTTTCTCACATTTGAAATCTATCTCTGATAAACCCAACTTCTCTAAGATATGCATAAATATAAACATACTTCAAGGTGTTTTTCCAATCACCTCTGAGTGAAAATAAAGCAAGAACTCCGGAGGCCAATTTACTTGGCTGAAACCAGGCTCTACCTCTTCTGTGGTGAAGCAGCTAACACAGTTGTTTACTTCTCTTAGGCTAAGTCGGGTACTTGAACTCTGCTCCATGTGTGCACTCTTTTGGGAACATCCCAAGATGTGAATAGAGTTTACTTTCAGAATCTGAAGATATACCTCTCTAACTTTCACCTTTTTCAGATTTTTATTGTCACATTCCAGAGACTGAGTTCACCCTAAAATATCCGTTATGATTTCTCAAGAGAGTGTTAAGTTCTACCCCATTTGGGTCTACCTTCACACAGGAAGCCATGAAAATGGGAGGGTGACCTTCTGTTCCTGTGTAGCATCAAGTCTCCTCAGACTTCTGCTTGTTTTGTTTTGTTTTGTTTTGTTTTCCACTGTCTGTGCCTTTAGTAGTTGATTTTTTAAACATTTTTCCAGAGTTTATACTGATCCTCTCTGGGAGGATTAGTTTGGCAAGACCACTCCCTCATTCTGAGAAGTATAATACTGATTCTGCTTTGATTGTTATTTTTAGTCCATAATAAAATCTTTTTCTACCAGATGACTTGGATTTGATACTACTAAAGCTTTGTTAACGCCATAGGGCAGATATTAATAAAACCTTCTGAAAGTTCTGACTGTCCCCTGCTTTCCTCCTGTCCAGTTCACTTAACTCATAATAACCCACTGAGCTTGTTCCTCGTCAGTTGCTTGTTTGCTCATTCAGGAGATCTGGCTCTTTCCAGAGGCCCTCTACTGTCAAATGTTTACAACTATATACGTTTTCTTCTGGCTCTACAGACTCTCACAAGGAGTTATAGTTGTAATAAATCTTTTCCAACAGCTTTCCTTGTACTTACATGTCCTGTGCTTTGCCATTTATCTAGTTACTTGTAAAATTGGAATGTCCTTTCCATTAATGCTTTAATTAACTAAAATTTTGTCCAATATCTCTTCAATCCTCTACCTCCACACGTACCTACTTCATTGCACAAAAGAATTTAGGTGAAACTTCTATTCAATATTCTTCTAAACTTTCAAAGCTAATTAAAAACCCAAGCTATCCAAGTATCTAAAATGATTTCTCAGCCAAACAAAAATACCCTTCTTTTATATCCTATGATTCTAACCTTTGGCTTAAAAAGTCTACCACTATGTTAAAGTTGGTAATTCACTTTCATCAAAGTTTTTGGTTTTTTAAATGTAAGAATGTTTTGTGTGAGTTATGAAATGTCAACTCAGTAGCTTATATCCTGTAGAATGTTCAACAAATAATAGTAAAATTCATGAAGTAAATTAATAACTTCATAGTTTATGAAAACAAAAGTAATGACCTTTGTATAAGTTGGAAAACTAACTTTTATTGAAGTTCTTATGCTTTCTAAAACATTTCCTTGCAGTTGTCAGATACCAGGGTGAAAATTGATCACAAACACAAGAATGAAATAGCTACAAATTTTGATAACTTCCACAAAAGATGAAAAAAGGCAGAACAAAAGAAGGGGTACTTTAGGCAGGAGGGACAGAGAAGGTTCATTGAGCTGTCATTTAGCAAGAGGCCATTTGTGATAAAAATTCAACCATGCAGAGAATGATCAGTGAATAAAGACTGTAGAAAAAGTTAATGGAGCCAAACAAAATATGGAAAACCACTGTGGTTCAGCATTTTATAGAGTAGTGTGGGGGGTTTTTTGTTTGTTTGTTTGTTTGTTTCGTTTTTTTATGTGAGTAGGAGCTAGATCATAGCATGACTTGTAGACTAATGTAAGGAATTTAGACTTTATTCTAACTACAATCACAAGCCTTTGAATGATTTTAAATTGGGAAATGATATGATGTGGTTTCTGTTTATACAGAAACATTCTGGCTTCTGAATGCAAATGGACAAGAGAAGGATTCCAAGTCAAGTCGGAGAGAACAACTTCTTTCTCAGAATTTCAGTTACGTTTCTTCTCTCAGTTGAGATCATACATGTCCATCCTTGTAGCCTGTCCCTCAGAGAGTCATGCTTATTCCCCCAAATCCTTAGCCACTGGGTCCAAATTTGTTAAATTAAGCTTTTATCTCAGAGGATTTGGTAACCACAGTAACACAGCATACAAAGTGTCAGTTATCTGAGCTTCTTTCTAAACGCCCCGCTTTGTAAGAATTAAGCATGGATAAAACTTTTGGTTGAGAATCAAAAGGCATGCTCTCTAATAGATTCTTCTGGAAAAATGTGCTATTTTCTACAGAATGAATGTCAAATAGGCCTGGAGAATTGCATTTAGTTTTAAATATATGTAAAAGTTACCAATGCTTTACAAGTATAATGTATTACATAAATAATGTAACCCTGGTTCAGGATTGACTTGTCTTATCTTCCCCACACAGCCATGATAAACAGTTTAGGGCTTTCTCTCTCAGCCTCCCAAGTTCCTTTTACGGCCCTAAAGTCTACTCCTGACTGCTGTTGCTAAGGAAAAAAAATTTTTTATTCTGACAACTCTGATATCCCTTGCATTTTCTACAGATGAGTGAAAGGAAGATATTGTGTGGAGGGATTTGATTTGTGGGACAATAGCTGCATTTCCTCAGCTAAAGTAGAGAGCATGGAACAAATTTACATTAAGTGTGTGCTCTTATGAAGGAAGAAATAAGCATTTGGATTTGAAATATGTCGAACACTATTTTTATGAAGGGAAAGTCATTTCATTCAGCAGTGATTTTAGTTCTAACTAACAAAGGCTCACTCCAAGCATTCATTTCTACTTCTGGATGTTTTGTTGGTTAAGCTTTAAATCTTCCACATTGTCCCTTTCTTCCCTAAGAGGTAGATTTCAGACTATGTTGGCTCTGCTGTTAAATTTTACAGCTCAGTGGTAATAAAATATCAAGGAAGCTATTTCATGGCCTTTTAGCAATGTAGATGGATGGATTCAGAACAGAGAAATGTATCTGGTCATGTAACTCTTCTAACATATGCCCTCATTTAATTGATGACAGATCTATTACCTGTACAGTACAGGCCTCAAAATGGATTTTGTGCATCCATCCTAGTTACTTTTTTTTTTCCCTGTCAATGAAACATTTGAAAAATACCGAAAGGTTAAACCACTGGTGGTCATGGTTAATAGGAAACATTTGAGTAGCAGATGGTGGGATAAACCACAAATGCACAGCTTGAGTAACTTCTTGGGCCCCACGAGACAGAATAATGGACTCAAGCATAGCTGTGTCTCATTTACTAAAACACATGTTACTTTTCTTGCTTTCAAATAAAAGGAATTCTGGTAGCATGGCTATCTCAACAGCAATAAAAGAACACTATAAATACAAAGATGGTACCGTGGTCTTATTCTCACTGTCTTTCTGCTTGTTTTGATGATTTTCAGTGACCCTGAACCTCTTATATTGTATTTGTGTTAGACCAGGTAATATGGCTTCCAATGTAGCTTTTGGCAACAAAAGAAATTACTTGATATTTAAGGTCAGCTACATAGGTTGGTCTGTGTGGCAGCAAACTTTGATAGTTTCTTCACACCATGGAGAAATTAGGTTGCTTTTGGCTATAATAACATGAGAAGTCCAACTCAAATTGCTTTTAAAAAGAAGAAAATGTAATAGTGATTCCTATAAATGGAAGTCCAGAGATAGTTACCTTTCCAGTTGACTAAATTATTGAAGGTTTCAAGCTCCATTTAATCGCATTTCTCTCATCTCAGCCTTCGGTATTCCTGGTCTTAACCTTAGTGTGCCTGGCCTTAATCACAGACCATCAAAAATGGCTGGAGAAATTCCAGGTGGCACATCTGAAAGACAGAGACTGTCTCCTTCTGTTCATCTCAATTCTGAGTGAAGACAATACTGCAGACACCCAACAGAAAACTTCTCACACCTCATAACCCCAGATTAAATCAAATGCTAATCCCAAATTGTGCTTTTAATGTGGGGACCACCACACATCTATTAGCTTAAGCCTGATTTCTGAAAACCAATGGTAAGATCACGACATTTCCATAACTGACTTCGAATAATTAAAGTTCACCCTGAATGGATATGGAAACTTCAAATGCACTATGCCCTCATCCCTGCCTTAAAAAAATGGGGATTTCTGATGTGAGTAAACAATAAACAGTCATTAGGATCTAGAGTTTTCCCAGAGGCTGGGAACAGAGAAAAATAAAGCTCCCTCCCCTGTTATGCTCTATTTGGTTTTATCTATCTTTTACTCCATCTGATAGTGTAATAAACTCAGTTTCTCTATTTGGAAAGTTTTTTGGCACTGAAAGGTCTAGAAAAGGCTGGATGTTCTAACAGCAGACACATAAATTTGACATCTTTAGTTAGACCCAGGAAATAAAAGCCTCTCTTCACTTGTTTTATCTAACAGACATGGTAGTAAGAGCTACAGGAAGAGAAACAGACTATACCTTAAAATACAGCTGGAAAGAAAGAAAGAAAAAGAAAGGAAGAAGAGATAAAGGAAGAAAGAAAGAAAGAAATCTTAAGAATTTGGTAAAGTGGAAGGTGGGGTATGTAGGATGATAGCCTCATTGCTTTGTTTCCTAAAGCCTTTAACCTCTCGGGGTTAGTATATATAATCTAGGTTTCAAATCCTACCTGTGTATACAAAATTTAAAATCTCATTTATACACATCTACCTTAAATTATAAAATACCATTTTAGATTATAAAATGATAGATTATTTTGATAATAATGATATGTATTATTTACCCTCATATGTAGCAACCTTTATTTATTTTGTTTGTTTGTTTATAATGTTAAGATGTAATCTACTCAATCATTATATAATTCTGAGCATAGTCATGGATGACACAATTTTGCTAGCTTTTCTAAAACAGAAGAGGTGAGTAGCAAAATCTTGTCATTCTTTCACTAGGAATTGATGAGTTTAACTATTTTGAACATTCTCAGTATCAAGGATAAATGAGTCAGAACAGAGTATAATATTGCACCTTTCAAATGGAAGTTAAGTACCAATGTCTGAAAACAAAGTTCAGTAAACATTGGAAGAATTGACAAAAGATAAAGAAAGATAAATAGAATAAGAGCAATAGATTATATCCTTTTTTCCTTATTTGAAAATAGTCTATGTAGTCATTTCCAGCTCTAACATGCTATGAACCAATGATTGCAATACCTACTAAATAACATGTGTTCTACTATGAACTGAAACAAAGTGCGTCTACCAAGTTTCCTTGAACCCTTTTGTGTGTAAACTTCTTTTCTTGCTCTTGATGTTGTTCTAGATCTTTTCCAACATTATGACTCTTTTTAAAGCTTTCTTTAGAAAGAATCTTTTAAGTTGTGACAATTAATGAGTGCCAAGATATAACTGATCTTTTTCACACTACTTCCTTAATCAGGGCTTATCAGGGCTTAATAGGAACAAGAAGAGATTCTTTTTTTTTTTTTTTTTAAGATTTTATTTATTTATTTGACAAAGATCACAAGTAGGCAGAGAGGCAGGCAGAGAGAGAAAGAGGACAGAAAGCAGGCTTCCTACTGAGCAGAGAGCCCGACGTGAAGCTTGATCCCAGGACCCTGGGATCATGACCTGAGCCGAAGGCAGAAGCTTTAACCCACTGAGCCACCCAGGCGCCCACAAGAAGAGATTCTAAATCAGTGTTGTCTAAAAAAATATGACATGACCCATAAATGAAAGCCATAGACATAATTTTAAATTTTCTGGTAGACACATTGAAAAAGGGGGGGGGGGAAGATAAGTGAGATTAGCATTAATAATATTTTATTTAAAACAATGTACATCTAAAATTGTAATTAAAATAAAAAAATTACTAAAAGGATATTTAACATTCATTTTTTTGTTCAATGTCTTCAAAACCCAATATGTATTTACATTTAGAGCAAATCTGAGTTCAACTGCATGTCAAGTACTGATTTCAAGTGCTACATGTATTTGGTGGCTACATAATTAAATAATGCAACTCTAATGAATGAAATCTATACGAACTTATAGCATCATTGAAAAATACAGAATACATGAGGATGAAGATAGCACAGGGAAGAAAGGCAGCTGTCTCAGGTTGGGCAGCCATAACAAATCACCCTAATAGATAGGAAAGCTTAAACAACAGATATTTGTTTCTTACAGTTCTAGAGGCTGGGAATTCAAGATTAAAGTGTCATAATAATCAGTTTTTGATGAGATTCCCTTCCTGGCCTGTAGATGGTCATCTTTTAGTTATGTCCCCACATAGGAGACAGATAAAGGAAAAGAGAGACTGAGAAACAGGGAAATAGAGAACAAGCTATTTGTATCTCTTAGGGACAAACGTCTCATCCTACAGACCCCACACTTAATGACCTCATCTAACCCTAATCACATCCCAAAGACTTCATCTCCAAAAACCATCATGTTGGGGGCTAATTTTTTAACATACGAATCTGGAGGTAGAGGGATCACACCCACATTCCATAAAACTCTATAAAACTGTTACTATGGTTCTAGACTGTTGTAATTATTACCCTGACATATTATTCTAGGGTGATTATAACTCTATGTATGGTTGTCTCTTGGATTTTGGAAAACACTTTCTCTTTGAGTTATTGTAAATTTTTTATAAGTCCCTTTATACATATTTGTAACTGCAGACTCTAAAAGAAAAGAAGTAGAAACATATGCTGTCTTGAAAAAGTGTTAATGAGAAATTAAATGGAAATTGTTTTTCCTGGGAAATGACACTATCCTCATTAGCCCACTTATCGTCTTTAACGTTTTTAAAGTAGGAACAGAGAAATTATCTTAATGAGGAAATATTTTAATTAAGGAAAAATAGATCATTTGGGGGAAATTAGCTGACTTGTTTTTGATTTAACTTTTCAAGCATAGGTTTTTTCGTTGTTGTTACTTTGTTTTGTTTTTGTTTTTTAGCTCCTGAGCTCCCGTATCTACTAGCAATTTGCTTTCTGTGATTCACAAAACAGGTTGAGATAAAACTGGTCAACAATTGAATTTTGTTTCATGTTATATTCCCCACATATTGATCTAGAACTCTAAACTCATTCACAAGTATTTAGAATGTTTGATTCAGAGCTGAATTTGTTCTACTTTACAGGTAATTAAGAATATATAATCTGATAGCATGAGTTGTAAAACAATTATAAATGATTGAAAAAAATAACTTAATATATACTCCTATTACTCTGTAAATAGCTATACAGTTTTTATTGTTGTATTTTAATTGGAGAAACCAAGGAAAGAGTGTTTGTTTGAAGTCATACAAATCATTTGTAGTGTATCCGGGCTTAGGTTTCCTGGTTTCTACTGCAACTCTTGTTCACTGGGTATTACCAAATATCCAGATCATTGAAATCTAATTATTTGCCAGCGCTGGCATTTTGCTGTTAAATCACATCTTCAGGCTTGGTGACAGGGTTAGGGGAATGAGCTCTAAGAGAGAACCCTCAGATTTTCTACCACTCCATCTGCACTCAGCACCCACCGAGACCCCACCATGTAACAAGTGAAAGGGCTTCTACCTTTGCCTCATAAAATCTGAAGAGACTTCAGTGCCATTGAATGAGAGCAATTTTCCTTTTAATAAATGGTTAATATGCAGCTGAGTTACTAAATGGCCATTTTTCTTAGCATGCATATTTTGAAGAGGAAAAAATGTGAAAAGAAGGAGGAAAAGGTGGAAGAAAGAGGGTAGGGAAAGGGATCAGGATAATTTGAGATCTCATGATCTACAGAAAATTGTAGGAAAATCTCCCAGTCGCCACAGTTTCAAAAGCCTGATAAATTTAGGGGCATTCAGGAAATGCTATGTGTTACATCAAAGAGATGCTGATTGGTGAACTAATCTAGCAGATTATTGCTCTCTAGTCTTCTTTATTGAAAGTTAAAATGTTCAAAAACAGTCGAAATGATAATGTCCCTGATCTGACATTATCAAGTTACCAAGTTATCCATCTCCAGAAGGCATAGTAGTTTTCCAAATTACTAAATTAAATCCTTTAAATGCTTTAATAAAACAAACAAATTCAAAATGTAACAATTTTAATTCTCAAGTAGGTTTACTGTGTATTTATCATTTTCACATTTATCATTTAAGAAGTGAAAAAAGGGGGCACCTGGGTGGCTCAGTGGGTTAAGCCGCTGCCTTTGGCTCAGGTCATGATCTCAGGGTCCTGGGATGGAGTCCTGCATCGGGCTCTCTGCTCAGCAGGGAGCCTGCTTCCCTCTCTCTCTCTCTCTCTCTACCTGCCTCTCCATCTACTTGTGATTTCTCTCTGTCAAATAAAATAAATAAAAACCTTTTTTTTTTAAGATTTTATTTATTTATTTGACAGAGAGAAATCACAAGTAAGCAGAGAGGCAGGCAGAGAGAGAGAGAGGAGGAAGCAGGCTCCCTGCTGAGCAGAGAGCCCGATGCAGGACTCGATCCCAGGACCCTGAGATCATGACCTGAGCCGAAGGCAGCGGCTTAACCACTGAGCCACCCAGGCGCCCAAAAACCTTTAAAAAAAAAAAAAAAGAAGTGAAAAAAGTAAGAATCAAAACTTGTTGCTTGGTGGTGTTAATAGATTTATCTTTAAAATAATATTCAATCATTTTGTTAATTCAAAAAGAATAAGTTGTTTTAAAAAAAGATGGATAATACATTAAGTTGAGGATTCCATTTAATCCAATGCCAGGGGAAATATTTTGAAAGTTTCATCCTCTTAAAAAGCATGGGGATATGTGATTTGAATTGAGTGTCTACAAAAATATGCATTTTTTTACCATTTCTATTTTAACAAGTCAGTAGAAATTGTGGAGGTGGTGTAGCTTTTTTTGGAACTTCCTTGGTCTCTGGTGTAGCAGATCAAAGGCAACTAAATAAAGTCAGGTTGTAAAAATGAAATTAAAAACTGCATTAATAGTTTTAGTTATTAAAGTAAGTCCAGAGAATAAAGTTCTCTACTTGTTAAAAATTAGTGTAGGCCTAGGAAAGTTAGAGGCCTAATTAATACATTTTTCCTTGTATACTTATACTGAATGTATGAATTCACATTATTGAGTACTTGCTATATATACTAGATACTTTCCTTGTATTTTCTCATTTAATCTCTTCAAATAATTTAGTGCTGATTAATTAATTAATTTAGTTCTGATATTACACAAATTTTATGGATAGGAAACTGAAACTAAGAAAGAAAAAGCAAATATCCCAAGGCCACAGAGTTAGTATCTGTTAATCTGACTCAAATGGGTATAATTCCAGGGCTTAAACTCTTAAAAATCTTGCAAAATTTTCTCTTTACTTCTTCTAAATCTTAATCATGATTAATTCTCTGAAAAAAACTATGCTGCTTATAACCAGACAAATGCACATGAGGATAAAGGTGAATTTAACCCATCCAACACAAGTGAGAAAGCAACTTATTTTGAAATTTTGAAATGAATTACGAATGTGCCATACCCTTTGGTATATTAGGGGTACATTTTTTTTTCTCTCATTCAAATAACAGACACTAAAATAATGGTAAAGTGAGTTCTAATCAGACTTATCTAGATAAACTATACCTTGGCCTTTCCAAAGGTCGAGATATAAGTCATATTAGAATCCCAGTCACTATTATGAATAATATGACATATTCAAAATGTTAAACTGATTTGGGGTCAGCGGCATTACAAATACAAATCTGATGCCTTTCCATAGGATGTATTGGCTACCTTTGACTACATGGCTAGATCTTTCCAAGTCTTTCTGTCCTCTCTCTATTACTTGTCTGGTAGCAATAACAACAAATATACTTCTTTGGAATGACACCTTGTAATTTTGCTTTTGAAGAACTGACAACTGCCAAATGAAGACATATTTTAGTGAAAAAGTATCCAGGTTTTCAAAGCAAGTAAAATAGAATTTAAAGTGTGTTATTTGTAAGGTTCTAACATTCTTGTGAGTAAAAGAAAACACCAAGGGGTGCTACCCTTTTTTCTCGAAACCAGCTTATTTGTTGAACTAATCTCTTCATGTACATGAAGAATGAGTCATTGTGTGCAGACTGAACGAGGCAGTAACACAGAAAGATAAAACCGAAGTCTTTTATTTTTCAAGAAGATGATGGACCTACCATTTCTGAAAATTTTCTCTCAATTAAGTAGAAAAATACAACAACGGATATTTTTTCAGTGTATCTTTCAGCAGAAAAAATGATCCAGTTTCTGTGTCAGTGCTGAGATTATAAAAATGAATATGGCATGTTCTAAATATTGGTATAGCTTCATCTTTGAACCAAACAACTGCTTGCTGAACCATATCGCATGGGTTACACATCTGTGTATGTGCAGTGCGTCGAGGGCTTGCAAAGTCCAAATTATGCCCAAATAACTTCTCTAAGGTCATTTTTACCACTGAAAATTTCACCACTGACACCTTTTGAATATGGTCATCATTTCAAAGATGCTACCTTTTCTAGCAAGGATTTAAGCAGCCTATCTATGGTTCTCCTCCAGGAAAAAAGAAGACAAGAGAACTGGTCTAATACTATGGGGAAAATAAGAATGATGGGACTCCTGAAAGAAAAATGCAATGTATTTTGCTCATAGAAAGGTCATGATCTAAGCAATGTTTTTAGAAGAATATACTTCATTCTTTAATTTTTGTTTCAGCTTTATTGAGGTTTAATTATCATATAAAATTACAAGATATTTAAAGTATGCATCATGGTGATCTGATATTCACATTCTGAAAGGGTTCTCTCCTTTCTAGTTAAGACATTCATCTCCGCATGTTTTTTTTTATCCCCCCCCTTGGTGAAAACATCTATTATACTCCTAGTAAAATTCAGTTATACAATACAGCACTATCATGCTTTACTTTAGATTCTTAGAACCTATTCATCTTATAGCTGAAAATTTGTACTTTTTTTATTAACCTTCCCTAATTCTCCCATCTCCCAGCCACCAGAAACCACTTTTTTATTGTTTCTGAGTTTAAACATTTTTTTTTTTTACATTTAAGTGTTACTATCTGAAAGAGTCATTTAACTTAGCATCATGTCCTCAAAGTCTATCCATTTTGTTGAAAATGGCAGGATTTCCTTCTTTTTCTCATGACTGAAAACTATGTCATTGTCTATGTATCACATCATCTTTATCCATTCATTCCTTAAGTAGTTTCCATATCTTGACTATTGTAAATAATATTGAAGTGAACATGACAATGCAGATATCTCTTTGATATCCTGTTTTAATTTACTTCGGATATACCTGTTTCTTTAGAATACTTATGATAAGCAAGTTATTAATCTATTGTTTCGAGGGCCTGACTCCCAGGAAAATATCCTATCAGCCATATAATTATATGAATACAAAATGAAGATGCTAAATGAACTAGATGAGACCTTTTTGTGTGTAAGTGAGGTGATCACACTACCAACTGGAAACTGCGTTTGTTGTCTTGGGCCAACAAGATATGACACATCAGATATGCAAAAAAAAGGACCTGGGGACTTCCACTAGTAATGCCTGGGTCTGGAAAAGATCTTAGATCATGGTCAAAACTGGGTTGACCATTGGACCCTCACATTTTTGAGAGTATGAGATATAGATCATTCAGCAGAATAATGTACTGAAACATGTACATGTGATATTTTTCTCCATATAGCTTTACGTTTTCTCCCCACCCTCAAACCATCTCACATATCAGTTGCTGTCCAGATATTTTATGAAATTCCTTCACTTACACATTTTGATGAGACATAAAGCAGAAGCATACTAAATAAACATTTATTTCTCAAGAAATTATTTTACTTATCCTAAAGAAAAATTAACTGTCTTTAAGAAGCAAAAAGTTTGGGGCAACTGGGTGGCTTGCTTAGTTAAGCATCTGCCTTCAGCTCAGGTTGTGATCCCTGGGTCCTGGGATCTGGTCCTGCTCAGCAAGGAGTCGGCTTCTCCCTTTTCTTCTACCCCTCCCCCCAGCTCATACTGTCTCCCTCTTTCTCTCTCTCTCAAATAAATAAATAAAAATCTTTTAAAAAACGAACCCCAAAGTTTACCATATGCCATAGAACGAGGGGAAATTGTGGCTTTCAAGAAGGATGGAAACTGTGGTGTAATGGAACAGCGTTTGGTGAGGGGGTCCATGATTACAGGTAAGCTGGCCTTTAGGTATAAAGCTCCTAGCTTTAGCAAAAAGCACAACAAAAACAAAAGCCTCTAGTATCTGACTGGTAAGCCAGGAAAAAGACTGCTGGTAGATTTAAAGGGAATGTTGCAAGTTTGTTTATTTGTTTGTTTAATTTAATTTAATTTTTTTCAGTGTTCCAAGATTCATTGTTTATGCACCACACCCAGTGATCCATGCAATACGTGTCCTCCTTAATACCCACCACCAGGCTCACCTAATCCCCACCTCCATCTCCTCCAAAACCTTCAGTTTGTTTCTCAGAGTCCATAGTGTCTCATGGTTTGTCTCCCCTTCCAATTTCCCCTAATTCACTTTTCCTTTCCTTCTCCGAATGTCCTCCATGTTATCCCTTATGCTCCACAAATAAGTGAAACCATATGATAATTGACTCTCTCTGCTTAACTTATTTTGCTCAGCATAATCTCCTCCAGTCCTGTCCATATTTGTACAAAAGTTGGGTATCCATCCCTTCTGACAGAGGCATAATATTTCACTGTATATATGGACCATATCTTCTTCATCTATTCATCTCTTGAAAGGCATCTTGGCTCTTTCCACAGTTTGGTGATTGCGGCCATTGCTGCTATGAACATTGGGGTACATAAGGCTCTTCTTTTCACTACATCAGTATTTTGGGGGTGAATACCCAGTAATGCAATTGCAGGGTCATTGGATAGCTTTATTTTTATTTCTTAAGGAATCGTCACAGTTTTCCAAAATAGTTGCACCAACTTGCATTCCCACCCATAGTGTAAGAGGGTTCCCCTTTCTTCACATCCTCCCCAACACATGCTATTTACTGTCTTGTTAATTTTGGCTACTCAAACTGGGGTAAGGTGGTATCTCAATGTGGTTTTGATTTTAATCTCCCTGGTGGCTAACAATGATGAACATTTTTTCACATGTCTGTTAGCCATTTGTATATCTTCTTTGGAGAAGTGTCTGTTCATGTCTTCTGCCCACTTTTTGGCAAGTTTTAAAATAAAGCTATTAAACACTAGTGATCAGAAGTTCTTCCCAAGTTCTCTTTGTGTTACCTAATTATCCCAGATAATGGTGAAACTCTGATTGTGGATGAGAGTCCCAGTCATGACTGGGATGGAATTTCTCATCAACCTGGAAAAAAGTAGCTTCAATACACCTATAAATAACAATAAAGAAAATGTGTTTTTCTACCTGAATTCTTTCATTTTCTAAAGATTTTTTTTTTTTTTTTACTTATTTTAGAGAAAACATGAACATGTTGGTAAGGAGGCACAGAGAAAGAGGGAGAGAAGAGACTCCTAAGTAGACTACACACTGACCATGGAGCCCTATGTGGGGCTTGGTCCCAGGACCCTGAGATCATGACCCTGATATTGTGACCCCAAGAGCATGACCTGAGAGAAATCAAGAGTCCAGTGCTTAATTGACTGAGCCACCCAGGTGCCCTCTACCCAGATTCTTAAACTGGGACATACCTGAACCCACAAGCTATTTACTACTGAGTAAGAAATAATTAAAAAGAAGATATAGAGGTAATAAGCAAGAGCATAGATATATATTATTTTAAACATCAAAAGAATAAGAGAGATGGAAAGATATCAGCATATACCATATACCAGATATCAGCAATACAATGATTTTTAATATTTGTTCTATGGCATCCTATGATTCTATGGAGGCTTCTAGGTGTTATGGGTATTGGGGTATAAGTGGAAAAGGCACTGAATTTTCTGTCCTGACTTTAATCTGAATATCTTAAATTCCCTTCAAAGGCAGCAAAGGCATGCCAAGTCCTTCTCATATTTAGTCCCTCTCACTTCTTTTACTGTCATCAGTCAAAGAAAGCTCTCTGCTGTTAAGGATTCAGGGGATTAGGTCAGACCAACCCTGAAAATTTCCCTCACTAAAAGTCAGCTATACTGTATGTTACAACTGAATCACCAGAGTGATAGCTCATAATAATCACATTATTGAGGATTAAGTTTGGAATTTTCAGATGAGGCATGCTTTTCAGAATCCTGTCTTCCACAGATGACACGGTTGGCTAATATGGACCCATTTTTTGAGTCCTTATCTGCTCAAAGTTGTGACCATGGACAAAATTTCACAGTTCTAGGGGTGCATTTTTCGAGTTCTCTTGGAATTTTTAACTAAGGATGGGAAGAAGATAAAAATGCAAATATACTATCTAAGAATGTCCTGATAAGTTATCTTGTCCAATAATGGAACGGATTACATTTCAATATAATAAACTTGTTATTGAAAAACATATTTGACTATAAAAAATCATCGCTTAGGGGCACCTGGGTGGCTCAGTGGGTTAAGCCTCTGCCTTCAGCTCAGGTCATGATCCCAGGGTTCTGGGATCGAGCCCCACATTGGGCTCTCTGCTCAGCAAGGAGCCTGATTTCCTCTCTTTCTGCCTGCTTCTCTGCCTACTTGTGATCTCTCTGTCAAATAAACAAACAAAATCTTTAAAAAAAAAATTATCGCTTAGTATGGATATTGATGTTAAGTCTTTGCTGTGAGCAGAAAGACTACTGAGTGGTCTTTAAGTTTCCTTCTGATATTCTGATATTCTGATAAGTCAGTGACTTTGAGAATTATTCACTGCTGGCATCCTAAATGTGAATTTTCATAGTTTTAGTATTAACCTTGAATCGGTTAAAACTGAATTTAAAAAATAGGAATTTTAAGAGGAAAAGCAGATACTATCTAAATTTATCACATTTTACATATATGAAGATTAAAGCTCAAAGGAAGCAAATAACTTCACCAGTTTCCTCAATAATGAATTCTGAACTCTAATCTAGATATTATGCTTCTATTCATATAAGATTTTAAATATATTTGGCTTTTTCTTGGCCACATTAGAACCATAGTGAAAAATGTCAAGATGAATAATGCCTAATTTTGACAGTGGACTTTTTCATTCTCTTTGCATTTTTTACAACTGAAAAGTTACTGAAAAAAAAAAAAAACCCCACCTTGATGAGGTTAGCAGATTCACCTCTATTCTGAGTGTACAGAGATTCAACAAGGACAAGATGGACTTGAATTGAGAGGTTAATAAGAGAATTCGTCACTAAATGTATATAAAAATAATTAAGAGAAGACATATTGGCTTTTACTAAGATATTTCTGGAAGGAAGCTGAAATTCTATGCAATGACCTACAATTTTGTAATTGAAAATGATGGAACTGTTTGAGAAAAGAGATGATGCAAGCAGAAGGCATGGAGTAGTAGTAGTTAGAATGTTCAGCAAGGTGAACTTGGGGGGAAATGTTTCATCGATATTCTTTCCAATATGTCACAAAGGCAAATGGGCAGCGATCCCAGGATAGTAGATATTAAAAGAAAACAAACCTTATGGCATAAAACATTAACCGTCTGGCACATATTGATGGATATTAACTTAGTTAAACAAGCATTTATGAGAGGGTACAATGAGTACATCCTCAAATTTGGTACTGGTTAATTAAAAAAAAAAAACACTGAAAAACAAAGAACTTTTGATTACTAAAAAAGGGAGTGAGTTCACAGGTAACTAGAAAACTTTATAGTCATAATAAATTATGTAATGTAATTATAAATAAAGTATTATGGAATCAAAAATGAAAGAGTTAAAAAACCAGCCTAGTAAAGTCATAAAAGGACTCCCAAATACAGGAAATTTGAGCATTTTTTTTTAAATTTTATTTTTTAAAGATTTATTTATTTATTTCAGAGAGAGAGAGAGAGAAAGCCCAAGTAGGAGGGGCAGAGAGAGAGAGTCTCAAGCAGACTCCATACTGAGATCATGACCTTAGCTGAATCCAAGAGTTGGTTACTCAACCAGCTATGCCACCCAGGTGCCCCTGACCTTTTTTTTTTTTAATTTTATTTTTTATTTTCAGCATAACAGTATTCATTATTTTTGCACCACACCCAGTGCTTCATGCAATCCGTGCCCTCTATAATACCCACCACCTGGTACCCCAACCTTCCACCCCCCGCCCCTTCAAAACCCTCAGATTGTTTTTCAGAGTCCACAGTCTCTCATGGTTCACCTCCCCTTCCAATTTCCCCCAACTCCCTTCTCCTCTCTAACTCCCCATGTCCTCCATGCTATTTGTTATGCTCTGTCCCAGACCTTTTAACAAGATTTCAATAGACTGAAATGAGTGGAATGAAATACTAGTTAGCTGGAATAAAATGGAATACCATGAGGAAAACCATGGAGCTATTCCCAGTGCATGCTCAGGTCAGAGGAAGAAATGCTAAGAGGAAATAAACAATAAAGTATTTTAAATTTGGAGTAGAAAAGGTCTAGATCATTCTTCATTACTCAAGGGGAAATCTGACTTTTTGACATAAGAGATACAAAATATATTATTTCTTAAAATAATTTTAGTGGAATTTTGAAAGGCAGGAATATGAAGGACATTGATGAATTAGAGACCTGTTGTGGCCCTACTCTAAGTTCAGACAATGTATAATAAGGAATTCACCACAAATGATAATTGACAGTATGAAAAGAGGCCAAAAGAGTGAAACTATCTCACTTCTTTTTTTCTGATTCTATATTACCTTTTTACTTTCTTGTGTTCATTTTTTATTTTGAATTAACCTGATTAGAAAAAAAGTATAACCAATGCAAATAAAGAGCTCTACACTTTAGAATGGTGGTATCACCTTTGATATTTCCTGTCCTTTCTCACTGGATTGTGTTTTAGCTGCAATTATAGGAGACCATTTTCTAAAGATTTAAACACTTGTAGTAAAAGACAGCCAAGGTTCTGTCAACAGGTAGTTAAGAAAATATATTCCTTTCCTTATTTGGAATTCAAATTATAATATAGCCTTTAAATAAGCAACTAATATGCTCTGTGGATTTTACCTATAATGATTCATATGCACATCCTATGTATAGGCCTTCAAATAATAATTCTTTCTCAAAATACAATAATGCTGTAGATTAATATAATGAGGTTTTTAATCTTTCATCTTTGTTGACATGTTTCCAAAAAATGCTCTTTTTAATTAAGGCTGATGGCTGAGTAATATTCTATTGTATATATACACCACATCTTCTTTATCTATTCATCTGTCTGTGGATATCCGGACCCTTTCCATATTTTGGCTCTTGAGAACATTGCCTAAAGGAGAACACAGGCATCAGCCTCTGTGAGCTCAGTCACAGCAACTTCTTCTTAGATATGTCTTCAAATGCAAGGGAAACAAGTGCGAAAATAAACTACTGGGACTTCCATTAGGATAAAAACTTTTGCACAGGAAAAGAAACAGTTAATAAAACTAAAAGATGACCTATGGAATGGGAGGAGATATTTGCAAATAAGTTATCAGATAAAGGGTTAGTATCCAAAGTCTATAAAGAACTTCTCAAACTCAACACCCCAAAACCAAAAAATCCAGTCAAGAAATAAGCAGAAGCCATTATTTTATATTCTTGTGCTTTTACTGAACATAATAAGGGTACAATATATTTAGCATGGGTTCTCAATTGTGTTTTTGGGAAAAGTAATGAGAAATATTTTTTTACATCAGTCATATGCCTTTAACAATATTCATTTGTTTTAGAATATTTTTTCATTTTTATTAATTTTAACTTCATCTACTGCTACTTCTAGACTTAAGTGCTTTTATCTTCACAAGCCTAACTCTTCATGTAAATTGGCACAATAATGACAACACAATAGGATTCAGGTATTTCACTAAATGATTGATACGGTCTTATTAACTTGTCATAAGTATGCAGATAAATAGGTATTATTTCATCATTTAGTAGATGAGAAAATTGGTTCAAAGTGACTAGAAAATCTATTAAAAGTCTCTGGTAAGGGTGCTTGGGTGGCTCAGTTGGTTAAGCGGCTGCCTTCAGCTCAGGTCATGATCCCAGGGTCCTGGAATTGAGACCCTCATTGGGCACTCTGCTCAGTGGACAGCCTGCTTCTCCCTCTCCCTCTGCCTGAAGTTCTGCCTACTTGTGCTTTCTCTCTATCTCTCTGTCAAACAAATAAATAAATCTTTAAAAAAAAAGTCTTTGTTAATAAGCTGAAGTATCATGATTCAAATCCAAATCTACCTTCTTATTATATCCTTAATATTCAGATTATCATCTTCTTTTCCAACAGACCCCATTTTGTTTGGGGTTAGAAAAGTGTACATTTCCAAATATCTTCCAAGTACTCACTTATAGCAGTCAATTGCCCTTTGACCAAGTGACAGATAATTAAATATAATGAAAGTCTACTCTTTAAATCAAATCTGTATGATTTCTGGAAAAGCTATCCTTTTCTTGTTTAAAAGTAAAAACAGACAGTTCAGACATCTTCCCACTTCTCAATTGTGATTGCCTGACACAGCAACTGTATGGAATGAAGACACAGCCCCAAGCTAAAGATGGCAGAAAGAAAAGACGACAGAATCCCTTGTGACATAGTGGAATGAGTCCATGCACTTCCTGCCTCTGAATTTCTTCCTAAGTGAGAAATATATTATCTCTGTTTCAATGAGCATTGTATTCAGGTTCATATTAAATGCAGCCCAAAGTCATAGAGATGGTTGGACATAACATTAAATAGGAAGACAGACATTATGAACAGCAGAGCTAAAATGAGTTAGTTAACTTTAATTGAACAATTCTTAGTTTTGAGTGTTTGAGCAAACAAAGTTATCAAGGAAACACGTTTGGTTATGTAAAAAATAAGAAAATACAGAACATTGTAAACAACAATGGGAATAGCTTAACATTCAGAGAATGTATTCTCTGGGAAAAATGACACTAAGTACTTCATTTGCATCACCTTTAATCCTCAGCACAATAAAGACTTCACATTAATTAAATAGTAAAGAAAGTACAAATGATACACACACACACACACACACACACACACACAGGCTCAGTGCATATAGAAATATAAACACACATATATGGAGATCTACATAATGAAAATGCTCTCTGTGGTCACTTTTTATAATGGGATAATGACTAATTTTTTTAAGTTTAATGAATAACTTTAGTCACTAGCTATTCCCGAAGTTAAAATTATAATATTTGCACAATTATTTTCTGGTTTTGTTCAATTCATAATATAATAAAAATAACAGCAACAACACCAATAATGATGGTGCCCTCTTGCACAGTTTTGTCTCTATCTGAGTTCTCTTCATAATGTCACAGAAATTCATAGATGCAATCATTTAATCAAAGTGAATTAAGTGGTCATTATCTGTTCATTATTTATTCTACCATCTCTGAAATGTTATCAGTACTGGGATGTCCTATTAGTCACTGAGGCTACTTTGCAATGAGTGAGACAATATATGGGAGTAGGAGGGACATAAATTTTCAGAATCTAGGGATATACATTGCCCAAACCACAGGCATTTCAAGTCAACCTGCCTTTATGGAAGTTTATATTATCTAGACCTGTCCCCATCAGTTGAAAATCTCAGAAATGACTCTTTCCCAATGGAACCAAAATAGATAAGGGGAATTTATTCATTAAAATGTTGTTAGAACTTAGGTTTTTCCCTCTTTACCCTGCCCAGTTTTATAACCAGTTTGGTGATGGTTTTATTTGGTTAATTGCTCAATTTCTTTTTCTTTTGAGTGATATAGAACTCAGCATTCTTGAGTGATTTGGCCTTGGTCAATTAACATTTCATAGCTGTTATATAAGCCAGGAAACTGCAGTGTTCTGGGACCAGAGATATTTGGCTTCCCAAATTTCAGCAGCAGTCTATAAAATAAACAAACAAGAGTACAGTCTGAAGATAGAAGAATATGCCAAAATGATATATAGTAACAATAATCCTCCTCCTCATCACCACCACAGTTATCAGCACAACCAAGGCTCTTAACTTACTGTCTATGAAAGATGAAGGTAAGGCAAACTGGTCAAATAATCCAACCCCATTTCAAGTGCTTGATCCTTATGTCCCTAGTGGCTACGGTACTGGCACAGTTCTAAATAACCTAGATAAAGTTTGTCAGGCTTATCTCAGTAAAATTAGGAATTTATCTTTTAAATCCCTTAATTCATATTTTAAGCCATGCTTTATTCTCTTTTAATGACTTTATATGTTCAGAAATCTTAAATTTTATGTAATTTACTCTTGTGTTTTTATTTATTTCTTTGCTTTTACACTTAAAATGTTCTTTCTAGCTGTGTATTTTTTAAATATAGTTTTTCATTTATAGTTTTTTAAAGATTTTTATTTATTTGTTTGAGACAGAGAGATACAGAAAGAGAGCAGGAGCACGGAAAGAGGCAGAGAGAGAGAGAGAAACAGACTCCCTACTGAGCAGGGAGCCAGGTGTGGGGTTACATTGAGACCTAGAGAGCATGACCTGAGCTGAAGGCAGATGCTTAACCATCTGAACCACCCAGTAGCCCTATAATTTTTACTTATAGTTTTTATAGCTTATTTATAGTTTACTTTTTGTAGTTTATTCATAGTTTATTTTTGCTCAAATTTATTTACTTATGTTTATTTATTTTTAGGTTTTTTATCTTTTCTAATTTTTTAGTTTACTTTTATTTAAACCTCTTGAATTTACATTGGTTGTATATATTTATTTTTATTTATACTTTTTATTTATAGTTTACCTTTATTATTTTTTTATTTATAGTTTTTTTCGAGTATTTCACTATATGATTGATATTGTCTTATTTTTTTTAATTTACTCCCTCAGCTTCTCCCTCCTTCTCATACTCTCTCTCTCTCTCACTCTCTCTTTCAAATAAATAAATATTTTAAAACTTTATTTTGGCTGTATTATGCTATATGCTATAACAGAAAGATCAGCAATTTTCTAAAATTTAGATAATTTTCTCAGCAACATTTTAGAAAAGATTTTATTTCTTTATTTGAGAGAGAGTACACACAAACAGGGGGAAGGGCAGAGGGAGAGGGACAAGCAGACTTCCACTCAGCCAGGAGCCCAACTTGGGGATCAATCCCAGGGCCCTGAGATCATGACCTGACCTGAAGTTAGAGGCTTAATTGACCGAGCCACCCAGGCACCTGCAATATTTTTTTTATTAATCTTTTATTTCTCCATTGATTTGTAACATCACTCAATGCACAAATTCTAGAGAGCTATCCTCATTTTTTATCTTTAAGATTACTTTTGGAATCAATCACTTTTTGTAGGTAAAAATCACGTTGGAATTTTTACTGGAATTACCTGAAATTTGTAATTTACATGGAAAGAATTCTTATCATTTGTTGATTAATCTATGTTTCACTGGCACCCACAACCATTATACTTCAGTATGCCATTCGTTAACCCGTGTCCTATTTAACTTTCTTTTTAGAACTCTTTCTCACCTAACATTGTGTTCGTTATTGTTAACGGTTGGTATGACGATGTAAGTTTCATTGAGGAAGTCCTATAGAGTACAGTATCTTTAAAGCCTAGAGAAATGTAAGTATATAGTAGATTCTCAACAGCTTTATGATTAACTAGGAAAGAATGGTGAATTAACAATGTTCTGTTTCTCCAAGAATCTGAAATTAGAATACTATAGACTGTTGAGCAAGTATTTAATAAGAATAGATATATGAATTATAATTAAAAAATTTTAAGGGAAAGAGCAATTAGTGAGTGAAAACAAAATGGCAAGAATATTACTGGAAGCTGTATATACATTTTCTTTTTGCTTTCTTGGTTACCTAAAGACTTTTGTGTTTTTAAAGGTGAACAATCTGAATCAAGGTCAAAGTCAGGATGTAACTTATTCCAATTTAATGTAGCATATGGGAGAGTTCAAGTCCAAAGGGTTTTTTTGTTTTGTTTTGTTTTGAATTTTTTTAACTGTTCCATGTGCAAATGCATGAAAGAAAAAAACCACGCAAGAATTTGTTTATGGAAATGTGCTAGAAAATTTCATATACATCATCTCATTTAG
The DNA here is from genome assembly GCF_964662115.1 of Mustela nivalis. NCBI lineage: Eukaryota > Metazoa > Chordata > Mammalia > Carnivora > Mustelidae > Mustela > Mustela nivalis. The sequence continues at coordinate 30,734,411 of NC_139033.1, read as the reverse complement.
CTTTTGTAACAATGCTTAAAGTATTATCTCCATTTAAAAAAAAAATTAAAAAATGAAAATAGTTAGAAAAACAGTGAGTCCTATAAATAAGATTCACAGTAGAGACTTGACCACACATCTAATTTGCATGGTGACAATTTATCATGAATGGTCATTTTAACGTTTTCAGGAAAATAGTTATGACCTCAATTTTCATTTGTCACAAAGGGATTTTAATGACAATAAAATTTCCTTGATGATCAATTTCATTCTGAAATAGTACAATGAACAATAGTGCAAGCTGAAGGAAGTTGAAGCCAAAAAATTCTATATCATATAAATTTTAAAATTGTTCCAAGTTTCCCCCTCTTTTCAAATCAACTATTTTTAGAAAAATAGGTTGAAGTCAGAAAACACTGAATCTTGGTATGTCTTCTTCACAGTGACTGCTTCATTTTATGCCAGCATGTGTACAACTAATAACCTACTCCACAAATTCATTCAAGCTACAGTAATTTAACAGGGATCTGCATCTGTAAGTTTTAATTATCTGTTTAATCAGGCTGTGAATAAACTAAAGTAGGTTAATTTTTAAAATCCTACTTGGAGCAAATGTTTTGACTAAATTTGAAACTTAGCCAACACCTGGTGAGATTATAGGAAAGAAGTAAAGCAGACAAACTGACTGAAATTATGTTTGCCATTATCCATCACTTGGCTTTGTTTTAATAAATCAACAGTTTTCTAAACACAACACTTGCAATTAATTAAAAGGGGGTCATTAAACCAAATGCGTATTTTTATATGTGATTATTTGATAACAATGTGTTGCTAATATTACACCAGTTTCAAGAACAAACGCTCTGAAATGTTAGTTGAGACAATATTGAGATGAATCAGCATAGTTTGGTACACTCTGGATCATTACAGGACCATGTCCTCTATGATAGATCCTCTTAGGTGTGTTGGTATAACTTGTTCTGTGGAATAGTTAGACTGTTCAAGGACTATGTATATTTTTATGATGTTAAGGCATAATAGTACAAGGTGTCCCGTTGTGTGTAGTTAATCTCAGTGCTCATTACTGTAATTCTTTAGGGACAGCAGTGCACAGTGAAATGTGAATGCTAATTAATTTCAACATTCAATACTTAGAAACTGGCCTCTTTTCAAAATTATTTTGCCACAACCATTGTATGGAAAAAGTAAAGGAATTATTTTCAACTACAGAATTGGCGAAGGAAGTTCAAGTTCACTCAACATTTCACTCAACACTAGGGAAAATATTGAGCATTTATTACAGCAACAGATGACACTGAAATTCTGTCTTTGAAGGTTGTATATTGACTCCCCAGGGAAGCAGTAACCAGCTATTTTAGTATGATAAAGGAAAGAGTTGTCGTGTTTTAGTACTTGATCGAGGTACCTACATTTGGAAATTTTATGATCAAAACTCAAGATACAGTGTTTTATAGCAACTGTTTCACTTAAAATCTAGAGACCAGAGTCTCCAGGCACATTATTTTCCTTGTTGTGGAGAACATCTGTTGACTACAAAGAGAAATGGCATAAAAAGAGGATTAAAATCCTAACTCAGGTTGAAGGGAATTATACAAATGTTGTTATCAGGAATAAACAAAATAGCCTTGTAAGTGGTATTGGGACAGGTTTATTATATTTGGGTAGTTGATATTCATTGTAGCTGCCTAAAATACAATCTTATTTTAACAACATAAATGACAACCACATAAAAATAATTTATGTGGTTGTCATTTATGTTGTTAAAATAAGATTGTATTTTAGGCAGCTACAATGAATTATTTTTTGTATATTTATTTTTTGTATTTATTGCAGCTACAATGAATTATTTTTATGTTGAATACTTAATGTGACCATAATTAATATGTTCTTACATTTTATTAATTGAAATTACTAACTTCATACTGAGTAGGAAATTCTACTTAACTTGAATATAAACCCACTCTCTGAACTTGGAAGTTGTGTACTTTATAGATCAATTGAATGTTTACTTGAGATATTTTTCCAGACTTTATATATAATTAGTATGGATTTAGCCAAACAAGCTGTGATTTTTGATAGATTTTTAAATATTTTTAGTGCCAGTTATAAATTATTTTGATTTACTGTATGCACAATATGGTCAAAATGCATAATTCTGCTTGTTTCAATATCTGTAGTTGACTTCAAAATACCTTAATTTAGACAGCATGACATTATGTGTTTGTTTTGTTTTGTGTTTACCCAAGGGATATCCACTCTCCAAATTGGAAATACACAGTACAGGAATGACTAGCTAGTGTTCAATAAGGAGACCCCACTCAAGTGGCAACTGTTAGATGTCATCATTCTCCTTTTTCTGTAATCAACAAGATTAGAAGGGCCTTTCTAATTAGTAGCTTAGATATTAAACATTACTTTTGGATGGTGTAAATCAATGTCTTGTTAATCACGACCCAATGGGCATTAAAAATGGTTTTCACTGGTGAAATTAGTATCATGAATTGGATATAAGAATCTAGCTTTTCACCTTCACCCTTAAGGAAAGCAGCCCAGCTTTGATCCTTAAATAGTCCCTTGATTCTTGATCACCTGAGCCTAATTAGAAAACTGATTGAATATTGACCATTTTGCCTTGAGGGGACTCTTCATTCTAGGTGCTCCCAGAATAACAAAATAGGCAGAGCACTGAGACTTTAGGAAGCATATAGACTTTTTTTGTGTCTACTGAAGATTTCCAGCTAAAATGTCTTTTGTGGGCATAATTTGGTTTGAGATTTTTTCCCATTACAACGTTGAAGTGAGGTTGTAGAAGAGTAGCTTATTTACATTGACCTGCAACTGTATCCGCACACTGATACCTACCACGAAATACTTAATATTTTTTGTGTTCCAAAATTGGCTTGAGTTGGTTCTCAAACCTAGTGAAAGAGTCTTTGGTCTGGTTTCTGGGCACAGAGCCCAGGTCGAGAGGGGTTAACTTGGAGGTCAAGTTCAGTCCTCTTCTCTCTCAGTAGATTTTATTCTTTCAGGGTTACATCATCCCAGAGGGAGGAGCTTTATCAGTTCAGATAAAGGCCACTGAATTTCCATTCTGGTTCTTCATTCTCCTTAGCCCTGGCTCTAAGGCTTCTCAAAGAACAGTCACCAGAGGATCTACCTATATACCTTGTACCCTCCAAGCTAGACAAATATACACCTTCTGTTCTGAGTAAAGCAGTTAAATTAAAGTAGAGAAGAGCCCAAAATGGGGTTGATATTATAAAGCTATAAGAGAAGAATAATGGATAGCAATGAAGAATATAACTAAAAAGTATACAAAAAAGTAAATGAGAAAAGAATCAGAATGCTACACTAAAAATATATATGTATATGAAGGCAGTAATGGAGGAATCGAGGAACAACAAATACCTGACATGCAGAACAAATAAGAAAGTGGCAGAAGTAACTTCTTATCTGTAATTACTTTAAATGTAAATAGATTAGATTCTCCAGTTAAAAGGAATGGCCAAATGAATAAAAAGCAAAATTCAATGACATGCTGTCTATATAAGACTCAATATATATCCCAAAACACCAATGAAAGTTAAAGTATTGAAAAAGATATTCTACACAAATAGTAACCCAGACAGAATCAGAGTGGCTCTACCAAAATCATTCCAAGTAAACTAGAATTCAAAAATGGTTACAAGAGATCAAAAAAAAAAAAGGATATGACATTATATATTGATAATAGAGTCAGTCTTTCAAGAAGATAAGAATCATAAATATATGAACAATTAACAATACTGCACTGAAAGATATGAAGCAAAAATCACAGTATTGAAGGGAGAAGTGTATGATATTATTTATGATAATAGCTGGACACCTCAATACCCCATTTTTAATAACGAAGATAAAAACTAAGAAAAAATCAACAAGTAAATTGAAAACTTGTTCAACACTATAAACCAACTAGCCCTAAAAGAAAAATACAGGACACTTCCTTCCAAAACACAAGAATATAGATTTTTCCCAAATGTACATAAACATTCTCAATGATTAACCATATGTTAAATCACAAAGCAAGCCTCAATAAAAATAAAAAGGTTAAAATCATTAAAAAAGTATTGTTACAACCACAAGGAATAAAATTAGAGACAAAAATAAATATGTAGAAACAAATGTCATTTCACATCCACTAGATGGTGATAATATTTAAAAAAAAAAAAAACAAAATAGTAAGTGTTAGCAGGAATGTGGAGAAATTAGAACCTTCATGGAATACTGGTGGGAATGTAAAATGATGCAGTTTAGCGGTATCTCACAAAGTAGATGTAGAATTACCATATGAGTCAACAATCCCTCTCCTAGGTATATGCTCCAGAGAATTGAACCCAGGGGTTTCTAGCAGACACGTGAAGCTCAGTGTTCACTGTAGCACTGTTCACAATAGCCAAGGGTATCAGCAACCTATTTACATGTCTATCAACAGATGAGTGACAAAACAAGATGTGGTATGTATATGCAACGGAATATTCTCAGCCTTAAGAAGAAATTAAGTTTCGGGGCATCTGAGTGGCTCAGTCAGCTAAGCATCCAACTCTTGATTTCGGTTCAGGTCATGATCCCAAGGTCCTAAGACTGAGCGTGGGGCTTTGTGCTGGGTGTGTAGCCTGCTTGAGATTCTCTCTCCCCCTCTCCCTCCACCTGCCCCACTTCCATGCCCCACACTCTCTCTGAAAAGAAAAAAGAATGAAGTTCTGTTGCATATTAATTATGTGTGGATGAACAGTGTGGACCAACATAAAGAATCCAGACTCAAAATATTACCTATTTATGATTCCATTTATATGAGATATCCATAGTAGTTACATCCAGAAACAAAAAGAAAGATTGGTGATTGCCAGTGACTGGGAGAAAATGTTGACAAGGAGTGACTTGATGGTATGAGGTATTCTTTCAGAATGATGAAAATGTTTGGAAAGTTGATAGAAGCGTTGGTTGCACAACACTGCGGTGTACCGAAGGCTACTGAATTGTATGCTTTAAAGGATTAATTTTATGTTATGTGGATTTCATCCCAATTAAAAAAAAAAGCAATTGTTCATTTTCTGCAGTGTTGTGGTATGAAGAGTAGTCATGACAAAGCTTTTGGGTCACATGACTCATATCCTCTCAACCTTTAGAAAAATATTCAAGAGTCTGTCTTCATATCATTGTAGATGCCAACACCAAACAAATAAAGTATACAAACTATAAAATGAAAATAAATAGCATCTCATTTGTTCTTTTACTGTAATTAAGCAAAACCACCAAATGTAGAAACCTTTCCCTGAATAATGACTTCTCTTGCTATCAGTTTCATAAACACTTAGTTACATTTAGTATTACACCATAATGAATTTACTTTTCAACCATTTTGTCAATACATAGTAAGTACTTGTTCTCTGTACTATTCCGAGTACCTCAGTGAATTAAACATAGATTCCCAATTATACAGAGTTTACATTCCGGCAAACAAAGATAGATAGCAAAGAATTAATATAATAAATAAATCATGAAATACATTCACAGAGGCTACAGAAAAAAAGTTTAGATTACAGCAAGGAGACTGAGAATGTGCAGTGTATAACTTTAACTTTTAATAGAGTATAAGGTTCAATTGGGCAACACCAGTTCTGCCTTCTAGATATTATAAAGGTTCACAAATTATTTAAAAAATAAACTGTGTTGTCCTCAATCTTTTAATTTTTTTACTTACATTATTGCTCTTTTTGCATTTTGGAAAATCAGAACCAATTTTTATATATTTGTTTCTTTTCATGGTAGTTTTCCTCCTTAAATAGAGCCACAGATCATATAAAAAAATTATAATTTAAAACCCACCAAAGCAGCAAAAAAGTAAAGAATATACTTGCATTACATTAAAATCTGTATAGTAACTAATAGTAAGGTTGAGCCAATCTTCTTGTATGCTTATTTGTCACTTGGATTTCCACTTTTGTGTAGTACCTGTTTATTATTCATCATCAATTAAGAGGTAGATTGCCTTTGAAAATGTGAATATTTAAATTAACCTTTGCTTGGGATACTTATTAAAATAAATATTTATAAGTAGTTATAGACATGTTTTGCACTTGAAAATCCAAATTTCTTATTAACGTACCATTTTACATTGTTCGACCCTTCCTGAAAGCCAGCCACTTCAAACAGAGTTTACCCACATCTTTGAATCCATGTTTCACTTACGCATGCAGCACCTGCATTGGGAACATCTAAGGTCTTCACATCTGTTGACACAAGTGAGGTTACATTAGAATCAGTATCCCATGTTTTCTGTTTCTATTCCTACCAGCAAAGAGAGGACCTTCAGGACTCTGGAAAACTCTCACTGATAATCTGAGGAGGTTATGGAAGGCTCATAGATGGATGTACCCATGAGAGTCCTCACTTTGTTTCCCTGTTCTTTGCTTTATCCTAATTCACTCTGGGAGCTGCCTGGGGCTTCTTCTCTGCTCTGGTTGCTTTTGTAACTCACAAGAAGACAGTATCCACACCAGGTGGGAAACAACAAAGGATTTCAAAACCTATCTTCTCCTGCCAGCTGTTGTTGTGTTCCTTCCAGAAGAGCAAAGGATCCATTCCCACCAAGTTTTTCAAGATCATCAGGAACCTAAAGGAAGTACCCTGGGCACACATTCTACAAATGGCCTTCAAGAAGACAACGTCTTCAGCTCCTTGCCTTTATTTCATCCTTTCATTGGGAATGGGATTCTGTTCAAAGAGGCCAAGCAGAACACAGATTCCATACTTCCCAATCTACTTTGTCTCTGTCTCCTAGCTGGGGCATCTCCTTCTCCAGCATACCACAAGCCGTCAAACAAATATTTCTCCCATTTGCCTACTCTTCCTCATAGATTTTGAGGCAGTTATCCACTAGCTTTCAGCAGGCAGTCAATCTTTAAATTGCCACTTTACAGCAGGTGCATCCTAGTTAATTTGGACAGGTTGCCTTTGGGGCTGCCACTGAAGACCTGCGACAGTTGATAAATTTCCTGATCTTGTTACTCAGTTCTCTTGAGCAAGCACGTATATCAATGGGATTAAGTAAGATAACTCATACAATGTCTTCAGCATCAGCAGGTGTATATTGTTCATATTGAGGACATTTAGCTCCAGCAAAAAGATGACATGGATTTAGATTCTATTAATTTTGACCTTTAGAAAACTCAGAAATGTTTTGATATTTTTTCATATTATAGCTTCCTCCTTAAATGTGAAATATATAACAAACATAACATTTAAAACCCACTAATTCATTGGAAATAATTAAACTATTTTATATAATGTATATAAATAATTTATATATATATAAAAATTTTATATAATTAGACTATTTTATATAATGAATAATTATGTCAAATATATATGTTTATTTTTTCCTTGGATTTCCATTTCCATAAAGAGCCTATTCAAGCATATTGTCCAATTTTCATAACTTTTTTTCTCTACTGGCTTAGAGGACCTTTTTATGTATTTTATATATGAATTTTTTGTCAGTTATGTTTACTACAAATACCTACTTCCATTCTACAAAAATGTATTCCCTATATTCATCATGTCTTTGAGTTAATGTGGTTAAATTCATCAACACTTTTCTTTGATAAATATTTACTTTTTGGGTCATTTAAATAAATATTTCACATATATGTATGTATATATATGTATGAAAAGTATCCAATTGTTTTGACTGGTAGGGCTTTTATTTTTATTTTTGCTTTTTGTTTTTTTTTAAAGATTTCATTTATTTATTTGACAGGCAGAGAGGCAGGCAGAGAGAGAGAGAGAGAGAGAGAGAGAGAGAGAGAGCAGGAGAAGCAGGCTCCCTGTTGAGCAGAGAGACCAATGTGGGGCTTGATCCCAGGACCCTGGGATCGTGACCCGAGCTGCAGGCAGAGGTTTTAACCTACTGAGCCACCCAGGCGCCCCTGGTAAGAATTTTAAATACACATTATTTTTTAGTACTGATTTACAATGTCACTTCTGTCATAGAAAGAAGGGCCCATGTATGGATCTATCTCTAGGCTTCTCTTTTTTGTACAATCGGTACATTTGTTTCTACTTGTCCATAACTATGTTTTCAGAATGTATTTAAAAATAATTACATTGTAGTAGAGAAAAATTCTTCCTCTTCCTCCTTCTCCTTTAATAAAAGACTTATTTATCCTTAACTTCTTATATCACATATAAATTTCAGAATTAACTTGTCAAGTGCAACAAAGTCCATTAAGCAAATCTAAAACCTGAATAGTCTGTATCAAACTTATAAATAATTTTGAGTTGAATGTACATTATCCTATATTTTTGCTCAGCATCATGTTATGTTCCTCCATTTACTTATCCTCTTTACTGTATTTCAATAGAATTTTATATTTTCTCCTTAGAATTCTTTGTATCATTAAGAAATATTTCTATTTAATAACACTTCTATTTATTTCATCTGGCATCTTACTTACTGTGAATTTTACCTGTTTGTTGTGATTATGTATGTATCAGAGTTGGAAGACTACAGCCTAAGGTCAACTCTTGTCCTTTGCCTACTTTTATAAGTAAAGTCTTATTAGAACCCACCACATGCTTTTGTTAATATCCTGTCCATACTACTCCTGTGCTACAATGACTGAGTTGAGTAGTTTTGAGAAAGGCTTTATGGATTGTAAAACCCAAAATATTTATTATCTGGTCAATAACAAATTATTTGTTAAACTTTGTCATATAGGGTGTACTGATAATGTGAGGTTTTGTTTTGTTTTGTTTCGTTTTGCATGCAACTCTTCCAATCCCATTAATCAATTGTACACAATTATCTCATCTACAAGAAATAACAGTTATGTTTCCTTTTTCCAATTCTCTCTCTCTCTCTCACTTTACTAAGAGGCTAGAACTTCAAGTGCAATGTAGAGAAAAAAATATTTGAAGTCTATCACATGGATAAGCCTTCTTTATTTTATATATGCTTTGAGTATTTAATTAAGAACATCTATTTATATTCCCAGTTGGATAAAATATTTTCTTTAAAGTCTGGCTTTTTTTCAATCTGCCTTTCTTTTTTTTTTTTCATCAGTTTAGAAAATTACTGGACATTTTTTGTTTTATCTACTAATATGGTAGAATATATCAATTGATCATTTGCATTCTGGCATAAATCTAACTCCATCAATATACAATTTTTTATCCTTTTTTAATTTGGCCTAGTTCATTATAATTTTTTCAGATTTTTGATGTTCTCAAAAATTCTGAGTTATTTTCAGAAGGATGTTTAGTCTGAATAACCTAGTCTGTATTATCAGAAATTAGATCTTATTTACGACTTTGAGCATATTAAAACGTTCAAAGAAATATCATCTTCTGTACGATTTATCTTTAGACACTTCCAAGAAGAGAAAGTTGACTTAAAACCAGTAACTTTTTCAAAATAAGTGCTCAATTTTATGAACCAAATTTTATTTAAGAACAATGAAATCATTTTCTCTTTATATTAATGTTAGGTTAATTAAGTTAACTTGAAAGTTAAGTTAAACTTAACTTTTATGTTAACTTAAATTTATAACTTCAATGTTAAGTGTTAATTTAAATATTACCTTATACTACTTTCCATGTATTTATTTCAACATAAACATAAAGCAAATGTCTCTTATAAAATATCAAATGTTTGGTCATGATAATTTTCTCTCTAAAATAAAAATCTGTGACTTGCATTTTGCTAAATTATCTTGATCTGACCATGATTTCGGATGAAACTGTCTAATCTACTGACCTTATAGTCCTGTAAAAGACAATTTTACTTTTACTTTTAATTTTATTCTTTTACTGGTAAGAATATGAAAATTGACTGTGTTTCCTGTTCTACCTTGGGTGCTTCTCATTTGCCTCCACTCTGTATTCTTCTGACGCTTGCATTTGTGAACAGCCTACTGTGATTTAGCTGCTTAATTTGTTGGTTTAATTTTAGGATTCTGAACCTCCTGGATTATCTGATCTTCTACATCTCCCACAATGATGATATGAAATTTGACCCTTCCCACTATTTCCTGAATAGAGACCTTAATGATGGTAGACCACTGTCCTTTCTTAGAACTTCTTGCCTTTCCAGCGCTAACCTACAACCCAAATACCATGACCACCTGAACAAGGAACAACCTGTTCATTTTGTTTCATTTCCAATATGCAGTCAGGAAATACTATGCAATACAAATGTGTACCAAGTGGAATTAAATGAGATGATTTAGATATTGCTGTAGTATGATGTGCTTATTCATCTACAGCCGCACTGTGAGAAAGTGAAGCCACTTATTATTCAGTTCATTTAATTTCTTTTAAATTGTAGACTTTTCTAGACCACAGAGGTAACATACTTTTATTTAAGGATTCTCGGAGACTAACACAGAATCTGATTTGATAAGATTAGTGCCTTTACTCTTTATTCAATAAGATCATGTGCTTTACTCAACACTTTAATTAACCAAGTAGGAGCTGCCAAATTAATGAACAAGGTATTTTCTTATTTAATCTTGTGTATCATAGTATAACATTTCCCGACTTTAATTAGTTTCTAACAAAATTCTTGTTGGTATTACCCTGCAATTTGCTAGGACAAAACATTATACCATATTAACATGTGCTTGCCATTAGTATAATGTGTGTGTGTGCATAAATAGTGTCAGTCGTTTTAGAGACTGAGTGGGTTGTGTGGAAGCAGTCAAGATCACAAGTGTTTAAATTTGGCAGCACCATCTAATGACCTTGTTGTTCTAAACACTTGCCTGTATTTCAGATACCTTCTGTTTTAATTCTATTTGGCTTGTAGTGTAGCCAAGGTTTGAGCTGATATCTTTGTGAAAATAACCTCTGTAGATCAGCATAGGCAAGGACATGAGTTGCAATGACTCAACATTTTATTACTATAGTATTTGTATAAAGGTTTGTCTCAAACACTCATAAGCAGAATTATATTGACATTTTAATATCATTGCTAACATCTCTTTTATTTCTATGTCCAAGGAAAAGTAAAACTACGAGTAAATTCTCAGGGCCTTTTTTTTTCTTCTATGTTTATATCTGAAGAAGAAAATAAATATTCAAAATTTACATTTTTCTGGGGCGCCTGGGTGGCTCAGTGGATTAAGCCGCTGCCTTCGGCTCAGGTCATGATCTCAGGGTCCTGGGATCGGGTCCCGCATCGAGCTCTCTGCTCAGCAGGGAGCTTGCTTCTCTCTCTCTCTCTCTGGCTGCCTCTCTGTCTACTTGTGATTTCTCTCTGTCAAATAAATAAATCTTTAAAAAAAAAAAATTTACATTTTCTTACTCAAGAGGAATCTTTGAGAAAAAGTATCAGTTAATGTCTCTTTGGCTACAGGAGAGCTCACTAGAATTTTGAAGAGTACTTAAGATTCATTATTTTCTTAAGCAGCTATTTATTTATAGATGATCTTTTCCATTATTACACCAAATTTTATAGTAAATCAGCTATACTCATTAGAAAAAAAAGTCTTTGAAAGTAATAGTTTTATATAACTCAGGGCTAAATATCAATTAAAAACCACAGCCTAAAAATTCTCATTGGAAAATGTGATCTGGCTACCAATATGTAAAGAATTTGGATTCTAAATTCTAATTGAGCACAGAAATTCAAATATGCATTTTGAAAGGCATAAAGAATAGAGAAAAAATAAAGATTATGTATCTCAGAACATCACCATTTATAGTGAATTTATCTTTTTGTACAACCTAAAGGTATCATTAAAAATATAATAAAAAAATTAAAATATCCTTTGACTCTTGAGAATCCTTAAACAGACAGCTAATGAATTAGCTATACCAGAGAACAGACTTATAAAGTATATCCTAGACTAAAATGACCAAATAAAAAATATTGTCTTTATGCATTAAAGAAAAGTGTTTTTCCCCCATTTTGTAAAGCCCAAATTTTATTTAGGCCTTAGATAGAGATTATGGATGTTAAGTTCAGAGACACTGATGTTGGGTCTACCTTCAAGAAAGCCTATTTATAAGGCTTGAGTTTGTCCTTTAATGTTTTATGGTGATGTCTGTGTTGCCAAAAGAATTATAATATCAAGCTAGGGGAATTAAAGATTACCGACACACACATACAAGGACAAAATCAATAGATCTGGATCTAGAATAACCAGATTACAAGACCATATGTTCACAATAAAATTTAGAAAAAAAATTAAAGGACACTAACCTTCATTTTAACTATGATTACTCCATTAAACTGACAGCAAAAGAAATAAAATTACGAAACATGACATAGTATTTGAATAAGATAGAAAAAGAAGTGCAAAGGATGCAACAGGGAACAATAATGCAAAACTCGACTGTGAAAATCATCATGGTAGGTGCTCTAGAGGTGCTTTCAAATATATTTTACTGTAACACCTTATTTTCCCACCTCTACCAATAAGAAATTAAATGAATTACACAAAGACTTATCACTTTAAAGGGCAAGCCCAGGGCTTCATCTTGACTCCAAAAGCTATGCTCTTTGCTGTGTACTACATCCTTGAAGGAAACGGTTTTTGAGATGAAATTTCAGGGCAGTCTTGACTTTGCAGATGAAAATGAATCACCATGAAGAATACAAAGGCAATTCAGGACATGTAATGCAGGTCGCAGAGCACACTGAGCACATTTTTTTGGCTTTCAAAGTGCTTCACTAATATGGCACCCTAGCTATAGAGTGGAATTATGGTTCTTGGATCAATGGGAAAAACTCATTCAATCATGCCAAGTTTAAACTCAGAAAACCATAAAATTACTCACTTGGTATCTTTCTTAAAATGGAAAATAATTTATCATGAATAGTTGTGCCTAGAGGCTTTAAACCGGACATTTTATGGTCTTTGGCAAAAAGCCAGTCACGTGGCTTCTTCCGAGGCTGCCTCTGGTCACCTGTGCAGAAATATAAAATTAAACATGTTTCTCAAATGTCCCTTCTATCATTACAGAGCATAGTTTTTCACGTACCCTGCCACCCCAGAGTTGTATCACGCCTTATTTTCAAAAAGATACATACTGAATACCACCTTTTAATATTTAATGACTGGATCATGTTAGAGCCAGGAACTGTGAGATGTGGTACAAATACTCCTGGAGCCGGGTTATCTCTCAGGAACACGCCATAGGACATACATGATTTATTTCTCCTAAACGCCTTGTAATTTTCAAAAACAGTTTAATATCTGTGGTGTCAGAAGATAAAAATAAAACTTATTTTAACTCAATGATACAGTACTCTAAGTTTACATTCATGGAGTGGAGAGGGGCCTTCCTGGACTAATAAGTTATAAAAGCAAAATACATTTAAAATGGCTTCTTAAATTATGGTTTATAATTCAACAAGTTTTTTTTTTTTCTTAAGACCCTAAATAAATATTTGTTGATTCATGCTCTTCATTAATATATACAATTGAGGGGCCCTTGGGTGGCTCAGTGGATTAAAGCCTCTGCCTTCGGCTCAGATCATGGTCCCAGGGCATCAAGCCCCATGTTGGGCTCCCTGCTCAGCAGGGAGCCTGTTTCTTCCTCTCTCTGCCTACTTGTGATCTCTGTCTATCAAATACATAAATAAATAAAATCTTAAAAAAAATACTGGTTAATATATACAATTGATTTCCAATATTGAAACATCAATACTTACTAATAATAATTATACAAAGATACATTGTGTGGTACAATTACTAAAATCCATTATTAGAGAATATTTTTCAACCTAAAAGCCGATCTTCAAACAAAAATAACAATTCGAGATGCTTTGTAATATTTACTACTTACCTTGCAACTGGAAAGACAAAGGCAGAGGATACATTTTGTCCCAGGTAAGTGACCCTGTTTGTCCTCAGGGATCAGCTTAGTCAGAGAATATGATTGAATATAAATCTTACTATTTGAAGTACTAGAAAAAGCAAAGAAATGGAAAGAGATATAATCCTTGAACTCTAAATTCTGCTTGTAGTCTAAAGTAATATTGATTTCAGCAACAGGAAAGAAAACTCAAAAAGCAAACCCCCATGGCTGGAGGAACAAAGCTCCAGCCTGGGGGAGACCTACCTGGTCTAGACTCACAGGGCATTCCCAGCAGAAAACCCTGGGGGCAAAATCTGGCTCCTGTCAGACTGATCCTCACCCTTTACCCCTTTATTCAAATCCTGGAGTCAGAATCTCAGAATCGCCCATGCTCATCGATGTGGAAATTATTGTTCCTTAATGTTTGCATTTTAAAAATAGTAATGCTGCTAAGTAAATGAGAATTGTACATCTTATACACCTGGCAAAATACAGATATGTAAAAGAGGCTGGCTTTCTCTCTTCACCTGCATGTCTGAGTTTGCATGTAATTTAAGCAGAGATTTACAAACACATATACCACAATTGTAAAAACACTTTATAATTTGGGAGCTTTCTTAGTTATGAAATATGTAGATTTTTCTTGGTCAATTTTTATTAATGCAAGTAGATGGGCTATAAGGGAAAGAAAACAAGTGTAAGTTTAAATGAGTGGAAGTCTCATATAAAAATGGACACTTAGCCAAATACTTGCACAAGCATTAACTCCTTTAATCCAAACCTGTTATGGGCTTTAGGTGTACTAGAATTCCAATTTATGGGGTTACGAAATTACGGGAGTTCAGTTGTATGGGTGACTAGAGCAGTATCATAGAGCTCAAATTAAATGGAACAGCCTCTTCGGACGGGGAATTCTCGCTGATCGTCACGCTCCCCCTGACCAGACACACTTGTGTGAGACGTTGCTGATATGCATGGTGACAAGTTCCCATTGACCACTTACCTTGTTGCCTGCGTGGATCAGGAGTCACAGGTGGGCATACTTACAGGCTAGTAGAGAAGAGTCAACGGTACTTTAAAAAGAAAAACATTAAAATGTCCATATTCAGAAAACTTGGTAGAGAGCTTTAAACATTTTACTGAAGATAAGCAGGCACAGTAAATAAAGGAAAGAAGACATACCTCAACAATCACAATGAAAATTTCCAAATAAGTCCTCAATATTAGAGAAGAAGCAGAAAACAAGTCAAAAATGCTTTCTGGAAACAGAAAGTTATAGTGATCTGGGTAGAAAAATGATGCATTTCTGACTTAAGGTTCTGAATAAAGGGTAAAAGAGAGGATTCATGGCAGGGATTTTCACAGGAGAATGACTTTGCCTTATTTGCTTAAATATTTATTGACTTGTTATTTTTCATGGTGTTTAGATATTTCCTGTTCTTTCAAAACCATTTTATTGAAGCATAATTGACATGTAAAATGATGTACTTACTTATTTTATATAAATCAGTGGGTTTGGGGATAAGAATATATCCATAAAACCATCACTGGTTTTTCCTTCATTCGTTCATTCATTTATTCATCCATTCATTCTACCTGCCCACTTCCTAGGCTCCAGCTTGGAAGTCTGGTGAAGCTTTTGAGTGAGAGCCCAAGAACCCGCAGTTTAACAAGGGCACCTGGTGAGCCTGAAGCTGGTGAGAACACTTTCAGACATTCTGCTTTCAGTGATAATAAACTGCTGAAAAGGTAAAGTTGAATGTTTGGGTAATTTCGGTAAGCAAAGTTGAAATAGGCAAAATCTTGGGTATTATAAAAGTTGTTATACATATACCCATGTGTATGTATTTTTTAATTTTTTAATTAATTAACTAATTAATTAATTTTAGTCGAAGACAGAGGTTAACATTTGACATTGTGTTTTGCATCGTATTGAGTAAGAAGTCACCTGTACTCAGAAAATCACTGAATCTGGTTGGAGAAGAGACTTACTCTTTTAGCGTCTCATCCAAAGACAAGGATTAGGGCCGTTTGTTTAGCAAGGGAAGAATACAAGACAGTGACAAGGGGCCAAATCATGTGATATGCCTGTCAGGCCTTTGCTTTCAATAATGTCCACGTGAGGGGCTTATGGAACAGTCTGTGTTTTGAAGCTGGCCTTCTCCAGGCCTGTGTCTTCAGATGATTTTACCCAGTTACCTACACATTCATTTTCCACCATTAAGACCATAATCTTCCGGCTGTTTACAATCTAATAATCTCGATACACATTTTTTTTTAGAAGAAATGTTATTAAAATACATAAGAAAAGATAATTCATACTTTTTCAAATTATTAAAATCTGCAATTCAAATTCTTAAAATCTGACACTAGTGCAATTAGAAGTTCAGTCTATCGGGATCTCATTTCCCTGAAAGCCGGGACAGAGTGGAAGGGTGGGGGACGACCGTGAGCGTCATGGTCCCAGCGCCCGGATTTACATCCCGGATGGGTGGCTGGGAGATGCTGGCCTGGGATAAATCACTTAGCTCAGCTCTCCCATCTATAAAACGAAGATAATAATTTCGCCTCTTCATAGGTTTGCTTTTAAGTGAGCTCGCAAATGATAAGGGTTTTGATCAGTGCCTGGTGCAAAGAGCTCAGTCTATCTTAGCTGCTCTTAAAAATGATTGTTACTATTAATGCCCTCCGAATTCACTTTCAACTCTTATTTCTTATGATTCTTAGACTCCTTTAACTGAGATTTATAGATTTGGAGATTCAAAACAGTAAAATCACCCTTTTAACCCTGCTCCATCTTTCGGAACCCCGGAGATTCTGGGGCTCAGAAGCCACTTGGAGTCATGAGACTTGAGAACAAAGATTCAACTCAATTCTACAATATTTAATGAGAGCTAATTATTGACAAGACTGCCCCTGTAGGAAAAGTAAAGACAAATAAATTGCAGTTTCCAATCTTGAGTTTACAGACTGTTGAAAATGTCTGTAGCTCATGAGATATCTCTAACAGCATGTGGAAATATAACTGGGAAGCATTGGTGAGGGGAAGTGAGTTGTGCTCCCTCTGCTACAACACCCTTCAGAAAGTTAAAGAACAGGAAAAAATGCAAATCCTTATCTGTTCTAGTGAACTGGGAAGAAAGATGGCAGATTAAACATTGGATAAAATATCCCAAGAAATCCCTAGAATAAACCAATTTTTCAAATAGACAATTTTCAAAAAATTTCCCCCAATTTATCCTACTAAACAGAGCAGGGAGATAAGGGAGGTCTGTGTCCCATGCAGATCTCCTTACTAGTGTGTCCATATGACATTTAAAGAAATAAATCAGTTTCTGAAACGTTGACATGCAGAGCACAGCATTTCTAGAGGAACAAGAAGAAGTTGTAAAACACATTCCTACATTTGTGTATAAATGCTATATTTCAATGACAAATTATCATATTTTAAATGTAACACTTAAAAAAACAAACCCAAATACAATATTGTAAAGCAAAGTTTTCTTTTACAGTTTGCTTAAGGGTGACTAGGAACTGCATGTTGATTTTGATAGTTTTGGACATTTGAACTCAAACACATATTATTCCATATCTGAAATGGATACAGCTGAGAAGAGATAGCATGCTTGAAACAAAATATTACACCTGATGCTAAACGGGGGAGGGATAGTAGAAAGTGTTTGGGGTATGTGGGGAAGATTAATGAAGAAATCCTTGAGATTTAAAAAGATCTTTTAACGCTAACTGAGTTATTGTCAACAGGGCAACAAATGACAAAGGCTCTGGAAAGGGAGATAAAAAAAAAACAAAACACTCAAGCTTAGATCCTTATAAAAAATCATTACAATTTGCTCACAGATTTTTCACATGGCACTTTTGCAATTGGAATGATTCCAAACCAAGGGACTTTAACCTGAAAGCTCATCTCTAGAAAAAAGCTGACACCCAGCCTTCTTGAAACCACTCTGCAAATGTTGATAAATAACAAAACTCCATCAAAGCATCATTGTGAGATACAAAGTGAAAACCTTTAAAGAACTATCTGCAGATGTTAAACTAAGATGCCTTTGGTAATATTCAAAAGTTGGTTTTTACTTCCAAAATACAGTTTACACTAGGAGAGCAAATAAATTACAGTTAGTGTTTTTTGCTTCTTCCCATTTAAATAATTAATACACAATAGAGATCGCCTGTACCATACTTAGCACTGTGTTACCACATACACACACACACAAGAAGATCAGTTCATTGAAATTGTGCCTTGATTTAGTTTGGAACTAATTTATTTTTCTAATTTAATGCCTGAAATTATGAGTAATGGGAGCCAGGTTATCATCTGAATTTTGCTGCAGGAAGTCTTCTAGTACCAATTGTGGACACTTCAACCCACCTTGGGGCAAACAACCATCGGCTTTTCTTTAAAGAAATCATAAGCTATCAGCTTTCTCTTAAAACTGAATTATGTATTTCCTAATTGGCTGTCTACATTGTTTTTATAAAATTGAGAAAGTCTGTTGGGCTGATTTTCTGGGAGGTGGTTTATGGGGGGGGGTTGGTGGTTTTGTTTGTTTGTTTTGTTTCTCTTATTTTTCTTTTTTTTTTCCTTTTTTTTTTTTTTTTTTTTTTACTTTGTATGAATAAAGACCATAATCCGTGGAAAACAGTTATTTGCTTTGGAGGATGGGTGTGTGTGTGTGTGTGTGTGTGTGTGGTGTATATTGCTGCTGTGGTCGCTTCAATGTTTGGCTGGAGGAGCCCATGAGGAACATGCAGTTTTCTGATCAGCAGTTTGATTCAGAGCCCAACAAAGCACAGGTAAATGTGGAGAAGAGACGTGTGTCAGCGTTCCTGCGCCGTGGGATCAGTGTCACACAGCCTGAGCCTTTTTCACATTGACACAAAATGTCATCTAGGGAAACTTCAACAGTGGCAGCAGAGCGGGTCCTCCGGGTCGGTTAAGGACAGTTGGAAGTGCAGGGCAGGCAGAACATCCCGGAGGCATCCGGAGACTGAAAAGGAGGATGTGGTTCGGATGCGAGCAAGGACTCGTATGTCTGAGTCATCAGAGAGATCGTTTCAAAACATTTATCATGAAAAAGGTTACAACCTGGTAATGTTTAAATGTTTAACTTTTGGGGTTAGGAAGTGACATCATTCTCCAATTTTTCAATAAATTATCTATTGCTCTTGCCTTTACTAACTCAGCCTGGCTTTCTTATTGTTCTTCCAACATGCCCTATTTTTTGATGCTTTAGGACCTTTGCTCTTACTGCTTATTCCACCTGAAATATCCTTTTCTCAGACCTTTGCACTGCTTTACCCATTTCACTTGCATGTACTTCTAAGTTGCTTCTCCGAGAGTCCCAAGACCCTTCCAATCTGAAGGTGTGCCTTGACCCATGTTCTTCTCTTTCTTAGGACCCTATGTTTCTTCCTATCACTGATCACTACATAACAGTATGTGTTATATAGGATATTTTTATTTGCTTACTTGTTTCCTGCTTTCTCCCACTGGTGTGTAATCATTACTCAGTCAGAGTACTTCTTGCCCTGACAAACAATGGGTGGTCAAAATATTTTTAAATAAAAATAGCAACTTGTGATTCACTAATTATCTTTTTTGTTTCTGTCTATTCTACTCCTCAACTTGTTCACCGAGTCGATGTTATTCATTTTTGTATTTCATTAATAGAATTTCTATTTGATTTTTTTAAAAGTCATTTTATCCTATTTTGTTTTTACACTTTGTTTGCATTTCTTTTTAAACTCTGAATATTTTAAATACCTTATTTTATTCACTTTTTAAGTTTCCCAAGATTTTATTTATTTATTTTGCCAGAAAGAGAGAGCATAAGTAGGGGGAGCAGCAGAGGGAGAAGCAGGCTCTCCCCTGAGCAAGGAACCTGATTCGGCACTTGATCCCAAAACTCTGGGATCATGACCTGAGCCTAAGGCAGATGCCCAACTGACTGAGCCACCCAGACATCCCAAGATAGCTTATTTTAAACCCAATTTTAGTTTAATTTGTTAATCCTCTTGGTTTAAAATTATCTTTATTTTTTTTAATATTTTTATTTATTTATTTGACAGAAAGAGAGATCACAAGCAGGCAGAGAGGCAGGCAGAGAGAGAGAGGGGGAAGCAGGCTCCCTGCTGAGCAGAGAGCCCGATGCGGGACTCGATCCCAGGACCCTGGGATCATGACCTGAGCCAAAGGCAGCGGCTTAACTCACTGAGCCACCCAGGCGCCCTATCTATATTTTTTTTAATTGAAGAGGAAAGTGTAATATTCCATCAAAATGAGGTAGACAGATAGTGGTGTTCTGTTATATTTAAGGAAGGTAGAGAAGTTAATCAATGACCGCAGTAGGAAATAGGAAGCAGAGTCTACTAGGTTAATCTGAATAAAACACATTTCTGGCAATGCTATTCACATACTCGTCTGGATTTATTTCAGGGACAATGGTAATAATGAATTTGGTCTCTAAAGTATAAAGATGAAAAGATTGATTCATGTTGGGCATTTACTGTGTATGAGTGTATATGTATGTGTGTGTGTGTGTGTGTGCGTGTGTGTGTGTTCCTGTGTATTGCAGATGTATAGACAGGCTGAGTAGGTGAGCATATAGAAGATATCAGCAATTAGTTAAAGATATTGACCATGGTATCTTAGCTGAACAGGTAATTAGATAAAAGGAGGAGGAACGTGTTAGTTGGAGGAAATGATGTAAGTCTAGATACAGAAGGTTTGGATAATTTTAAGAAGTTATTGTGGTAACAGTAAAGAGATAAGGAAAGTAGAACATTTGGAGGCATAATACAGGAATGAACACAGTAATATTTTAGAAGTAGACCTATTTCAAGTGATATTAAATTTTAGTGTTCAAGACAGTGGGAGGCTGGAGTGGGAAGTAGAAGAACACCACTAGAAATGAGACTGTTAAGAAAATAAAAGAGTCTAAAGAAGATGTTAATTATAGAATGAAAGTGCTGTGAATGAGAAACAACGTCCTCAAAGGATAAGAAAAGTTTAGTAATTAGCCAGAAGGTCATAACACAATACAAAAAAGAAGATAGGATGAGGGGTAGCAGGACCAAGATTTTTACATGAGGATAAAATATCTTTCAAATGAAGTAATTTCTTAGGCAGAAGGGAACAGGGGGAGGGCTTGGGTTAAAGTATAGTTTTTGACATAAATAGCCGTAATTTATTAGACTTAAGAGGCATATCCATCAGAATAGGTAAAAATGTGGGTGGTAGAAATAAATCCCCCAAAAGGTTTTTTTTTTTTTTTAGAGATTTTATTTTATTTATTTGACAGAGAGAGATCACAAGTAGGCAGAGAGGCAGAGAGAGAGAGGAGGAAGCAGGCTCCCTGCTGAGCAGAGAGCCCGATGCAGGACTCGATCCCAGGACCCTGAGATCATGACCTGAGCGGAAGGCAGCAGCTTAACCCACTGAACCACCCAGGCACCCCCCAAAAAGGTTTTTATTTTGTCCTCATGTTAGATATAACACGGAGGGCAGCGCTCTGATCCATAGTTCAGGGACGCGGACCCACAGACGTGTTACTCTCTAGTGGCTGGATGATCTGAAGAGAGCTCTTCCACTCCACATAAGCGGAATGAGAAAGCAAGGCAAAAGTTCTCACAAATATAAATGCAAAGAACCAAAAGTGACACATGTCACTTCTTGTCCAAACCCACTGGCCACGACAAGTCACATACACCTAAGTAAAAGGATTCTGGGAAATATGGGGAAGCAGCAAGTATCTTCCAATAAAGGATAGTTGAAATTAACTAAAGGTGAGACCTGAGAATACAGTGAAATCAGTTTGTTTATCTACAGAAATGTTTTCGAGAACCAGAATATTCAAATTGTATTTAGCTACTATTATCTGGAAAAACAACCACATGCATAAACTTCTCAATACACACACACGACAAAAATGTAGATTAATCTTACTATTTCTCATTTGTTTTTTTTTTTTCCTTCTTTAACTGTATTGGTTACTAGTTTGTTTCTGAAATCATGTGTTTCGTTCGTTCTGCTAATCAAGAACAGATGCTAATGAAAGAAAATACTAGGTTACAGCTTTAGCTGTAATATTGAAGGATGTATGGACAGCCATACCTACCCCTTTGTTTTACTTCCTGAATAAGTAATGTTGTATTAATTTATTTGGATCGACCCTTGAAAACCAATTTCATTCAGGCATGATCCACCAAACAGCTGTCCACTTCAGAACAGTAGTTATGAGACACATACTTTTATATTAGATAAGAAAAAAAATAATAAAATTGTCAAAGTATATTGGGAAAAAAAAAGATTTGTTCAAGATATTGACCTTTTGATTTCTGAATCAGACTTGGTTACTGAAAGAACAAAAATAAGATTTTAGGACACACAAGTATAATACCCAAGATGAGTAAAGCGAATTGATTCCAAACCGAGTAAAAGCAAGAAAGGGAGCAAGCCAGCGAGGGACAATGTTAGCAACTTCAGTTGGAGAAGTTATTTTATTTTATGTTATTTTATTTTGTTTTGTTCTGTTTTATTTTATTTACCTTATTACCTGGGTTATAGAGTTGCTTAATACTCAAAACTTGCAATTTAAATTTTGTTTTTGGTTTGTATAAATGAAAGCTTCCCATATATGAGGAGTTGAGTTTTCATAGTGGTTGCGAGATATTAAATTGAGCTGATTTGTCTTATAAAATGCCTCCTCTTGAAAAGTAGGAATTGCTTGCAGTGAATGA
This sequence comes from Mustela nivalis, assembly GCF_964662115.1. Lineage (NCBI taxonomy): Eukaryota > Metazoa > Chordata > Mammalia > Carnivora > Mustelidae > Mustela > Mustela nivalis. The sequence goes on along the minus strand of NC_139033.1, from coordinate 30,711,806 downwards.
CTTTCAAATATCATCCTTAATTATCCCCCAAGAAAATACTTTCTTTTCACCTACCAAATGTTCTGCCCTATTTTTCTCATTTTTTTTTTTCAAAGTTATTCATCATTGTTTCAAATGGGAACTGTCACTGTTTCCCAGAATTACTTGAATAGCTGACCTGGACTTTTATTTTATATCTCCATATAATTAAATCCTTAAATTGTAATATCACTGTTTGAAGATTACTGATAATCTTGCTGAAAATGTATCTATGTTAAACCTAAACATAGTCTGTTATCCTGAATTATTCTTTGAATGCCATTTTAAATCACTTCAGGTGCTGTCAATGGCTCATTGCAAAAAGGATGACATTTCAATAGTAGGCTTCTTTTGAAAATGAAGAGTTTTCCTTAGGGATGACTTCCCTTATGTTGTGGTTGGAAGTCTCAATAAAGGTGACTTTATTTCACATCTTCAAAAAAACAAAACAAAAAAAAAAAAAGAAAAGAACCTTTTTTTTTCTAGAAGTAAGAAATAAATGAATTTTATCTAGTAGTACCTGAACACAAAGACCCTTCAACAAACAGGGCATGAATTTTTAATTCCTCCATTGATATGCAAGTAGCACATCGTAGACAGAAACAGATGTTCCCATATCTTCCCTATACTTCTCTTTAAAGTTTGACTTATTCAGGTTTTTAAAATTTTTTTTCTTTTCATTTTTGCCCTTTATTCCTTGGACCCTGAGGTCTACATGAGATCTTTCGCAAGTTTTTTTTTTTTTTTTTTTTTTAATTCAGGAACTATTAGAAAGAAACATAGTTGCCAAGTGAGTGTGGCATCCTATACCTACTACTGTCCTTCACATTCCAGTTACCATGTGGTCCTCCCTTTCAAAGCTGGACTTCTGGAACCGCTTCTTCACAACATGGGAACAGTGTGCCCTTCTGGGTGCTTGCATCTGTTTTCTTTTGATAAGATAAGGAACTAAAGACCAAAAACAGATCATTGTGCTAAGAAAAGCAGAGCATTGTTTCTGGCATAGTCGAGGAGATAAATGTAATGTGTTGTCATGGATAGGAATTCTATCAATTTTCTTCTTAAAGTCTTCTTAAATTCTTAGAAAAGTAGATAGCTCAGGGTGGGTGTTTCAGAGAGCCACACATCTCAGCACTAGTACTTGCTGTCTGAAGACATGTTTCTGGGTTTTAATATGGTTCAGTTAACCCTTGAATAGCTCCTGAATAAAGGGGAAAGTATTATAGTCAGATAGATTCCCATTGCGAATAATTTTAAAATTTTAATTGAATTTTATTTTTTACAAACTGCAAAAATCTGTAATACAATATTATATAGAATCCTCCTTTTCATAAATTCAGGTTGGGCAAGTAATTCTGTGTGGTGCAAGTAATGATCTAAATAAGGACAGCTGAAAAGTGTATAAATAAGACTTGCACTTAGAGTTATACTTAGAGTTGACGCAATATTAGTAATTCACATGCTCTCATTCTGCTAGCATTTTATTAGTTAGTATTGGTATATTTCATGTCAAAATGAATATATGTTTATATACTTGTTATTTTTTTAAAGCAAGATGAAACAAATTTTAAGAGAATAAAAATGGAAAGTATTTATTCTATATAAGCAAATTTGCTCTAGCAACTGGGTATGCACATTTTAAAGTTGAACAGATGTGCTCAATTCTTCTCTACAAGTAGAAGAATCATTCTAATATTACATGTAGATATTAGAGACTTTAGTCATTATATTTAATTCTGAAAAGGAAAAAAGAAACTACCTTTTTTGTGTGCTTTAACTTTCCCTTTTTTTTTTTTTTTTAAGATTTTATTTATTTGACACAGAGAAAGATCACAAGCCGGCAGAGAGGCAGGCAGAGAGAGAGAGGAGGAAGCAGGCTCCCTGCTGAGCAGAGAGTCTGATGCCGGACTTGATCCCAGGACCCTGGGATCATGACCTGTGCAGTAGGCAGACACTTAACCCACTGAGCCACCCAGGCGCCCCTAACTTTCCTTTTAATGATGTTTAGTGAGATTAAACAGCTTTTCAAATTTGTGTTTAATTTTCTATTAATTTCCTGTGTAGCTATTACTTATTTCTTTGGATTGAAGTGTTTAGTTATATAAGTTTTGTAATATGAATTCTTTTTTCATAAAATAAGTGTTATGATTATGTGTACCCTATATACATGCTCTCTATATATTTTATACTTATATTTAAAATGTGTAAATATCTATGCATCATATATATGTATGTGTATGCATGTATAATCTTTAATCATATACTAATCCTTCAAATTTAATTATGCTGTCTTTGGTTATTCTGACATATTCTGTTTTCATAGAAAACATTTTCTGTCATTTTTTAAATAGTTTTAGAATTATATGACACAAAGAAAACCTTGCCCATATGAAGAAAATAGAGATAAATTTCACTGTAATAGAAACCAATGCATTATAACTACCCTTCAGGCCAACTGACTCAAGCCTTTCTTTGCCTTTAAACTAATTTCCAAAAATTCATTGCCTACATAGAACACTCCTTTTTGGGTTATTCTATTCTAGCAATATTTCCTTGTTTTTGAGCTATGTTCCAACTCTGCATAAATATGCCTGCTCTTTGATGTGAAGTTTGGTTTTGTGGTTTGACTATTTGGTAGTCTCTAGAAATGGATTAAAGATATATGAAGAGGTCTGTTGGGTGACAAGTGACAGTGGGATCTGGTTTGTTAGCATATTTTTCCATTTGTTTGTTTATTGTTTTTGATTTTGATTTTAATACAATTAAGAATTTGTGCCCACCAAGAACGAAAACACCATATTCATAGCTAAACTAGTGAAGTTTTGTGTTTCTTCATTTATCTTTATTTATTTCTCTATTTAATCTTTACCCATGGCTCCAAGTTTAGAATTGATACTAGAAACTCTTTCTGGTCTAGGTTTGTAGTCTAAATGTTTTCATAAAGACCTTTAATGTTCATTGTATGACCATTTAATATTTTCTTATCTCCAAATGGTCTTTATAAATTAGATTGTATATTGTCTAAAATTAAAGGAGATCTGTCTGATCAGCATATAGAGATAAATGTCATTATAAATTACAAATTCCTAAGACTACCACAAAATAAGGAAATTTTACTTCTAATTTGTTTAGAAATAAATGTATGTTTACAGAAACTAAGTGAAATTATTTTGGAATTGAAGTTCACAAAACATAGGTAAATATTTGGCAAATAACACTAATATTTTCAGTTTAAGAAAAACATCAGTGTCTTCTCTGATTT
>NC_139033.1:30327625-30708326 GCF_964662115.1 Mustela nivalis | reverse complement strand
CACTTAAATTTTAGTACAGTTTTTATAAGATTTTTATAAAGACTTTTTATAAGATTCTTCTTCTGAATAATCCCTATATTAACATTTATCCTATCTGAGAGCTGTGATATTCTAGATTTTTTCCTTTTTGGCAGATTCTATTTCCAATTTTTGTCTCCCTAGCACTTTGAGACTGATGAAAATTCTTCTCTGTGTTTTAGAAACATTTTACTTCCTTGTTATCTCTTAGCCCTATGCAGCTTATGAAATTGGCATATGCATCCAGAGGAAAACTGGAATGTCAGATTTACTTCTCTACATCTTCATTCTCTCTGGGATTTTGGACCTCCACATTTGGAGCTCCTTGGCATCTCCAAACTCAATATTTTGTTTCTCTATCATTGTGAGAGTGCCAGAAACTCCGGCAGCTTGTCTGCTCTGTGCTGTGATCTTCTGACATGTTTCCAAGAGCTCTATCTTATGCCATGCCATTTGGAGCAGAGACAAACTCAGCAATTGGCCATTTCCTAAATTCCTTAGAAAATTTGGAAAATAAAATCTGAAAATCAGAGTCACTTTTAAACCACTAGATTCTAAGATGGTTTGTTACATAATAGTAAAAAATAATAATAATAATAGAACAAAACAAAAGAATTTGACAATGTTAATTCACTGAACATCTATTCCCAACTTTCTTTTAATTTCCTTTTTCCCAGTTTAGAAATTAGTAAAATAGGGGTGCCTGGGTGGTTCAGTGGGTTAGGCCTCTGCCTTTGGCTCAGGTCATGATCTCAGGGTCCTGGGATTGAGCCCCGCATCTGGCTCTCTGCTCAGCAGGGAGCCTCCTTCCCCTCTCTCTCTGCCTGCCTCTCTGCCTACTTGTGATATCTCTATCTTTCTGCCAAATAAATAAATAAAATATTTTTTAAAAAAAGAAATTAGTAAAATAAATACTTCACCTAATAACATTTCTTCCAACCAGGAGATTCGCAATATATACAAATTTCCAATGAGATACTGGTGCAAGTCCCTGAATATGGAGCATATTCCCAAATAAAAGATGAAAGAAAGAAAGAAGGAAGAAGAAGAGGAGGAGGAAGAGAAGAAAGAGAAAAGTCTTGTCATTAAAAAAAAAAAAAAGGTTTTGTACTAATTATGGGTCAGGGTTCAAAGAGAGAAGCAGAACCTATAGAGAAGAAAGGGGTAAAGAGAGAGAGAGAGAGAAAGAAAGACAGGTAAAGAGTGAGAGAGAAATAGAAACAGAGACAGAGACAGAAATTGATTATAAAAATTGGCTAACACAACTGTAGGGTCTGGCTAGGCAAGTCCTAAATCCACAGTCTTTAGTCCACAAAGCAAACAAGGGAAGATTCCTAGCAGACTGGATGGAACCCACAAGCATGGACTGGAGATGTCATCTAGAAGCTGAATTCAATCAATCTCTGTTTCTCTCCTTCTCTCCTCTCTCTTTCTATGCGTGTGTGTTTGTGTATGTTTGTGTGTGTGTGTGTGTGTGTGTGTGTGTGTGTCTTTCTCTTTCTCCCTCTCTGTCCCTCTCTATTGGTGAAGTGGAAATCTTTTAAGGCTTCCTGACTGACTAATTGTATCCCATCCAAGATAATCTATCTCTAAGGTGTACTGTTTAATTATATCTACACAGTACCTAAAATTTTGATTAAAACTTTTGGGGATTATAAATCAGTCTAGTGAAATTTACATAGCAAACACAACCAAGATGATGTGCTTTTTTATATATTCCAGAGTTATTCTGAAATATATAAATGTATTCAATTATCTAAAATTTTAATTAAGCATCAGCATTAATGATGAATTTGAAAAACATTTGAGAGAAAAATTTAAAAAACAAAACTGATAAAGAGTTTCATAGTTGGGAAAACAGGTATGCCAAATAATGAGGCTGGAGGTCCACAAATATGTTAAATTTGGCCATATTGTCAAAGTACACAGGATCATGAAGATCACTATGGCTATGTCTAAACTTTTTTCCCCTAATATGATGGCACTTCATATAGGGTCAGAAATTCTCATTTTCTCTTTAAGGCAGATCTTTTTTTTTTTTTTTTCAAATCCATTAAGAAATTAAATTTACTAAGTGCACAGCAGGGGATACTAAAGAGGAAGTCTGTAATGATTAATGTTACATAGGTGATACCTTTTATGGAGCAATGGGAATAAAGGACATACAAATGTACATACACGTCTTTTGAGTACAAAACACAAGAAAATATCATTTAGTATCCTGTAACATCCTTACCTTCATCTCCCAATTTCCCCTATCAAATTTGGACAAGCAGGGGCTAGAGAATTTTGGAGCTCTACTCTATTTTCCATATTCATAAGAAACATGTAAGAGCAAGCAGGAGCAGATGGGGTTTTTTGTTTGTTTTTTGGTTTTTTCTCAAAGAAGGACCAAAATGCATAAAATTTTAGTCTATGATGTTAATTTTTCAGGTCCATGAGCCTTAGTTGACAATGTTCATTGTTTTTATCACCATCACTAGGTCTCTGCTTTTCCTATTACTGAGAGCAATGAGGATCCAGTCTTTATCATCACCTTGGTCTCAGTTTGACAGAGTACACTGCCAAGAGAGATTCCAAGAAATAGATATGCTTATTCTTAACAAAGTTTTTTAGACTGCTCCTCTTTCCTTTTTAATTTTTTTTTTTTTTTTTTTTTGCTTTTGAAAGTAGCATTCATCTTACTGAGGTTCAGAAATGCTTTCAATATGCATTTCTTGCATACAAGAGGACCTGAAAATTAAAGTTATTCCAAATAGATTTCCTATTTTGTGTGAACTCGGTTATTTTCCATAATAATGAAAATAACAGTCAATGAAACTATTCTACCCAGTAAACCTCATTTTGTTAGATTTGGCCTGTGATTTTTGTCCTAATTCTGTTGACCCAAAATATGTTTCTGGATCCATCCAATGTCACCTAAGTGACTATGTGCTTCGATACATGCAAAGAGACCATAAATGATAATGTTAGGTTGGCCTCTACTCAAATTCGAGGGATGATTAGAAACTTTAGAGTATTCAGTAGGGAAGAAGAAAATAGAATAATAGTGAGTAGGAGCTCCTGGATGGCTCAGTCAGTAAGCTGCAGCTTTTGGCTCATGTCATGATCTCTGTGTCCTGGGATAGAGCCCCAGGTGTCTGGATCCCTGCTTAAAGGGGAGTCTACTTCAACCTCTGTCCCCCTCCAACTTGTTCAAGTCTCTCTCTTTCTCTCAAATATATAAATAAAATCAAGAAGAAGAAGAAGAAGAGAGGAGGAGGAGGAGGAAGGGAAAGAGGAGGGGGAGGAGGAAGAGGGGCAGGGGGAGGGGGAGGGGAAGGAGGAGGATAGTAGTGACTAAGGGACCAGTAGAAAAATCTTTGCTTTTACTTGTCTTTGGAAATACATTTGTGCACATAATCCTATGTGCACATACATTTGTGCACATAGTTCAGGCCTATTGAACTTCTAGTTTAACTCTTCCTGGCACAATCAATTCCATCTTGTATCTGATGTCCAGTTATAATAATTCATAATGCTTTCAACTACTTTCTTTTTTCATGTAAAATTTGTATTTCCTACAAATATAAAAGATTGCAGTTCCAATTTTTATTTCCATTTACTCAGTTATTGGATGTCTAATACTTTAAAATACTAATTCAGAGAAATGTGATTTCTCCAAAATGATATGATTTCTAAAATATTTACTTAACATCATTCATGTTTCAGTTATGTAAAAATGTGTTTTTTGGCTGATACAAGGTGAGACAGTGTTGAAATTGAGGAAAGATAAATAAGAGATACAGAAATAACAGAAAGTATATATAAAGAGTAAGTTGAACAGATACTCCTATGAACATATAGGAAAGTTGTTTAAAATATTTTTCAATATCTGCCTGGTGTCATTATAGAACTAAGAAGATTATGAATGATTATGGGTCCAAAACCTAGACAAAAGACTAAGATACCTAGAGAGGTGAGTCCAATATGCAGGGGACTTTTACCCCTAAGTATATTTGCTTGATCTGGAAAAGTTGGTGTGCATCTAAGAAATTTAGGGGCATAGTTGAAAATTTTGTGGGACAAGAGTAAATAAATTAGAGACCAGGTTTATCAACAGAGGGTGTTTGTAACAACTCCCACTTATGCTCTGGTTTGAGAGCTCAAATGCGTACATTTTAAAGGTGAGAGTGATCTGAAAGAGAAATGGCCCTTTTAGAAACTAAATTTTGGCTTCAAATGATCTTAGTATTTTAAATTGGATTAAAATTACCCCCAAATTCTATCCTCTCAGCCATTTCCCAAATGGAAACAAAAATTCTATCTGGAGATAATAACATAATAATAGGCCTCAAATTATTTCACTGATTTTGCATAAGTAATGTCCAGCATTCACTCAAAATTAATTAGGCATGAAAGGAGACTACTACATGAATAAACAAAGAAACAAACAAGCAAACAAACTTTATGAAGAAAGAACAACAAAGAGAACAAGAGAAACAAAGATACAAAAAAAGAACCACTTTAAAAAAAAAAATAACCTATAGGATTCCATATATTGTAGTCTATATCTGAAGACCAGACTTTCAATTAACTATCTTTAATATACTTAAAACAAAATGAAAGATGAGGAGCATGGGTGGCTCCATTGTTTAAGTGTCTGATTTGATTTTGGCTCATGTCATGACCCAAGGTTGCAATATAGAACCCCACATTATGCTCTGTGCTCAGTGGGGAGTCTGCATGACATTTTTTTCTCACCCTCTTTCTCTGTCCCCTCCCCCCAACTCTCTCTCTCTCTCTCTTTAAGATAAATAAATCTTTAAAACAATAAAGACTTCAAAATGTCACAGAATATAAAAGTCATGAGAAAGAAACAAAAAATATAGAACTTAAAGACACCGTAATCAAAGCCAAGATCACAGTGTATAGTTCTAATAGACTAAACACAACTAAAGAGAGAATCAGTAAACTGGAAGACAGTATCAGGGAAAAAAAATGTCCAAACTGAACCACAGAGAGATGAAAGGGTGGATAACACAAAAGACAAATTAAGGGATTGTGGCATTTTGAATGAAGAGCTGTAAGCCATGAAGGGTTCTTCTCTATGAATATATAGAAGAAGGATTTTCCAAGCAGAAGGAAGAGTAAATTAAATTCCCTGAGTTCATACTTAGGGGAAAGCCATGAAACCATTAATCTGGATGAGTTTGGTGATGGGGTGTTTTCATATTGAAATATGATCGAAAAAGTGGAATCTTGTATATGTATAATACAAAAGAATCAGGGAAATAAAAAGTTACAGAGGGAAAGGGGACACAGAGAAAGGAGACAGAGAAGTCCTGAAACCAAAAAAAAAAAAAAAAAAAAAAAAAAAAAAAAAAAAGGTTAAAATAGAAGAGAATGTCAAGTCCTTATGTGTCAAGGGAGATAAGAAGCTTTAGATGTTACCACTGGCTTCAGGAAAGCAGAGGTGATTTGTGGTGGTGACAAGGGCTGTTTGACATGTATGAAAGCCCTCTGGAGTTTTTCAGGGAGAATGAGAGAAGAGCACAGAGTTACTGAAGATATATTTTTTTGTAGTATTTTACTATGAAGGACAAGGGAGAATTGTGTGATAGCTGAAAGTAATAAAGAAGCCAGTTGATTTTTAAGGTGATATAAATGCAATTCAGTGCATAGTCTTAAGAGAAAAATCCAGTAGTAGGGAAAAATTAATCTATTATAAAAAGGGAGGGGAGCTTGGGTGACTCAGTAGGTTAAGTGTCTGCTTTTGGTTCAGTTTATGATCCCAGGGCCCTAGGAATGAGCCCCATGTCTCAGCTCTCTGCTCATCAGGGGGCTTGCTTCTTCATCTCCTTCTGTCCCCACTCCTGCTCTATATCTGCTCCCTGTATCTCTCTCTCAAATAAATAAATAAAATCTTTTTTAAAAATATGGAAAAATCGCTTAATCTCCTAGAGTAACTGAAAGGGATTAGAATCAAGAACACAGAGGGGTGTGTTGGCCTTGCTAGAAGCACAGAGAGTGAATCCATATTATCAGGAGATAACATAAATTATATTAGCATAATTGCAAACAAGTAGGTAATGTTGTTGTTAAGGGGTTTATCAAGGTTGTACTCCAATTGTACCATTTTCTCAATGAAATAGAAAACTAAGTAATCAGTGGATAAAAAAGATGGGGGGAGTGGGAGTTCCTGAAATTTAAAGAGACAGGAGGCACCAGAGAATAGTTTTCTTGGCATGTGTGAGTCTGAACAAATGAGGAAAATATTGTGTGATTGTCAGGGACATTGAAGACTGGATTGAAAACCTGAATTTAATAAGAACAGTCAGTTAATTGTGTCTCTTTTTGTCACATTCAGCCACATGGTTTCTGGTGTAGATGCAGAGTGGATAAGTTAGGTTTAATTGAAGTTGAGGGTTAGCCAAAGACAAAACTAGCAATAGGATAAGAGAAGTGAGGTAGAGATGCAAGAAAATGCTTATTATAATTTGACTTTAAGCTTCCTTAGGGAAGAAGTGGAGCAATGATGGGGGTGAGGGAGTGCAAAATCAAGTCTATAAATTCTAACTTCTGGTGGGACATATTTATATCAGAACAAGGAAAACCTCTGGAGTGGAATCTGATGGTGACCAGAAAGCATGTTCTTGCAGTTACTAATATTGATGATATCTAAAACATGATTGGGAGTTGAGAGTGTGAGGAATGAAGAAGAACAGGACCATTGAAAGAGAGCTTATATGCAAGAGAGGCTATAGGGTGTTGGAAGGGTCATACATGTTATGTGTTCATCACCGAGAAGGACCATAGGAGTAGAGTTTCAATAAGATAGTAAACTTCAGTTAGTGCAGTTCACTGAAATCCATTTTTAATGGAAGATATAGGGTTTATCATTATTTTATTTATAATTATATAACTGCATTCTATTTTATTTAGTCTAAACCTTTAAATACAACCAAAGGAAAGGAAAGAAAAAGGGTCATAATTAAGATGGTAGCCTGAAGGCAGTATGTTTTACTGAATCTGTTTACCAGTAGATAATGTGTTTTCACTTGTTGGAGTTGCCTAAAACATGTAAAAAATTTAAAAATTTAGTATTTAAAAATCAATTAAAATAATAATAGTAGTTATTATTTGCAAAGATCTTTATTACATGTTTACAATAAACTTATGAGGTAAATATTGTTATGTTTCATTGTTGGGAAACTGGGGTACAGGGAGTTTAAATAGTTATTCAAGGTTAAAGAGCTAGTAAGTAAAAGAGCAGACTGACTGACCTGAGATCTTACTCTGTACCCCATGACCAGTACAGAGTGCATTTTAATAGACTTTACATAGACTATTATTCTCCTAGTGTGCTTTTCCATTTCAAATTTCTTTGATTTTTCAAATTCATTATATTCTTTCAAATGGTATCCTTTATTTGTCTGTCCTTAAATGAAATCATTTTATAGGATATATTATCAATTATGAAGGTGATGAATTGCTGCATTACTTTACAAAGAGCTGTTTCAGCAAGCTGTCGAGTATAAAGTTTCTTCAAAAAGCACTAAGGTCATGATTTGACTTGTCACAGCCCTAACAAGGACTCTTCCTTTGCTAGTGATGCAATTAGTTGTCAGTTCTCATCAAATGTTGTTGCTTCATAATTAATTCAAGACAAATATTGAGTTGTATGGAAGCTCATTTTAAACAGGATTCAAAGGGTCTTTTGAGACTTATTAATTGAATTGTAGGTGGGCAAATTGGATGTGTACTAGGTATTCCACAACATATTTAAGTATCATTCATGAAGAATACTATATTAGGCAGAGGAAGTATTATAAAAATCTGTTTAATTAAAACCAAATATACTTACCAATATACTTGGTGTATACCAACATACTTGGTAAGTATATTAAGAAGTAAACACACAAAACTTAAAGTACCCATATATTATCAAAGATTTTTTATTTGCTCTTTCCTGTGCACCAATTTCTTCCTGGCATTTTTTTTTCATGTCTGCCTCCTTATTATCATTTAGATATAACATTTAGTTCTCATTCCTAGGAAGATTTTCTTACCTCCTTACCTAAAATAACATTCCTTTCTCCCATTATGCTTTATTACAGGGCTGTTCATTTCATTCATTATGTACTGTTTTTTTCATTATGAAATCCTAACCCTCAAAAGGAGAGAATTAGGAAGTGAGGCCTTTGGAAGGTGATTAGATTGTGGGGGCAGGGCCTCATGGGTGAAATTAATGCCCTTAGAAGAAGAGATCCCAGAGAACTCCCTCATCTTTTCCACAATGAACCAAGAGTGGGAGTAGGTTCTCACCAGACACTGAATTGGTCAGTCCTTGAAACACGGACTTCCCAGCCTCCAGAACTATAAGAAATAAGTGTTTTTTGTATAGGCCACCTCGACTATATTATTTTTGTTATAGGAACCTGGACATACATATACAACCAAAAATTATATGTATTCTTATATATCTTCCCAGACCCCACTGAAAGAAGGGATTAGAAGGTATCATTGATCATTATAGTTAAAAGTCCTCAAGAGTTCCTGGCACAGAGTAGGTAGTTCAGAATTTGTGAACAATCTATCGTTTGCTGCATATTGCTATAAAATCATTTAAAAAACAACCATTCCCTGTTTCTAAAGTCTTTTCCAAAGAAAAATCTTTTACCGCTTTTAACAAATGGCCAATAGAAAATTCATTTTAGGTTCAGTCAGTATTGCTTTGTGAAATTTTCGTTTGAAAATATCTCACATAGTTTAAAGAAAAATGTTGTCTTTTTATAAATTTATATATTCTGACTGCATTCTTCTTGTTTTTAATATGCTTAGCTAAGCCTGAAAAATAGGCAAAAACAAATGCAGATCCAGTTTTGTGAGCACTGAAGCTTTTATCAATTCAGGGGTAAGGAAACTCTTTATAAAAAAGAATGGAAAATTATAAATGCAAAACCAGTAATAAAGTGAATAGATTGTGAAGTTATATAACAACAAATTAAAATTAAAAGTTAGCAAATATTTTGCATCATCACACTGAGAAAAACATACTTTTATTAATTAATCCTTGGCACATTTCTGTAACACTTTTCTTCTAATTGTTTTGTTTGAATATTCCTTGACTATTCCTTGAAAATTTGTAATATTTTCTCCAGAGAGAATAGAAAGGTAATTAAAAATTTACTGTAGAAGATTTTAAGAAGTTTTTGTTTTTTTTACTTTCTATTTCCCATTATTTATAAATTTAAGTATATCCTAGAATTTTTGTCAAAACTGCTGAGTGTCTTTTGCATATAAGCTGTAGGACTTCAAGACACTTCGCATTTTCCTCGATAGGACCTATCCTTAAGCACTGTTCAATTTGATAAAAGCCAATAACCTATTTGTCACTACTGTTTTGGTCTTAATGTCATATTGTGATTTTTATATTATCCTGGTCCATATCAGTATTTCATGCCACCTCAGCAAGAAATTTAAATACTTTTCCAATATGGTTATATGATTTATGCTACTTCATTAATTGGACTATCAAACAACACAAAAGCCTATTAATTACTCGTGTTCAAAACTTATCTCTTCCTTTACATGAGTTACTACTTTTGGTGTGATCTGAAATCATTTTTCATTACAATTAGCTCCTTCATGCCAGAATTATTTGAATTTATTATTGTTTTGCCTTGCATTATTTTATCTACATTTTCTCTCATCTTTACTAAGTAAATTTAATATTCATGTGTATTTTCAATTCAGGAATTTGTGCTTTCTTACTTATTTTATTAAAACTTTCCCAGTGAGATTTATTCAAATTGTAAGTTTCTCAGACTATTTACCTTTTCGTGATGCTGGGTCCACTTTCTCCAAATAAGGAAGGATATTATAGAGGAAACTCATCATGCAAAGAGGCAGTAATCTTAACTAATTTTGGTTAAAGTATGTAATTTTTATTTTTTAATGGTGCAGAATGTATATGACCACGTGAGTACACGGACAGGACCTCTTTGAGAGCACTGGATGTGAAAGGCCTGTGGCTTAGGAGCTTTATCGCCTCCATGGTCTGTCTGTCCTCTGGTCAAAAGTAAAACTAAGAATATCATCTTCCTCAGTAAGCGTGTTTGATGACTAGGCATTGGCTATTTTTATTTTTCCTCTTTTGTCTGTCCTGGATGAAACCTCCCTTTCTGCCTATCATGTTGTTTTTGCTTTAAGTAATTTATTTAAGTTAATAAAATCAAGGTCAGAGTTAAGTAGAATATGATTCTTGCTTTCCATAGTTAATGTACCAGTGGAGACAAAAATGTAAATAGAAGAAAGTCCAAATTCCAGAAAGAACAAGCAGTAATATCCAATGTCACAAAGATGTCAAATAAATAAGACTTAAAATTATCTAAGAAGTTCCAAATCGGAAGGTCAATAGGACTTCCTGTGTGATGGTGTGATGAAAGCCACTGGGCAGTAGACAGAAAACTTAATGGGGAGGTGAGATTTTGGAGACAGGAATTATAGCATAATACTCCGAGGAAGCAAACTTCTGAGAGGAAAGAATAGAGCTACCAGTGGGATAGGAAAACAATGAATGTTTGAGGGAGAGCATATTAAGTTTAGAGATGTTGAACCAAGAGGGAAAGATAAATTAGAGGCAAACATAAAGATTACAATTAATTGAACAAAGTGACAAGCAGTAAGTACACTGGATCCAGAAAACAATGAGGGGATTAGCTTTAGATAGGGGATGAGGGATTTCTCCTCGGCGAAAAAGGAAGAGATGTGGCTGAGTTGGGGAGCAGGCAAATTGTCTGGAAACAGAGAAGTGCTCCAAACAAGAGGCTTGTGTTGCTTATGTGGGAGAAGCACTTTAATTCTTTTGCTCCCACCCTTACCTCCTACCTGGGTTATTGCATTTGTCTCATCATCATTTTACCTGATTGAACCTCATCCCCTTCCCTCTTTTCTCAATGCTGTATCCCGGGTGATGTTACAGTGAAGCTTGCTCACATTACCCCTCTGGTCAAAACTTTCCAAATACTCGACATTAAAGCCAAAGTCTATACAATGACCTATTTGATCTGCCTATGTGCTGCCCTCTACCCAACCCCTCACTCCCAAGCTTTGGGATCCATCTACTCTCTTCCCTGGGCTTTGTGGCTCCAGCCACAGTGGCCTTTCTTGAAGCCACTGAGTGATCTCCACTATTACCCAGAATTTTGCCCTTAATGTTCCCTCTCCCTGGAAAGCTCTTGACTAAGAATCACAACTCAACTTCCCCACTCCTTGGGGGACTCATATCCCATTGAGGCCCTGTCAAGGCACTATTTCTAAAAAATCTAAAGCATTCTTCCATTGATGTTTTCTATTCTCATTGCCTGAGTCACATTTCCAGTTCAGACTAGCCACTCCAATTATATAACATACTATCTATCTTCCTAATGTGTCTTGTTTTCTCTCTGACTCCACTACGAAGGTAGGGTTTTTTTTTTACCTCTTGTTCACTGCTCCATTCTTAGCTCCTGAATTGATGACTGGCCTTGTAGACATTCAAAGCCTATTTGCCGTATAAATAGTGATGCTTAATGGAGGGCTTGAGCTGTCTGGGGACAAGTTAAAGGTTGGCCAAGAAGTAGAGATGGTCATTTTAGGCTAGAAATGGACACTTTTAGGTCAGAAATATATTTATTTGTATGATTTCTTTCACCCAGTTCAGTGTTCAGGAGTTAATAGTGAAGGACATACACACCTTGACAAATGTAAATCAGAACTGCTCAACAGAAATATAATGCAAACCACAGATGCACACCGTGTATCTAATGTTCTTTTTTCTCTGGCTTTACTGAAGGATGATTGACAAAAAGTATATATGTTTAAGATGTAAAATGTTATGATTTGATATACATATACATTGTGAATTAATTACTGTGACGAATTTAAGTAATGAGATTTTGCATTCTTTTTTCAGCTCTGGGGTGTATTTCACACATCTAGTATATTTCAATTTAAATTAGTCACATTTCATCTGCTCAGTAGACAATATGGCTACTGGTTGCCATATAAGATAGTGAATATCTAGTTCAATATAGAGTTGCTGATGGTTTGGTTCTCATTGAAAGACATGATATGGAGGTAATTGAGTATAACAGTAAGACAGTTGTTGAAATCATATAACATAAAGCTAATTGTGTCCATAGGACAAAAGGTGAAGATAAATGGATTACAAATGGAACTTTGAATTATATCAAAGCACAAATTCAGTGGGATTAAAACATAAGAGTTTGTGATCAGATATTACCTGAAGCATGATTGGAAACAGAACTTATTATGGACAGAGGTACAACTGGGTAGCAACAGTGGGACAGGAAAACGAGAGCTGTTGTCATGGGCAAGAAGGCTGTTACCAAAGTCTTCAAAGAAGGTAGGTGGTTTTGAGTGACTCTCAGGTCAAAGTTGAAGGCAGTAGACTCCAGAAGATGACTGCTGGAATCCATGACACTCAAAATAGAAGACTTTAGCACAGGGTGAAATGATTAATCTTTTACAAGTGTTAGTGTGGGTTTTAGAGATGAGTAAGAAGATTCATCAATATGACAAGGGAGAGTGAGGAGAAAGAGGGCAAATGTAACAGTGGGGAAAATATTAGAGTAGAGTAGAAGGCAGCAGGAACAGTCAGGGTAAGTCCTTGTTTTCCAAATTACAAAGGTAAAGCATATATGTGGCTGAATTAGAAGATGGGGCTAACTGTGAAGGAGAATATTTCCTCAAATAAACTGCTATTGCTTCCCTACCTTAATCTTTTAACATCATATGGTTCTTCCCAAGAGCAGAGTGACTCTTGGATAGCCAAGATGAACTACTTAAGTCTGACAAGCTTTATCAAGACAATGTTTCCTGGAGCTCACAGTATTATTTATTATATTTGATGTCACTTTTCAGGTTACCTATTTCAGAAGCTTCTTTAAAGGGATGAGGGAGAAAATAAAGGAGACCCCAGCTGAGTCATGGGCCTCAAATCAGTACATCTGAGACTTCATAAGAGAATATTAATTTTTAAAACTTCTTAAATTTTTAAAAAAGAAAGAAGAAAAGTCAGCATCTAGGTTGGAATATTTTGTTTATTTTGCCTAACAAAGACTGAACTAGTTGCAAAAATAATCTTAAATTATTCATTCAACTTGGTCATTATTCAATATTTATTCAACAAAACTTTGCTGTATTTTAGCTGGTTCTCAGGCACATTACAAGTTTCTTTAGAGAGTGATAAAAAAAGATGAAATTTCTCATGAAGTGTTTCTAGTTAAAGCGGGACACTGATAATTAACTTGGGAGTTGAAATAGAGTGTGGAGGTACGTTCCATTGCCCCCAAACCTGACTTAGTATTGTTGTGTTTGCTTTTCCGGCTCCCCAGGTGCTTCCAATCTGCAGTCAAGGTTGAAAGCCACTGTCACAGAGATTCAACAACCCAAACAAGATAATAATTCCAACCATTTCTTATGTTTCAAGCATGATGTCTAAAAAGACCTTAAATTCATGGCTCCTCCCAAGCAATCCAGGTCAAACATGGTTGAGTTCTGAATGCAAGTAGGTAAGGAAGACGGTCTCAACAGATTTGTGATTGGTGAAATCAAAGTTGGTCCTGTGGTTTCTGGTCTGGGCAGGCAATGGAGAATGTAAGTGTAGCTAGTTACAAATAATCTGTATTATGTGTAATGATATCTGTATGTTTGTATTAACTAAAGGTCACTGGAGTATTTAACATGGATGTGATCAGGTAATTTTAGAAATTTAGGGTGTTTTTTTTTAATAAGAATGCAATTAATTGTATTATTTTTGAGATGAAAGCAATCAAAATTCATGAGATGCTAAGAGAGAATCATCAACTCTAACTGAGAAGTTTTCTAAAAGATGATATTCAAATTAAGAGAATATTACATAGCAACATGCTCTATTTGGGTAGAGATTAAGAGTAGACCATGGAATAGAGAGGTCATGTTCTTCTTTAAAAGATACCCCTGTCTTGCAATAGATTCCACATTCTTCTCACCATCAAATCTTCGAATCACAGTAGTGATCTGAAAACAATGTTTTTCTCCAAGCATATTTAGTGGGAGTTTTAAATAAAAGGGAAATAAAAGTAATTATTATTTTATAATTGAAGAGGCCTGAACGAGTACTTCTACCCTTCTATCAGTGTCTTACCAGAATTCAATAACACAAAACACTTGCCTCAAATTTCCTCACACTATAATTTTATGTACTTTTCTTTATAATTCCCCGAGATGTCTTAGAATTTCCACCATTTTTTTTTACATACCCTTTATGCTATTCTTACCAGTAGAGTTGTAAAATAAAGTAATTCTTAAGCTTCTATCCATTGAGGATTTCCTCATCTGGGGCATAAATACAGTGCTATGGGTTTGGCTTTACAAACAATGCATGTGTCATAATTTATAATTCTTTGTTGGCTTTGGTTTGACATAAAAATAGAGCAAAAGGCACACTCAGAGTTCTTTTACCTTTTGTACCAGGCATGCAATGTTCTCCAAGAAGACAAATGACTGGATTACATTTTGGTTATTAAAGTGAGGTTTATTATGCTGTTCAACAAAAGTGCATTTAATAGCATTTTCATTATATTCAAATCATTTCCAGAGTTACACACTTAAAAAGTAAATGAAGTGTAGTTCTGTAGAGAATTACTCCTGTGTGAATTCAGGCAAAGTAAGAATAGTATATTATTCTTAATGGAAAATCCCAAATACATATTTGAGCTATAAATATATGTAAAGATGAATGATATGTTTTTCAAGCATATTTTAATGTGAAGTTAAAGGTGGTTAAAGCAAAAATTCTTAAAGAAGTTTGAAAATTTCTTATGGAAAATGAGTGTACACTGTTCTATTTCTGCAGCCTTATTGCAGTCCATCCTTCAAGTGGCAATGTTTACCCCACAGAAGACCTGATTTTTGTATGTCTTGATGTCCATGTGCTCAGTAATTGTATTTCTCCTGCTCCCCTTGGAAGACATGAGGTCTTTCTGCTACCAGAAAGTGCCCCAGTGCATTTACATACATATTTTTTTTCTCTCACTACTTTCCCTTATTCTTTTGGGATAGGTGAAATCTGTTTAAATAATTATGTCCTAACAAGCCTGGTAACCAAACAATGTACTGAATAGAGAAAGATCATGAGAAAGAAAAGTAAATATATTTATTTTACTGCTTGCATTATATAAATTACAATATTTATCATATAAAGGTGGTAATTATATGAAAGGGGAGTTAATTGTGTATCCTGAAATAAAGGAATGATCAAAAGTTAATCTAAAATTAGCAGATGCTTATAATCTTCCAATTTGTACAATTTAAAAATCACTTCATAATTAAGTGAAAGGGCTATTAACTTTTTACCCTATTATTTAATACCTGCTGACAGAATGTGTTGCTCTATAATATCTGTCAGTAGCTTCTGCTTTTAATTATAACTGCACATTTGTGAGTAATGTAAATTTATGGAATTATTTGACAATTTTAGTTTTTCTCCATTCTAGTCTCCTGCATTAGACATGTAAACCTGTATTGATTTATAATCTGAGATAAATTAGGTCAGGCTAAATAGAAGTTAGGTTGTTGGTCAGAAAACAAACTAAAACAAATATTGAAAACACGACCCACAACACTCTTCTTTATATCAACAATGCCCTCTAACACCAGCTGTTTATAACTGTGAAACTGGCAAGACTATTGAAAATGTGTTTTCAGAAGCTGAGGCTCTTAAGAAATCTCATTGCATTCTTTTATTTTGAAAAGAGACTCTATTAAAGAATTGAGCATGGTGTATTTTGTGGCAAACACATATTTGGTCAAAGAACAATATTTATAATATTGTTGGAATCCAAGCCCATTGGAATTTAATTGTATTTAAAAGTTTTCAGTTAAAAATTTAACAAATACTTTGTTGAAATTAACTTCAGCTTTATGTTATTTTTTTTCTTTAATTCTTAAACCAATTTTAAAACTTTAATCAGATATGCCTATAAAAATTATATCTGTGTTAAGTGATTGTAACTTAGGCCTACTTAAAATTGTATTTTTAGTGGCACCTGGTTGGCTCAGTGGGTTAAACCCTCTGCCTTTGGCTTGAGTCATAATCCCAGAGCCCTGGGATGGAGCCCATGTTGGGCTCTCTGCTCAGCAGGGAGCCTGCTTCCTCTTCTCTCTGCCTGTCTCTCTGCCCACTTGTGATCTGTCTTTCTGTAAAATAAATAAATAAAATCTTGAAAAAATAAAGAATATTTTATCTTAACAGATATTTTATTTATTTTATATATTTTTACTATATAACTAATAAAATTTATATAAAATTTTATATAAAATTTCTATAAAATATAAAAATATACTGTATTTACTATCTATTACTCTATTTTTTATCTTTACAATTTCTTATATGGCACTTTAGTTGTATATAATTTGAACAATATGAGCAGCTATAAATTCAAATTAACAATCATTCTAGGGACAACCAGGTGTCTCAGTGGGTTAATCATCTGCCTTTGTTTGAGATCATGATTCCTGGGTCCTGAGACATAGTCCCCCACAGGTTCCCCACTCAGCAGGTGGTCTGCTTCTCCCTCTTCCTCACCTCCTTCCTCCTGCTCATGCTCCATCTTTGTCTCTCTCTCTTTCTCTCAAATAAATAAAATCCTTAAAAAAAATTCTAACCTAGTGAAAAGAACTGATGAACTTTAACTTCTTTAAAAAATAAACTTGGTTTGGGGTGCCTAGGTGGCTCAGTGGGTTAAGCGTCGGCCTACGGCTCAGGTCATGATCCCAGGGTCCTGGGATGGAGCCCCAAGATGGGCTCTCTGATCAGCAGGAAGCCTACTTCCTCCTCCTCCCTCTCTCTCTGCCTGCCTCTCTGTCTACTTGTGATCTCTGTCAAATAAGTAAATAAAATATTTAAAAATAAATAAATAAATAAAATAAACTTGGTTTGATAGTAAAAGTATCAATATGATTTTGATAACAGATCATTTTGGATAACATTATCAATATATTAGGTTTTAAGACTAGTATTTTATTTATTTCTGAGAGGAGTGATATTTGTAATATTGAAGACATCTCCAGATTAAAAAATACTGAAATATGAAAGTCTCATATATGTTGATCTTGTAATATTATAAATTTAGAAAATATTCTTTTAAGATTAATTAGAGGGGTGCCTGGGTGGCTCAGTCAGTTAAGCATCCGACTCTTGGTCCTGATCTCAGGAGTTTGGGATCCAGCCCCATATTTGACTCCCCACTGGGCATGGAATCTGCTTGGGATTCTCTCTCTGCTCTGTCCCTCCTAAGAACTAAACTTCTGAGCCCAGTTCTAATGGTTTCAGTGGAAATTACACTAAGAAATACTTTTCTAGAAAAGATGTTCTATTGAGGTCCTTTTAAAAAGTCAAGTACTACATCTCTTATATTTCTTGTGACATCAAAATTTTGTTTTATATAAAATGCAGCTATATCAAATTTATATTGCATATATATTATCAGCTAAAAGGAAAAAAAATCTTTATAACAATTATTTATCCAAATACCTTGTAAATTTTTTTAAAAGTTTCACTATTTAAAAGATGTGGCAGCATGCCTGTGTAGCTCAGTCAGTTAAGTGTCTGCCTTGGGCTCAGGTCATGAACCCAGAGTCCTGAGATTTAGCCCCACATCAGGCTCCCAGCTCCTTGGGGAGTTTGATTCTTCCTCTCTCTCCACCCTCCCTCTTCTTGTGCTCTCTTTCTTTCTCTCTCTCAAATAAATAAATAAAATATTAATAAATAAGTACATAAATAAATAAAATGTGATGTACAAACAAAATTGATAATATACTATACAATAACTGAAATACAAATAAAACCTTAAAAATGAAAAAAAAAAAAAAAAAAGAGGGGCGCCTGGGTAGCTCAGTGGTTTAAGCCTCTGCCTTTGGCTCAGGCCATGTATTCAGGGTCCTGGGATCAAGCCCCACATTGGGCTCTCTGCTCAGTAGGGAGCCTGCTTCCCTCTCTCTCTCTGCCTGCCTCTCTGCCTGCTTGTGATCTCTTTCTCAAATAAATAAATAAAATCTTTAAAAAAATCTTAAAAATTTTTAAAAGATGTGGCAGCATATTAATACAAGATAAATGTAATTACTAAAATAATTTAATACGCAACAGTAGGTATATCTGAATTTTGAAAGCATCTGTATTCTTCTGATTGTCCTGATTAAAGAAACTCAGCTTTGAAATCAGGAAATCAATGATGAATTTTCCATCTCCATTCTCCCAATGCCCAATTTATTGAATGGAACAAATATGGTACTTTTAAAAAGTGCAGCAACACTCCTAATTCACCGGGGTTTAATACATCAATTGTGAAGTGCAGTGCCCCATTCCCTAGTGGTGTGAAAAAGTTAACGCTCTTTTAAAAAAGTCCTGAACACTCATGGGAAGAATTTATGTACTTAGAAAGTCAAGCCGAGTAAGAGTTTAGTTATAGCATTTTATTGAGCTATGGCTTTGGGTTTAATAACTGCAAGAACTAGAAAATAGGGGTCAGTTTTTCAAGGTATCTCATTTAATGTTGAAAACCATGTACTATGGATCTTTGTTGCATTTCATACGGTGTCCTGCGGGAGATGGAGTCCAATTGAGTTTCAGTGGAGTCAGTTGAAACTTCCCATGGAAAAATCTTCAACCTGGTAATATGAAAGACTCAACAATTGACTCTCAAGTAAATATACATACATATATACACATATATATATATATATTTTTTTTTTCTGAATCATTCTCTAATTAGAAGCCATGGGAGGCTCAGTAATAGTGTAAGTAAAAATTAAACTCAATTTTTTTTTCTTTCTTTTCTTCTGTTGGTCTTCTAATCCCCACCCCCACCCCAGTTCTGTTTTAAGATCCATCTTCTCTAGCAAGGATCCCACAAGCAAGAACTAGTCTGGTGTATTAATAGATGAAACGATCCAAGCTTCTTTTCACTAAACCAGAATATTTGGCCATCCATCTATATCTACTTTATTGTTCAAATTAGTGTCTCTGGAAATTTAAAGCACCTAAGATATTTGGCAAACATCATCTTTTACTTTTCTGTTATAGTTATCAGTAACCAAGAAGGCCTAATGTTTCCTTTAGCTTGACTGAACTTTAGACCGGTTTCTCCCTGTCTATAGGACCCTGACCTCCTTAGAACTTTTACTTTAGAAAAACTGTGACTGTAGATTCTTTCTCTGACCCTCTGAGATGTAAATCTTCTACAATTTGGGAATTATCCCTTTGAAATGTAGTCATCTAAAAAGATAATCCCCCTCTCTCCCAGGCTCTGGGAGAGAGACTAAGAGCCTAACTTCTATAGTGACAATTAGCAAACACAGATGGCCTGATCACATTGCAAATCTTCCCCACTAATGTTCTCCTATATTTTTCTGCTAGCTAACCTCAGCATTTAAAAACCCTTCCTTGTTTCCATCAAGTTGAATTCAATCTCTCTTCTCCATTATAGTCTCTCCTCTGTGTAGTCTTGACCCTTATTGCAGTAGTCATGAATAAAGTCTTCCTTGACACTTTCAACAAGGGTCCAGTGCAATTTTGCTTGTACATCAATTACTAAGTTTTTCTCTCTCTACCATTTCTGTACTATCTACAAGTATATCGTTCTCTTTATCCCTTTGTTTATGTCAATAGTTCGAGAAGCTTTGAACTAATAAGAACCATGATTTGTAGGCTGCATCTCTTAAAAGATAAATGAATGGGGGCGCCTGGGTGGCTCAGTGGTTAAGCTGCTGCCTTCAGCTCAGGTCATGATCTTGGGGTCCTGGGATCGAGCCCCGCATCGGGCTCTCTGCTCAGCGGGGAGCCTGCTTCCTCCTCTCTCTCTGCCTGCCTCTCTGCCTGCTTGTGATCTCTCTCTGTCAAATAAATAAATAAAATCTTTAAAAATATATATATAAATGAATGAATGAATGGATAGAAATGACATAAAGGGAAAGGACAAACAATTAAATGTCAAAACGATTTTTAAAATCTTATTTTATTTAATTTTTTTCAGTGTTCCAAAACTCATTGTTTATGCACCACACCCAGTGCTCCATGCAATACGTGCCCTCCATAATACTCACCACCAGGCTCACCCACCTCCCTACCCCCACCCCTCCAAAACCCTCAGTTTGTTTCTCAGAGTCCAGAGTCTCTCATGGTTTGTCTCCCCCTCTGATTTCCCCCAACTCAGTTCTCTTTTCTATCTCCCAATGTCTCCCATGTTATTCCTTATGCTCCACTAGTAAGTGAAGCCGTGTGGTAATTGACTCTCTCTACTTGACTTATTTCATTCAGCATAATCTCTTCCAGTCCCATTTATGTTCATCCTTTCTCATGGAGGCATAGTACTTCATTGTATACATGGACCATATCTTCTTTATCCATTTGTCTGTTGAAGGGCATCTTGGTACTTTCCAAAGTTTGGCAACTGTGGCCACTGCTGCTATGAACATTGGGGTACAGGTGGCCCTTCTTTTCCTTACATCTGTATCTTTGGGGTATTGCAAAGCAAAGACCCCACCTCGAAGGAGAATTTCAGGCCAATATCCCTGATGAATATGGATGCCAAGATTCTCAACAAAATCCTAGCTAATAGGATCCAACAGTCCATTAAAAAGATCATCCACCATGGCCAGGTGGGATTTATCCATGGAATACAAGAGTACTTCAACATTCACAAATCAATCAATGTGATAGAACAAATCAATAAAAGAAGAGAGAAGAACCACATGGTCCTCACAGTTGGTGCAAAAAAAGCATCTGACAAAATACAGCATCTGTTCCTGATTAAATCGATTCAAAGTATATGGATAGAGGGCACATTCCTCAACTTCATAAAATCTATGAAAAACCCACAGCAAATATCATCCTCAATGAGGAAAAGCTGACAGCCTTCCCTCTGAGATCAGGAACACGACAAAGGTGCCCACTCTCGCCACTGTTGTTCAACATAGTACTAGAAGTGCTAGCAACAGCAATCAGACAACAAAAATAAATAAAAGTTATTCAAATTGGCAATGAAGAAGTCAAACTCTCTCACTTCGCAGATGACATGATACTTTACATGGAAAACCCAAAAGACTCCACCCCCAAACTACTAGAACTCATATAGCAAGTCAGTAATGTGGCAGGATACAAAATCAGTGTACAGAAATCAGTTGCTTTCTTATACACTAACAATGAAAAAATAGAAAGGGAAATTACAGAATCAATTCCATTTACTATAGCATCAAGAACCATAAGATGCCTGGGAATACACCTAACCAAAGAGGTAAATGATCTGTACTCGAGGAACTACAGAACACTCATGAGTGAAATTGAAAAAGACACAAAAAGGTGGAAGACCATTATGGATTGGAAGAATAAACATTGTTAAAATGTCTATACTGCCTAGAGCCATCTATACTTTCAATGCCAACCTGATCAAAATTCCACTAGCATTTTTCAAAGAGCTGGAACAAGCAATCCTAAAATTTGTATGGAACAGGAAGAGACCTCAAATTGCTAAAGAAATGTTGAAAAAGAAAACAAAACTGGGGACATCCTGTTGCCTGATTTCAAGCTTTACTACAAAGCTAAGATCACCAAGACAGCATGGTACTGGCACAAAAAACAGACACATAGATCAGTGAAGCAGAGTAGAGAGCCCAGATATGAACCCTCAACTCTATGGTCAAATGATCTTCAACAAAGCAGGAAAAAATATACAGTGGAAAAAGACAGTCTCTTTGAAAAATGGTGGTGGGAAAATTGGACAGGTATGTGTGGAAGAATGGAAACTCAACCATTTTCTTACACCATACACAAAGGTTATCTCAAAATTGATAAAATACCTCAACGTGAGGCAGGAATCCATCAGAATCCTAGAGGAGAATATAGGCAGTAACCTCTTCAACATCAGCCACAGCAACTTTTTTCAAGATATGTCCCCAAAGGCAAAGGAAACAAAAGTGAAAATGAACTTTTGGGACTT
This sequence comes from Mustela nivalis, assembly GCF_964662115.1. Taxonomy (NCBI): domain Eukaryota; kingdom Metazoa; phylum Chordata; class Mammalia; order Carnivora; family Mustelidae; genus Mustela; species Mustela nivalis. Next base: position 30,686,286 of record NC_139033.1, on the reverse strand, counting down.
CATCAAAATCAAAAGCTTCAACACAGCAAAGGAAACAGTCAACAAAACAAAAAGGCAACCCAGGGAATGGGAGAAGACTTCACAAATGACACTATAGACAAAGGACTGATATCCAATATGATTTTTTAAAATATTTTATTTATTTAACAGAGAGAGAGAGCACAAGCAGGGGAAAGAGGCAGAGGAAGAGGGAGAAACCGATTCTTTGCTGAGCAGGAAGCCCAAAGTGGAACTGATCCCAGGACCCTGGGATCATGACCTCAGCCTGAGGCAAAACCTTAACTGACGGAGCCCAGGCGCCCTCCAAAATGATTTTGGCAAAGGATACAATATATAAATAAGAAGTTCATTAAGTCATAAGTACTAATTTAATATTCTCAGTCTAAAGGAGAGGTTATAAATTATATGATAGTAGTCCCCCAGTGTGGATTTTGTTTGACACACTGAAGGTGTTAAAAATCAGGGTATTTCATTTAAGCTTTCAGATTTCTAGCATCTTAAGCAAACTGCATGATTTCTCAACCCTACATATCTATTCTGACATGACAGAATCAACTTAGGAAATGGAATAACAGCAGCCTTCATTTAGAGGTAACTCAAGGCTTATTAAAAGATGTGCCTAAACTTATTTTTTCTTTATTCTAGAAACTGCATTAAGTACGTATTATGTTAAGTTCTGCCAAAGACTGAAGTTCTAACTGGATTCTGACAAAATATTTTGGGTTTCTGGTTCCTAACAAACTCACACTTTATGTTCCCTGGTTGTCTAATTTGTCAAGAAAACTGATAACCTTTTAGACCACTCAAATTTAATATAGAAATTAGAGTGGTTTTTCCATTTTTTTTTTTTTTTGCATTTCCCCCATATAACAAAACACATTTACTAGCATAGTTTGAAACTGTCTTATTAGTATAAAGAGACTTATGTTTTGTACATTTCAATTACTCTTTTATTGTTTTGAGATAAAAGTGACAAAATCTAATCCTGGACTTAATACCCATTGTAAAATGAGTAACACAAAATTGATAAACAAGATTAGTTACAATTGTTTTGCGTGTATTTTGTTTCATTTTAATGAGAGAGGACATAAACCATCAAGCTTTCAGCTGAGTGTTTTGGTTTTGCTTTGTTTTCACAGACACTGGTTTTAAGTCAACATTCCTCTCATCACTAGGGGAGTGAATTTACACAAATCACTTAAGTCTGCTCGGACCTGTTTCCTCACAGTAAAATGAAGAGGCAGAAGTACATAGTTTCTAAACTCCCTCAAACCCTAAACTAGGATTGGGCAATGTGGGCATTATTGCAATGGCACAGGTTTACATATTAGGGCAAGTGTGAGTTTTGATGTGAGGCAGAAACTAGGTTCAGCGTCTGCTGTACTTCTGTTGTTTCAGTGTGAAATGTGATGCTTACTGTAGATATTTAATTTAATCACAGAATTTTTATTTAAAGAAGCTTTCTTTTTTTAGGTATACTTGACATACAATAGCACATTGCATGACTTATTTTATAACTAGAAGTTTGTACATTTTGAACCCTTCACTCATTTCTTCCACACACCCTCCACCTCTGGCAAACACCATCTCTTCCTTGTATCTATGAGTTTGTTTCTTGTTTTTTGTTTTTTATGTTCCACATAAAAGTGATATCATACAATACCGTCTTTCTTAGCTGACTTCACTTAGCATAATGCCTGCAAAGTCCATCCATGTCACATATGGTAAGAGTTCCTTCTTTTTGATGGCCTAATAATATTCCGTTGTAAATATATACCACATTTTCTTTGTCCATTCCTCTGTCAGTGAACATCTAGGTTGTTTCCATATTTAGACATAGCATTATAAATAAGCTGCAATGAACATAGGGATAAATATATTTTTTTAAGTTGTTGTTTTCTTCTTTCCCAGAAGTGGAATTTGTAGATTACATGGTCATTCTTTTTAATTTTTTTAGGAAACCTCCATACTGTTTTTCATAGTGGCTGCACAAATTTACTTCCTCACCAACAGAACCCAAGGCTTCCCCTTTTCTCCATATCTGAGCCAACACTTGTCACTTCTTGTCTTTTTGATAATAGACATTCTGACATATATAAGGCGATATCTCACTGTGGTTTTGATCTGCATTTCCATGATGCCCATTGATGTTGAACATCTTTTAATGTTCATCTGTATATCTTCTTTGGAAAAATGTCTAGTTGGATCCTCTGCCTGTTTTAAATCGGATTGCTTGTTGTTATTATATTATATATTTATATAAATAGTATATCTAAATATAATAAATATATTTATTACATTTATATTAATATGAGGTATATATTTTGGATACTTATGCCTTACTAGAAATATTTTTTGCCAATATTTTCTCTCATTCAGTAAGTTTCTTTCACATCTTGTTAATGATTTCCTTCACTGGGCTGACGCTTTTTAGTTTGATATGGTCCCATTTGTTTATTTTTCCTTTTGTCGCTTTTGCTTTTGGTGACACCAAAAAAATTTTTAAAAATCATCTAAGAAACTGATGTCCAGGAACTTACTATCTATGTTTTCTTCTAAGAGTTTTATTTTTTTAGGTCTTCCATTCAAGTCTTTCATCTACTTTGAATTAATTTTTGGGTATGATGCAAGATACTAGTCCAGCTTTGTTTTCTATGTGGCTGTCCAGTTGTTCCATCACTATTCATGGAAGAGACTATTCTTTCCCCATTGTATAGTCTTGGCTCCTTTGTTATATATGAATTGAAAATATAAGTGTGGATTTATTTCTGGGCTCTCTATTCTCTTCTACCGATCTATGTGTCTATTTTTATAATAATACCACACTGTTTTGATTGCTAGGTCTTTGTGATATAGTTTGAAAGCAGAGAGCATGATGCCTCCAGCTTTGTTTTTCCTTCTCAAGATTGCTTTGGCCCTTCAGGATCTTCTGTGGTTCATATAAATTTTAGGATCTTTTGTCCTATTTCTATGAAAAAAATGCCATTGGAATTTTGATAGAGGTTATATTGGATCTGTAGAGAAGTTTGTATTTCATATTTCTAAATGCTTGTTATGAATATACATTCAGTTTTATTAAATGATTTTTGCACTAATTGGGACAGCATATTATTCTGTTAATGTGGCAAAAATACATATTTCCTAATGTCAAATAATTCTTACATGCTTTAACTGGGATGAATCCTCTATGATCAGATTTTATAAACACAATATGCTAGTTTAATTTTGTTAATATTCTATTTATAACTTTTATACTTAAGTTTCTTTTTTTGCCGTAGAATATAATTTTTCTTTTACCTACTGTCTTTGGTGTAAAAGTAATACAAGATTCACAAGGTAAGTTACAAATATGTGTGTATATCTATGTATGTGTGTATGTGTATATTCATAATCTTTGTATCAATGTTTAAAAGATGTTGATTATATGTTCTTTAAAAGTCCAAAACAGGGGCACCTGGGTGGCTCAATGGGCTAAGCCTCTGCCTTCAGCTCAGGTCATGATCTCAGGGTCCTGGGATCGAGCCCCGCATTGGGCTCTCTGTTCAGCAGGGAGCCTGTTTCCTCCTCTCTCTCTCTGCCTGCCTCTCTGCCTACTTGTGATTTATCTATCAAATAAATAAATAAAATTTTTTAAAAATGAAAGTCTAAAACATTTGTTTTGTTGATAGAATTTAAGTGATTTACTTGACGTATCCATTTTTTTCCCCAATGGTTGCAAATCTATTTAGTTTTTTTATTCATTTCTGAGTCAGTTTTCATGTTCTGTAATACTGTCATTAGAAAATTGTCTACTGTCCTATACTTTTTATAGCTATAGCACTAAGGTAGTTATAGAGCATTCTCATAAATTTAAAAGTACTTGCTGATACATATTCTTTTATAACATCTTTTGCTTGCATTTTCTTAAGGCTGTATATTATAACTTATTTACTATTTCATTGATTTCCACCATTGTGCATTGTTCAGTACTTTTCTTTGATTCTTTCTTGAAAGTAAACTTCTTGCAGGGAACAGGTCTTCCCTGCTACCCTACACCATAAGTTGTTCAGGGATGCCTGTGCCTATGTGTCATGGTAGTTCTTCTATTTGCAGGGAGGATCAGTGAAGCTCAGATACCTCAAAGTTCCTAAGTGCCCTGAATCTTCCTTCCTTCTCACATTTGTCAATGGTCTAGCAACATTTACTGGGGGAGCTATGAACCGGGAAAACAGAAATGTGCATATTATTGGGGGACTATTTGACATTTTTTATGAGTCTGAAACATTAATTTGGGACCAAAACTAACTCCTTGATTCACCTGTCAGAATGGAGGCCAATTTGATGTCAGGAATGAAATGGAGCTTTTACCTTATACAACTCATAGTATTCCCAGTGGAACCGCAATTTCACCTCATTAGGTCCTTCATCCCTAAGCTCTCTAAAGGCCCTACCTAGCAAAGAAAGCATGTATCCAAGGGGGCATCAGAGATCTTATGATGACCAGAAGGGTTCTACTCTTATAGAAGTGATAGACTCTTATAGAGATATCCCATTTCTGTTTAACTGCCCATTTTTTTAAGTGTGAAAGATGGCAGGAGGACAGAGAACAACAGTGCATCTTTGTAAGCTTCATTAACTGGTAACTCCAGTTGGAGTTACCATTCCAGATGTTATCTGTCTGTTTTTACTAAAGCAAAAAAATGTCTTTGGCATCTGCCTAGCCAGTGATCTGGTGAATGTTTGTTTCCCTCCTTCTTGATTAGTAACCAAACACACTAGAAGTTGTTTGAGGTTTGCCCATGGCAAGTGCAGCAATATACCTCCATTCACTGCTCTCTTAGAGGCTGACATCAACCTATGATTCTGTCTACAATTTAGTCCAAACGAAACTTAATTGTCGTCTTCATCAAAATAACATCAAGCCAAATTACTCCTTTGATGATAGCCTGTTAATAGAAATTAGAGAACAGAAAGCACCAGGGCTTAGGGAATAGAAGCAAATCTCATGAAAATATTGGGACTTGATAAACTTTCTGTGCAGAGAAGAGGTTTACAATAGTCTGGAATGTATCTAGATAAAATGTTTACATCTTAAAGAAAGATATTTACTATCTGACACTCCCCATTTATTTATTTACTTATTTATCTATTTCTTTATTCTGTTTCAAGTTTTTATTTGAATTCTAGTTAATTAACATATAGTGTAATATTACTTTCAAGAGTAGAAGTTAGTGATTCATCTCTTACCTGTGATACCAGTACTCATCACAAGTGACAGTACCCTTTTTAAAAGCACACGTATCTTGTTAGGGCTCTTTGGATTTGGGAAGAAACACACTCAAATTAAGGATATTGGACATTATACTTTTTAAATTAACATATAGTGTATTTTTTGTTTCAGGGGTCTGTGATTCATCAGTCTTACACAGTCTTCAGCTCTCACCATAGCACATACCCTCCCCAATATCCTTTAGACATTATGCTTTTAAGTGGTACAAAGATACGTATTTTTAAAGGTTTTATTTATTATTTGAGAGAGGGAGTGATCACGAGCAGGGAGAGGTGCAGAGGGTGAAGGAGTAGGAGTGGGAAAGAATTTCAAACAGACTTTGCAGTGGTTGCAGAACCCAATGTGGGGCACAATCCCACAACCCTGGGATCATGACCTGAGACAAAACCAACTGAACCACCCAGACACCACAGAAAGCTGTATTTTAATTGGAAGACAACAAGAAAATAATAAAAGCTCCTGGCTGGTTCACACTAGAGTATGAGCAGATCTATCATTTGACCCTTATAACCAAGCTAATAGAATTGGTTGCTGTATGTGCCGATGGACATGATATTTTATGCAAATAGGCATTTGTATCTGAACCCTAGTGGTTGCACATAAAGTTTTAGAGCTCAGCCATGTCTGTTCTCCTAAGAACTACTCTACTTTTGAGAAACATTGCTTGTTTTGCTATTAAGTTGCCCAAATGATTAAATGCCAAATCATGAAACTCCAGGTGTCCTTGCAAGCAAACCTGCTCAGCATCAATTGTTTGTCATTTGATCCACTTAGATAAAAATGCGGGTGTGCAGAGCAGTGCTTCTGACCCTAGTGCTTTAGAAATAGCTTGTAGAGTATAAATTATAACTAAGTACTGAAGCTAAATAAATTTGTACTAGAACTCCCAACTTGCCTCCTTCTGTCACAATACTAGATGGCCACTCCTTCGAAAATGAATCTTTGAATCGCCAGAGGACTTCCCTGTGACCTGTTAACTGAAGTGGAAAATACCTGAAAAGCCTGATTTTAGAGAAAGTTCTATCTCATAAAGGGCACCAGCTTCAAGATGACAATAACAGAATGACTACCTCATTAAGAATCAGCATTGATTCACACATCTAGTTACTCACTTTTCCTGGAAAGAGAGATGACCTGAATATGAACTCAACAGTGGCTTAAGATTTTGACTAGATGTTCAGGAACCTGAAGCAAGATTACATTACTGGTAACAAGGAGTCTTGGGAGAGAAGAATGTCAGTGCATTCAAGTACGGGAGATTATGTGCCTCCGAAGGTCACCACATGCAGAAAAGGCACTTCATAATCAGTCAAACAACATGACCAGACCTGTGGATGTTGGACTTCCTCTTTAACTATCTCAGGTTACAACTTTCCCTGACCCTGTAGGACTGGAAATTCTAACTTCAATCCTGGTAGATATGGGGCTGTGGTTATCAGTGTCTCAAGAGTATGTTGCCATATTTTACTATTTTGAACATGGACACGGGGCTTAGTCAAGCTTTCTTCTTTGCCCCTGATAGATGGATGTGTTAGTCTTTTCTTTGTAAGGCACATAGCCTTTTTTCTGGGTCGCAGGTTTTACCGAGGTTTTGGTTCTAACTCCCCATCTTACAATCCTTGTCCCTTTTCTTTTCACTGCTTTGAGTTTTGAACTCCAGTAATCCTTTCTGAATCACCTGGACTTTCTCCCCCCAAATCAGGATTACCTACCCTGCCCTCATCCACTTGAGAGCCCGCCATTCTTGCTATCAGTGACCTTTCCATGTCTGATACCTGTAACTTCCCTTTCTTTCTGGTAAGCATAGCCACACAGTACAATATACTTTATTATAGCTGCTTGATATTTCATTAGCATTCTTAGGTGTTTCACAGAATTGTTTGAACATTGCCCTGTTGAGCTGTGAAATGACTCCTGCCTTTCTAATGTAACAGATATTTTAATACTCATTTATATTTTATTTGCATTACTAAAGTTCACCTGTAGAATATATATAACTACACAGTAATGATATATCTAGACTTCAGGTATAGTATATCTAATCATGGTGATTTTAATACAAAATTTAATGTGGCTAAATAATAAATTATAAATTGTAAATTTAAATGTATTTCCAAATCAGAAAACATTTTATTGTCAGATCTTATGACTATTCAAATACGAAATGAAACATGGTTGTCTAGTTAAAACATATATTCTTTAAAACAAAATTGTAGATACTGATATTTATAAAGGATTTGGAAAGAACTGGTCAGTGCATCTAATCTAAAAATAACATGGTTATTTTGTCATATCACTAATGCAAATTATTTCTTATAATTTCTTATCATAGACTCACAGCTTTATTTACTCTACTAGAACTTCTGTGTAAGATTTGTACTATTCAAGAATGTAAAAGAGATGTAAACAAACATGTATTAGAAAGACTAAATGAATGTCCCTGAGAGATTTTTTTTCTTAAAATGGTGTTTCCTAGAACGGTCTTGAAAACAAGATTCTTAACACATTAACCATGATCGGGTAGTTTAAAGAAGCACTAATAGTAAAGGGCAAATAAAGTGACTTTCTTTTCTAACTAAATATTAAGTTAGCTCAACTTCAACGTTGCTTGAGTTGCAACATGCATTATAGAATACAGAGCTAATTGCTTTAGTGTTTCAACCCTCCAAGCAGTGCAGATGTTATGCAAATGGTTTAGTGCTCATTTTCAGAAAGTAAACAATTGTGGTAAATTTTGCAAGGGTATTTTCTTTCTTTCTTTCTTTCTTTTTTTTTTTGCATTAGCATTAAACTTCCCAAAATTGTTGTTAGCTGCAATGTTAGTGCTCAAATAAATTGAAAATTTTGTGAGGCAAAAACCTGTCAGATGTGAAAGTGTAATGGATTTTTGTCTAAGTGTCTAAGTCTTATATTAGAAAGCAACATGGAGTTAAATAGAACAATTAGTATTAAGTTGGCTCCATAATTTGATAAAACATATTATTGCTATCCTCAGACAGTAAGAACTTGTCAGGTGTGTTTATAAAATAAAAATGGGTTTATTTTTTCACATGGAATCTATACTTAACATTTAATTTTTTTTCATAATTCATTACTGGTTTTGTATCAACAACAAGGTTAATTTAGAAAGCAATTACTAATAACTAATCCTTGTAAAGATGACTTTGATGGGTGCCTGGGTGGATCAGTTGGTTAAGCAGCTGACCTAGGTTCAGGTCATGATCCTGGAGTCCCAGGATTGTGAGTCCTGCATCAGGCTCCCTGCTCAGCGGGAGTCTGCTTCTCCCTTTGGCCCCTGCCATGCTTTCTCTCTCTCTCATCAATAAATAAAATCTTTAAAAAAAAAAAAAAGATGACTTTGAAATTCAGTATGTAACTATTTTTTAATTATTTATAAGCATATCATCATTGTAGCTTAGAAACCTGAATCTTAACAATTTGTAGGGAAGGTAGAGTGTAGATACTTCATTACGTGAACTTGAGAAAGAATATGTATTTGTTTCCTCCTGCTGCTGTAACAAACTTCCACAAATTTCAAGGCTTAAACCCATACAAATTCGTTATTTTAGAGTTCTACAGCTCAGAGTCCTAAATTTAAAGCTTAAGTAGTACTGTGTTCCTCCTGCAAGCTCAAGGAGAGAGTCTGTGTCCTCTCTTCTCCAACTTTTATAGGCTGTCTGCATTCTTTGACTCCGAGCCCATCACTCCATCTTCAAAGCCAACAACACAGCATCTTCAAATCTATCTGTCTCTGTCTCTCTTTTTCTGCTTCATTTTTGCTTCCGTTGCCATGTCTCTTTTTCTGACTTTGATTCTCCTGCCTCACCCTTTCCCATTAAGGATCTTTGTGATTACATTGGGCCCATTAAGATAATAAAGAATAATCTCGATGTCTCAAGTGCTTTGATGTATTCACATCTGCAAAGTTTCTTTTGTCATGTTTACTGGATTGTATAGTAGCCTTCAAAAGACATGGTCAACTGGAACTTGAGAATTTGGCTTTATTTAAAATAAAAATCTTCATCTCTGTAACTAAGTTTACAAAATGAGATCACTGTGGATTAGGATGGGCCTTAAACCCAATGAAGATTAAGTCCATAGAAATGACAGAAAAGGTTTAAACATGGAGACAGAGTAGAAGGTGGTAGAAATGGGTTCTTTCTCACTTTCTCAGAGCCTCCAGAAGGAATCAACATTTCCAGCAGCTTGGTTTCAGATTTCCGGACTCCAAAACAGTGAGAGAATATATTTCTGTTGTCCAAAGCCCCCCACCCCCGTTTAGTGGTAATTATTTATGGAAGCTGTATAAACCAAATGTACTACTCAAACTAACATAATTACAGGATCTAGGGATTATAGGACGTGAATATCCTTCTAGTGGCATTAATCTCTCTACCACGAAGTACAGATATCCTACTGAATTTGAGAAATTGCCTTCATATTCTGACATTTTGTTTCTGTATCCTCACTGTTGAAAGATGCTTGAAATGATTTCTTAACATCTCTCTTAATAATAATGTGATTGATTGATATCCAAGCACAGATAGATTTATGTAAAAATCTTACTCCCCACGGAACAGCTTCTAAAAGGTTCCTGGTCAAAAAAGTTTGGTAAGGTTCCTTAAAGAGAGATATACTCTGAAAACTTCATATATGAGCCTATAAATTAGAAATATTTGCTATTATCTTTGTAGTGTTCATTAACTGCAAGAACAATAAAATTCACATAAAACAGTTTATCCATTGAAATTCTCTGAAAATAAACAAGCCTCAGTACTATCTCAAGTGTTTCCCCTATGAATTCAGATTGATTTAGACAGAGAAGTTAAGTTACTTACTTAACTATTTTTCCTTCGCTTGTTTTCCAGAAGTTAATAGTTACATGTAAAGGGCCCCAAGTTTAATTTGGCAGTGAGTTATAGTCGAATCTCTTGAATGACTCCTCAGTGTTAGATTTCTTTTGTTCACAATTACATTTTACTAATGGTTTATAGTAATTACAAATTCCTGTTAAATCTCTGTGTGAATATTTTCCATACTACACAAATGTAGTTTTTGGTAGATTGATCTACCATCAATAGTAAAGCTACAGTTGTTATTTTACATGTTGAATTTGAATAGCCACAAATCAACAATGAAAAAAAATACAGAAATATTTTGTGAAAAATGCTTCAACATGAATTTATCCAATTTGCCAATTGTTCACCATATATATTCCCAATTTTATCAGCTCTCTTTGCAATTGCTAATTAAATCTTTTTGTTGGATTTTAGAAATAATAACTGGAAAGCTGGCTGTTCCTGTAACTATCCATGCCCCTAGACTGACTTCTTCAAGCAGTAATGACATACATGCAAGGAAAATAAAGTATGTTTTCTCACTGTTTGGTATCACACAATGCAGGCGATTCAAACCAAGAAATATTTTAGCACATTTAGGTATAAATACCATAGACAGACATAGTATGAGAATTAAGAGTTTAATACATGTGACTATAATTTCTTACTGCTTTAAATTTCCTTTCAGATGAAACATGAATTATAGAGTTTTCTATGGATTCCATTTCTGGTTGCCTGTTAAAAGAACATATGGAACTATGTTATAACTAATTGAACTTAATTGAATTACAAGAGGCTCACTGTTTCTCAGAAATGCTATTATCTTTTGGTCAAGCAGTAATATATAACAAGGAAGAGAATGAGAGAGTATTCTGAGAACACAATGTGCTGCCTATACTTCAAACAATACCTTTTGGAAGAGGTCATCTTGTGTTGTAGAGCAAAATTATAGAATATGATAGTACTTTTAAAAATGAATAACAAGACAACTTCTATAATGTTATTTTATTTTCCTGTGATTTGGTACAGAAGTTTACCAGAAGTAAAGAGCTATTTAAAGTACTTTAAGACACTCCTGCATGGTTCAGTGTGTTATTCTCTACCTTCGGCTCAGGTCATGATCTCGGGGTCCTGGAATCGAGCCCCGCATCAGGCTCTCTGCTCAGCAGAGAGCTTGCATCCCCCACTCTCTCTCTGCCTGCCTCTCTGCCTGCTTGTGATCTATCTCTCTCTCTGTGTCAAATAAATAAATAAAATCTTAAAAAAAAAAAACTAAAGTATTTTAAGCAACCACTGGATCTTGCAACACTTTATTTAAAAATTTCACATGAGACAGATATCATTCATATTACTAGACCATGATAACTACCCATTAATGTTCTGATGTGTTCATAAAAACAGTGAACTTCTAGGTATCCACAGCAATACATAATAATTGCTGTTAAATATCTTATAGAATCTGCATTTTTATTCCAATACATGATGGCATAATTTTCCTTGATTGAAATATTGTTTCTAATTACATACCAATTTCTTAAGAACACATCTAGATATATGCAACTTTTAAGTTAATGAAAGTAATCATCAAAAAAGTTTATTGGATTTTATCCAATAATATCAATAATAATTTCATAGTAGATATGAATAACACACCTAGTGCATTTCTTTTCAGAAGTAAGGTAAGTAAAGTGAGTTTTTATAAAAAATTCTTATTTTATGGACATTATTTTTTAATAAACTTCCTTTTAATTGTCACAAATCTGGAAAATATGGAGAATAAGAAAAACAGGGAGGAGAAAAGAAAGAGAAGAATAGACAGAACAAAGGAGGAAGGATATAGAGTGACTAAAAAAGCAAGAAGAAAATGATGTAATCCCTAAATCAATAGTGAGTGGAGACTCCAACAGATCTCATTATATCCTCCATTAGACAAACAAACAACAGAATTTGATCCCTTAGAAAGTTCTCCTGGTCACTCACTGTGCCTTCTGTTCCTAGTTCCCTTTTGTTTAGCTGATATTCCCAGTGTTGTCTAGAACTAGCAGCATCTGCATTACCATCTCATACCAACTGAACAAGAAACTTTGGAAGTAGCGCCCAGAAACCTGTTGTTTTTTTTTTTTCTTTCCCTTTCCCTTTTTTTCTTCTTAGCACACTATCCAGGACAGTCTCATGGATATCAGAAGCTACCACTCTAATCCAGACCACCTAATCCATGTCTTCCTCAGCCTTTTCATGTTCATCAGTTCCCATTTAGAGAATCCAAACTCCTTTGAAGGCTGAATGGACATGGAGTAATATGATGTGTTTGTTCTCTCTCTCCCTCCCTCTCTAGAACAGGTCAAGACATTACTCAATACATGACAAAATAGGGTGTATTCCTATATTTGACATTCAACAAATTTTAAGAAAAAAGCAAGTAAGTGAACATTAATAAGATGAAAAACTCCACAACTGCATGTTTTAATAAATTCAGTTTTCCCAATGACAGGAATCTTAGGACTTAATTCCAGTCTGTCCTTGCTTCACTATAACTCTGTCTAAAGAGCCAAGGGTATTGTCTTCCTTAAAACTAGGTCTAAGCAGGTCAACATATGGAGGTCTCCTGTACTTTCAAAAATAAATATAAGGGATTTGGCACTTTTCAAATCTCCCTTTTTAAATCATTTCTACCTTCTACCATTGTCCCACAACCTTAACTCTTCTCTAAACTTTCTAGTTCATTACTCCCCACACGACTTTGTATTGCCATGCCTATACCTTCCTCTTGCTCTGTCTATACCCATGTATGATCATTTTCCCATTTGAACTTATAAAACATCTACTCATTTTAAGTTCAATTTCATGATGTCCTCTTTTGTAATAAAATATAACCATTATGTCCCCTTTTATTTTTGTTCTCCTATTTTAGCCATGCCTTTCCTTTTGTGTTCTTTTTGATCATTTGCTCATAGTTTCTGCTTATGAATGATGTTCAACTTTGACCACAGAAATGCTTCTTGCAAAGCTTTATATGTTTGGTTGTAATTGAGAGATAAGTTGTCCTACTTGGATTTTTGTCATTCACCTATTATTGGATATTTTTTAGAATTTTTTTAAAGATGTTATTTATTTATTTGGCAGAGAGAGAGAGAAGTCACAAATAGGCAGAGAGGCAGGAGAGGGGGAAGCAGGCTCCCTGCTGAGCAGAGAGCCCAATGCATGGCTTGATCCCAGGATCCTGAGATCATGACCTGAGCCAAAGGCAGTTGCCATCCAAGTGCCCTAGAACCTTTTTAATTATAGAACTTCTTTACTTAGAGTGGAGCCACAAACCCATCATAAATTGAAAATATACTTAATATTTTTAACTTATCAGAGTTTAGCCTAACCTACCTTACACGTGTTTAGAACACTTATATTAGCTTAGAGTTGGGAAAAATCATCTCACACAAAGCCTCCTTTATAATAAAGCCTTTAATATCTCAGGTAATTTATTGAATACCATTTTGGAAGTGAAAAACAGAATGGTTTTACGGATGCAGATAGTTGTCAGTCAATCCGCTGTTTACTCTCATGATTGCATGGCTGACCCGACCTGCAGCTCATGGCCTACTGCCCAGTGTCACGAGAGCGCATTGTACCTCATCTTTCTAGCCCAGGAAAAGATCAAAATTCTTAATTTGAAGTACAGCTTCAACTGAATGAGTATTGCTTTTACACCACTGTAAAGTTAAAAACAAAAACAAAAACAAAAACTAAGTCAAACAATCATAAATTAAAGACATCTCTATATAACTATTGCTTTATTTTCTCTATTAGTTTGCTAGGGCTATTACAACAAAGTACAAAAAAACCCAACCAACCAACCAAACAAACAAACAAACAAAACCTGAGGGGCTCAATTAGAGAAATTGATTTTCCCTTAATCCTGGATGCTAGAAGCTCAAGATCAAAGTGTCACTGGCCTTCTTCTGAAGGCCATGAGGGAAGGATCTGCTCAAGACCTCTCTCCTTGGCTTATAGATGGCCATCTTCTCCCTCTGTCTTCACATTTTCACAGTATGTGTCTGTATCCAAATTTGCTCTTCTTTTAAAGACACTAAAAAAAAAAAAAAAGACACTAGTTGCATTGGCTTAGGCCCACCCTAATAACTTCATTTTAATTTAAATATCTCTTTAAAGACCTTATCACTAAATAAGCTCACATTCTGAGATACTGAGGATTAGTACTTCAAAAACAAATTTTGGGAGAGACACAATTCCATTTATACATTGTCCCTTAAATCATGCAGAATGGAATAATACATAATAGTATGTAAAGTGTAATATAGAGAGTAAGACCAATTATTTGGATGGGAGGGATAAACCTTAATAGTTAAGTCATGGTCATAATATTTAGCTTGCAAGGTCTAAATCAGTTGAAAGGTTCATACAGTTTTTGGGGTTTTTTTTTGTTTTTTCTTTTTTTAAATCATTTCCCTCTCTTCCAGTTCTCTCTATTGATGTAGTTTAAAGCCACAGGAAATGCATAGAATAACATCAAGTTTACACATTTGTTGTTAAATAAAATGCCTTCTTAAGAGCCACAGCAGACCTTTAGCAAATTATTGCTGAGTTGTTGCACTGCAGGCACTGAGAAAAATTCAATCAATTTCTGCTATATTCAATTGCAAAATACTAAAATATCATTCCTGAATAGGCTTGGTTGAAAGGAATCCCATCATGTTTAATAGTGTTATTGTTTGGCATTATTTCCTACAGAGAATTGGTTTAGACAGAAATAATCTGAATGGAATTGTGAAGATTTTTCAGTGATATTCCTTGTCAACAGTTATTAAATGATCAGCCTTGTGCCATGTTGTTTATGAAATACTAATAGCATTTAAATAATGCTTAATAACTTTAAATAACTATCCTTTTTCTGGATAGAAGACAGAAGGGCATAGCATATTTTAACTTCTAAGAGTGAGTCACCTTAAGAGATTTATGTAGAACATCTCTAACAAATGTAAAATAAACCTAAAACAGCCATGTTCTTTTGTCATTAATAAATAAGGCAAATGTCAACCTTAGCATAAATTTATTTTTATCTTCTATATTGTATGATATAGACCTTCATCTTATAAAGTTTTAAAAAATCATAAAAATAACCCATTGATTAAAAAAATTGACAGAATCATTGAATTTTCTATGTTGGGAGATCACATAGTTGGGGGAAAAACACATTTTTTTCAAATGTAGAAACCAAGGATTGTAGAATTTGACTCCCTATTCACTAATGAGATATGTACTATGAAAGACAGAAAGGAGAGTTTTATATAATTCCTCTTCCTTATGAGTTTATAATCTATTCAGAAATGCAGATATAGGTATGTTTCAAATTAAATAAGTCAAATATAATCATGGCAAAGTGAGTAAATACCATAAATAAAATATTTTAAATAATATATATCTAATTTGCAAGAACATGAATGACAAACGTAGGCAAAGTTTTTGCTAAACAAACCTAAATCATTTCAATATTAATTTCACAATTAAAGCATTAGGGTTAGTAATTGAGAAAGTGTTTTTATTTATATTTTTTATTATTTTTTTAATTTTTTATTTTTTATAAACATGTATTTTTATCCCCAGAGGTACAGGTCTGTGAATCTCCAGGTTTACACACTTCACAGCACTCACCAAAGCACATACCCTCCCCAATGTCCATAACCCCAACCCCCTTCTCCAAACCCCCCTCTCCCCAGCAACCGTCAGTTTGTTTTGTAAGATTAAGAGTCACTTATGGTTTGTCTCCCTCCCAATCCCATCTTGTTTCATTGATTCTTCTCCTACCCACTTAAGCCCCCATGTTGCATCACCACTTCCTCATATTAGGGAGATCATATGATAGTTGTCTTTCTCTGCTTGACTTATTTCGCTAAGCATGATACGCTCTAGTTCCATCCATGCTGTCGCAAAAGGCAAGATTTCATTTCTTTTGATGGCTGCATAGTATTCCATTGTGTATATATACCACATCTTCTTTATCCATTCATCTGTTGATGGACATCTAGGTTCTTTCCATAGTTTGGCTATTGTGGACATTGCTGCTATAAACAGTCGGGTGCACGTGCCCCTTTGGATCACTACGTTTGTATCTTTAGGGTAAATGCCCAGTAGTGCAATTGCTGGGTCATAGGGCAGTTCTATTTTCAACATTTTGAGGAACCTCCATGCTGTTTTCCAGAGTGGCTGCACCAGCTTGCATTCCCACTAACAGTGGAGGAGGGTTCCCCTTTCTCTGCATCCTCGCCAGCATCTGTCATTTCCTGACTTGTTGATTTTAGCCATTCTGACTGGTGTGAGGTGATATCTCATTGTGGTTTTGATTTGTATTTCCCTGATGCCGAGTGATATGGAGCACTTTTTCATGTGTCTGTTGGCCATCTGGATGTCTTCTTTGCAGAAATGTCTGTTCATGTCCTCTGCCCATTTCTTGATTGGATTATTTGTTCTTTGGGTGTTGAGTTTGCTAAGTTCTTTATAGATTTTGGACACTAGTCCTTTATCTGATATGTCGTTTGCAAATATCTTCTCCAATTCTGTCAGTTGTCTTTTGATTTTGTTAACTGTTTCCTTTGCTGTGCAAAAGCTTTTGATCTTGATGAAATCCCAATAGTTCATTTTTGCCCTTGCTTCCCTTGCCTTTGGCGATGTTCCTAGGAAGATGTTGCTGCGGCTGAGGTCGAAGAGGTTGCTGCCTGTGTTCTCCTCAAGGATTTTGATGGATTCCTTTCGCACATTGAGGTCCTTCATCCATTTTGAGTCTATTTTCGTGTGTGGTGTAAGGAAATGGTCCAATTTCATTTTTCTGCATGTGGCTGTCCAATTTTCCCAACACCATTTATTGAAGAGGCTGTCTTTTTTCCATTAGACATTCTTTCCTGCTTTGTCGAAGATTAGTTGACCATAGAGTTGAGGGTCTATTTCTGGGCTCTCTATTCTGTTCCATTGATCTATGGGTCTATTTTTGTACCAGTACCATGCTGTCTTGATGATGACAGCTTTGTAATAGAGCTTGAAGTCCGGAATTGTGATGCCACCAACTTTGGCTTTCTTTTTCAATATCCCTTGGGCTATTCGAGGTCTTTTCTGGTTCCATATAAATTTTAGAATTATTTGTTCCATTTCTTTAAAAAAGATGGATGGTACTTTGATAGGAATTGCATTAAATGTGTAGATTGCTTTAGGTAGCATAGACATTTTCACAATATTTATTCTTCCAATCCAGGAGCATGGAACATTTTTCCATTTCTTTGTGTCTTCCTCAATTTCTTTCATCAGTACTTTATAGTTTTCTGAGTATAGATTCTGTGCCTATTTGGTTAGGTTTATTCCTAGGTATCTTATGGTTTGGGGTGCAATTGTAAATGGGATGGACTCCTTAATTTCTTTTTCTTCTGTCTTGTTGTTGGTGTAGAGAAATGCAACTGAATTCTGTGCATTGATTTTATATCCTGACACTTTACTGAATTCCTGTATAAGTTCTAGCAGTTTTGGAGTGGAGTCTTTTGGGTTTCCCACATATAGTATCATATCATCTGCGAAGAGTGATAATTTGACTTCTTCTTTGCCGATATGGATGCCTTTAATTTCCTTTTGTTGTCTGATTGCTGAGGCTAGGACTTCTAGTACTATGTTGAATAGCAGTGGTGATAACGGACATCCCTGCCGTGTTCCTGACCTTAGCGGAAAAGCTTTCAGTTTTTCTCCATTGAGAATGATATTTGCGGTGGGTTTTTCATAGATGGCTTTGATGATATTGAGGTATGTGCCCTCTATCCCTACACTTTGAAGAGTTTTGATCAAGAAGGGATGCTGTACTTTGTCAAATGCTTTTTCAGCATCTATTGAGAGTATCAGATGGTTCTTGTTCTTTCTTTTATTGATGTGTTGTATCACATTGACTGATTTGCGGATGTTGAACCAAACTTGCAGCCCTGGAATAAATCCCACTTGGTCGTGGTGAATAATCCTTTTAATGTACTGTTGAATCCTATTGGCTAGTATTTTGGTGAGAATTTTCGCATCTGTGTTCATCAAGGATATTGGTCTATAGCTCTCTTTTTTGATGGGATCCTTGTCTGGTTTTGGGATCAAGGTGATGCTGGCCTCATAAAATGAGTTTGGAAGTTTTCCCTCCATTTCTATTTTTTGGAACAGTCAGGAGAATAAGAATTAGTTCCTCTTTAAATGCTTGGTAGAATTCCCCCAGGAAGCCGTCTGGCCCTGGGCTTTTGTTTGTTTGGAGATTTTTAATGACTGTTTCAATCTCCTTACTGGTTATGGGTCTGTTCAGGCTTTCTACTTCTTCCTGGTTCAGTTGTGATAGGGACTTTATATGTTTCTAGGAATGCATCCATTTCTTCCAGATTGTCAAATTTGTTGGCGTAGAGTTGCTCATAGTATGTTCTTATAATAGTTTGTATTTCTTTGGTGTTAGTTGTGATCTCTCCCCTTTCATTCATGATTTTATTTATTTGGGTCCTTTCTCTTTTCTTTTTGATAAGTCTGGCCAGGGGTTTATCAATTTTATTAATTCTTTCAAAGAACCAGCTCCTAGTTTCGTTGATTTGCTCTATTGTCTTTTTGGTTTCTATTTCATTGATTTCTGCTCTGATCTTTATGATTTCTCTTCTCCTGCTGGGCTTAGGGTTTCTTTCTTTTTCTTTCTCCAGCTCCTTTAGGTGTAGGGTTAGGTTGTGTACCTTTCTTGTTTCTTGAGGAAGGCTTGTACCGCTATATATTTTCCTCTCAGGACTGCCTTTGTTGTGTCCCACAGATTTTGAACTGTTGTATTTTCATTATCATTTGTTTCCATGATTTTTTTCAATTCTTCTTTAATTTCCCAGTTGACCCATTCATTCTTTAGAAGGATGCTGTTTAGTCTCCATGTATTTGGGTTCTTTGCAAACTTCCTCTTGTGGTTGAGTCCTAGCTTCAGAGCATTGTGGTCTGAAAATATGCAGGGAATGATCCCAATCTTTCGATACCGGTTGAGTCCTGATTTAGGACCGAGGATGTGATCTATTCTGGAGAATGTTCCATGTGCACTAGAGAAGAATGTGTATTCTGTTGCTTTGGCATGAAATGTTCTGAATATATCTGTGATGTCCATCTGGTCCAGTGTGTCGTTCAAGGCCTTTATTTCCTTGCTGATCTTTTGCTTGGATGATCTGTCCATTTCAGTGAGGGGAGTGTTAAAGTCCCCTACTATTATTGTATTATTGTTGATGTGTTTCTTTGATTTTGCTCCCACATTGGGGGCATAGATATTTAAAATTGTTAGATCTTCTTGTTGGACAGACCCTTTGAGTATGATATAGTGTCCTTCCTCATCTCTTATTATAGTCTTTGGCTTAAAATCTAATTGATCTGATATAAGGATTGCCACTCCTGCTTTCTTCTGATGTCCATTAGCATGGTAAATTCTTTTCCACCCCCTCATTTTAAATCTGGAGGTGTCTTCGGGCTTAAAATGAGTTTCTTGGAGGCAACATATAGATGAGTTTTGTTTTTTTATCCATTCTGATACCCTATGTCTTTTGATTGGGGCATTTAGCCCATTAACATTCAGGGTAACTATTGAGAGATATGAGTTTAGTGCCATTGTATTGCCTGTAAGGTGACTGTTACTATATATTGTCTCTGTTCCTTACTGATCTACCACTTGTAGGCTCTCTCTTTGCTTAGAGGACCCCTTTCAATATTTCCTGTAGAGCTGGTTTTGTGTTTGCAAATTCTTTCAGTTTTTGTTTGTCCTGGAAGCTTTTAATCTCTCCTTCTATTTTCAATGATAGCCTAGCTGGATATAGTATTCTGGGCTGCATGTTTTTCTCGTTTAGTGCTCTGAAAATATCATGCCAGCTCTTTCTGGCCTGCCAGGTCTCTGTGGATAAGTCAGCTGCCAATCTAATATTTTACCATTGTATGTTACAGACTTCTTCTCCCGGGCTGCTTTCAGGATTTTCTCTTTGTCACTAAGACTTTACTATAAGGTGACGGGGTGTGGGCCTATTCTTATTGATTTTGAGGGGCGTTCTCTGAACCTCCTGAATTTTGATGCTCGTTCCCTTTGCCATAGTGGGGAAATTCTCCCCAATAATTCTCTCCAGTATACCTTCTGCTCCCCTCTCTCTTTCTTCTTCTTCTGGAATCCCAATTATTCTAATGTTGTTTCGTCTTATGGTGTCACTTATCTCTCGAATTCTCCCCTCATGGTCCAGTAGCTGTTTGTCCCTCTTTTGCTCAGCTTCTTTATTCTCTGTCATTTGGTCTTCTATATCACTAATTCTTTCTTCTGCCTCATTTATCCTAGCAGTTAGAGCCTCCATTTTTGATTGCACCTCATTAATAGCTTTTTTTATTTCAACTTGGTTAGATTTTAGTTCTTTTATTTCTCCAAAAATGGCTTTTATATCTCCCGAAAGGGTTTCTCTAATATCTTCCATGCCTTTTTCGTGCCCGGCTAGAACCTTGAGAACTGTCATTCTGAACTCTAGATCTGACATTTTACCAATGTCTGTATTGATTAGGTCCCTAGCCTTCGGTACTGCCTCTTGTTCTTTTTTTTGTGGTGAATTTTTCTGCCTTGTCGTCATTTTGTCCAGATAAGAGTATATGAAAGAGCAAGTAAAATACTAAATGTGTGGCAACAACCCCAGGAAAATATGGTTTAACCAAATCAGAAGAGATCCCAAATCGTAAGGGGGGAGAAAGGGGATAAAAAGAGGTTCAAAAAGAAAGAAAGAAAAAAAAAAGAAAAAAAAGAAAAGAATTTAAGAAAGGAAAATGAATAAAGAAAAATATAAAAAGGAAAAAATATATATATTAGATAAACTAGTTAAAAAAAGAAAAGGGTAAAAGTTTAAAAAAAATTTTAGCAGATGAAGAGAAAAAAAAGAAAAAGAAAAAAATTAAATTAACTGCAAGACTAAAAAAATCACAGGGAAAAACAAAATAAAAAAAAAAAGAAAAGAAAAAAAAAATCACAGGGAGAAAGCCATGAGTTCCGTGCTTTGCTTTCTCCTCCTCTGGAATTCTGCTGCTCTCCTTGGTATTGAAACCGCACTCCTTGGTAGGTGAACTTGGTCTTGGCTGGATTTCTTGTTTGTCTTCTGGGGGAGGGGCCTGTTGTAGTGTTTCTCAAGTGTCTTTGCCCCAGGCGGAATTGCACCGCCCTTACCAGGGGCCGGGCTGAGTAATCCGCTCGGGTTTGCTTTCAGGAGCTTTTGTTCCCTGAGCGCTTTCCGTAGAGTTCCGGAGAATGGGAATACAAATGGCGGCCTCCTGGTCTCCAGCCCGGAGGAGCAGAGAGCCCGGGGGCCCCACTCCTCAGTGCACCCTCAGAGAACAGTGCCCAGTTACTCCCGTCTGCCTGACCTCCGGCCGCGCTCCGATTCACAGAGCCTGCGACCGGTTCAAGGTCACCCCGAGCTGCGAGCTTACTGTCGGCTCTGTCTCTGTAGCCGGCTTTCCCGTTCCAATACGCGCAAGCTCTGCAACACTCAGATACCCCCGATCCTTCTGTGACCCTGCGGGACCTGAGGCCACGCTGACCCCACGTGGGCTTCCCCCTGGTTTAGCCTCTGGAGCGATGTCCCTCAGCGGAACAGACTTTTAAAAGTCCTGATTTTGTGCACCGTTGCTCCGCCACTTGCTGGGAGCCGGCCCCTCCCCCCGGGGTCTATCTTCCCGTCGCTTTGGATTCACTTCTCCGCCGGTCCTACCTTTCAGAAAGTGGTTGTTTTTCTGTTTCCAGAATTGCTGTTCTTCTTCTCTTAGATCTGCTGATGGGTTTGCAGGTGTTTGCAATCTTTAGATAAGCTATCTAGCTGATCTCCTGCTAGCTGAAGTAGTCTCAGCCTGCTACTTCTCTGCCATCTTGACTCCTCCCCCAAGAAAGTGTTTTTATATGCTGTCTTGGCTACCCAAAAAGAAGAAGAAGAAGAAGAAGAAGAAGAAGAAGAAGAAGAAGAAGAAGAAGAAGAAGAAGAAGAAAAACAAAGGAAAATAGGACAATGTCAGAGATTTTGAAATCTAATCTGATCTCACAGTTTAAAGTTATCAGATTACATGGCTTATCGAAGATCAAAGGTTACTATATTTAAAACTCTCAGGATTAGAAGAAATCATCCAGGTCACTTATTTACCCCCATTCATTTGCCAACAAGCTTCCAGTGGCTGAACTGAAATGGATCATTTGGCTTCTAATTGAACATTTGTTTTTGGTTTTGTTTTTGTTTTATGATATGAATATAGGTTACAGATAGTTGCTTCAGTTTTGGATGGACCAAACTGACTTCATCTAAAATGCCTTTCATCTTTGTTTTAGAATTCACTTTATAACCCTGAAATAGAAGACATAGGAACTGCTTACTGTCCTGTTTCTGTTGCTAGTAATAACTTGTGAAATTCATCCAACACTCAATCTCTGCTACAACAAATCTGCAAGCTCATGCAAGGACAATCATTTAAGTTGTGTATATTCAAGAAGGAGGTAGTAAGGTGAGCTACAGTCTTATCGCACCTGTACTTCTGATGGAATTTCATCTTTTACTCGTATTTGTGCATTAGCATTTCATAGTCAAGGTGCCTGGGTTGCTCAGTCAGTTAAGTGTCCGACTCTTTACCTAAGGTCAGGTCTTTATCTCAGGGTTGTGAGTTTATTTAAGCCCCACATTGGGTTCCACAATCAAAGAAACAACAAAGTCATATGAAGTGTAAAATCCTGCAAATAAAGTGGCCTAGAAAAAACAATTAAATAGAAGAAAATTTGGTAAAGAAACTTATTGAGATGAAACTAATGTAATATTGCATGTCAACTATAATTTTTAAAAAAATGAAATTTATTGAAAGAGCTGTGTACCTACAAAAATTTAGCCATCCACAAGTTTTCATGAGAGTTTTGCTGGCTCCAAATGTTTTTACTAGGATACTTGAACACTTTGTAATATTTTTGAAATACCAGATAAACCTTGTTATAGAAGATTGAAAAGCCATAGGCAATGTGGATACCATTGAACATCTTGTTGATACAGCAGAAGGAGTCGGGAAGACTCTGAAGAGATGGAGAGATGGACGGGGCCGGGGAGTGGGGTGGGAGGGGTAGTGGGGGATGGGGATAGAACAAAGGATCGAAAGACTGAATTTCAAAGCAACTTTAAGATGGTTTAGCAGTTTATGTAGAAAGTTAGGCTACACTATGCTTTCCTAGTAGCTTAAGTTGGCTTTACTGCAAAGCAGATATTCTAATTTGTTAAGACAAGGGTCTTTGGAAATAAATGACATCTTCACTGATCATCTCAGAAGATGTAAGAAGGTACAGCACCTTCAGTGACCAAGACAGGATCACCCTGTTCTTGAGTACAAACTGTGAAGATGGAGATCAAACTTTTTTGGTCTATGACTCCAACAGCTGTAAGACTCTTTAAACTATGTTATAGAGCTCACAACCTACTATATAGCCTTCATATTATAAAGCCTAGGTGAGAAAGGAGGTCATTCAACATTGAAGAAATTTATAACACAAGAAAAAAAACTCAAAGCTGTGTTCTTTGATAATAGAGCCTTAAGAACATACTGATTTAAAAATGAGTTATTGATTTATTGAGATAATACTGAAGTGAATTTTTTGCCTCATAATTCATGATCATTGTAACTTTTTGGACCAAATTATTTTCACCACCTTCACAGCATTTTCTAAGTGGCATTTGGTCCTGGGTTCAAAGAGATATGATACTGACTTAGTGATGAATTTTACAAAAGAGTTTTAGCATCAAAGAGACACTTCAGGCTTGAAATGAAAGTATCACAATAAAGGTCAGAGAATGAGAGAGACTGTTTTGGTTTTTTTCCCCTGTTTTCTTGATTTCCAAGGTGTTGACGAACTGTCTGACCACTCTACTCTTGAAGAATTGAGACAGTAAACATCTATATACATTTTGTTTAAATGGGAAATGTGATAATATATTTCCAATCCAATCAAAACCTCAACACTTTTCACAAACTGTTAGTATAAAATAATGAAGAACTTACTTCTGATATATTTAATTTGATTCTTATCATTGACGAGAGGAAGAACAATATGAGTAGTCATGAATACTAGATGCCAATAAATTAGTTGAAATTTTAGGTAATGAGAAAAAATCTTAGTGAACATAATCAGCATGAGCAGATGTATCACATTAAAAAATCTGTAATGATAAGCTGGATTTAAGCTATTCGGATTCTTGGGGTAATCAAGAGTCTTGAGTATATAGGTTTCTTGGATTAGGTCATTGATGATATCTGGCATTTACTACTGTCTGGTTCCTTCTGGTTGTCTTGTTCCTTCACTAACACTGACCTTAATCTGCCACCCATATACATAGTGGCTGTTTCCTTCATCTCTCTTTTATCATCACCAAACCTCATTTAAGCAATTCAACCATCATTAAGTAATAACTTTGCTTGGTGTTTTTGAATATGTTATGTATCTTTATCATGTTATTTTGATTTTTAATAGCACCGCAATTGGATGACTATCCATCACAGTTCGGGATGATAGTCCTAATGTAATTTTAATAACATATCACATTCAAAATTGGTGTGGTCTGTGTGTAAAGTGACAAAGTCATTGTATTTATGGCATATATTTGTTGTAGTTTAGAAAGAAAAGTGAATGTATGTTTGATATTATATAGAGTATCATGCTATACACACACACATACAACAAACTTACCAGGGCACCTGGGTGGCTCAGTGGGTTAAAGCCTCTGCCTTCAGCCCAGGTCATGGTCCTGGGGTCCTAGGATGGAGTCCCGCATAGGGCTCTCTGCTCAGCAGGGAGCCTGCTTCCTCCTCTCTCTCTCTGCCCGCCTCTCTGCCTGCTTGTGATCTCTGTCTGTCAAATAAATAAATAAAATCTTAAAAAAAAAAAAAAACCTTACAAAAGTTTATTAATTGATAAGTAACTGGGTAATTTGTGTTTTACAACTCCTCTGTGGGCTTTGCACAACATTTTACAGTGTTTTTAAGACATGTGAAAAAATCTGAGGTTTTGTATAGATTGGAAATATATGATCCCATTTACTATTTAAATGAATAGTGTATAGATGCCCACTCTCTGAAAATTCATTATCCAGTCAATTTTTAGGAACTGATTAATTCTGATAAATGAGGACTACTGGGCTACCACTTGATCAGAGGTGAATCACAGACTTGTAGAAGAAATTATACTCATTGATCCTTATGTATTACAGTAGAGCATTATTGGATTTATTTTGTTCATAGAAATTAAGTCCAAAAGGGATAGAAAGTCCAATCCTTTTTACCAAGTATCTCTGCCTCAGTTAACAAATAGAGGTAAAATTGCTGGTCAGCATCCTGAGGTGAAATTGAGGGATGGATTGTATTTATATATAATTGAATTAAAACAGTGTTTGTTTTTATCTGATTTGTGTTACATGCTATTTTCTCTTTTAATTACAAAGTTAGTAAGTGCAAATTTATTAATCTTCTTGGAAAGAAAAGTTATTTTGTTTTGTTTTCTTAATGTGGCATGGATTAACAAGTCTACTTGCATGTCTAACAGAAAGAAAGATAATTGTTATAAAAATATAATGGGTTATCAAGATTAGTATTATTGAACTACCATCATACGCTGACACAGCTTTCATTTAAGTGCACAGAATAAATGAATAGATCTCTTCTGTAACTGAGATTCAGCTGGGCTTTTATTGGATCATCTCATTGCCTGTAATAAACTAGGGCTTATTCAAACAGAGTGAGCTAGCTCTTCTCTTTTTAAATCTGAATTAGGAAGCATTTTAATGGGTGAAATCATGGAGATTGCATCTAGGATGCACTGCTTCCATTGGTGGGGGGAAAAAATCTGATGCCAGTCGAGGACATAGATGAGGAGGAGCTGGATGACTTTGATAAATTAGCAATACTTTTCCTTTTATTAAAAAGATAGAGACTTACATTTGCGTCATAAAAATATTCGTATTTTAAAACGACTCAACCTTCACACAAATACTGATTTTTTAAATTTCCTAATTATTTTATCAAAGAAGCAAAGAAATATACATATCACCGTAAGCAACAATGTAGGTGATGCTTTATTGGAGCTATGCCTCAAGAAATTATGGCCAACATGTGATCCCATTTATAATTCAACTCTTCACATTTCGTGGAGATATCTATCTAAATCTATATCTCTATCTACATCTATATCTGTACATATGTATTTAGCTAGCTAGCTAGATAAAATTGGTAATCATGTATAAGTACCATCTCTTGCCAGAATTTAACTTGTCCCAATAGGTGAATTGGTGACCACTTCTAAGAAAAAAAAAACAATGTACAGACCAGGTATGGAAGAAAATTATCTTTAAAAATTAAAGATAATATATCCTCTATATTTCTAAAGCATAGCCTATACCAGGAATATATACTTACTGATTTCTTTGACAGGGCTCACTGATTGACATACTGAGACAATCAAGTTAGGATAGCAAGTGCTAGGCATACATAATTAGCACTTTACTAATAATATCAGTGATCATACATTTAAAATTTCAATTGAAATTTGTTGGGCAAATAATTCATTATAGGGTACAGATGAGGATAATAAATCATCTTTTCCTCTATTGTTCCTCATAGCCATTTTCCTTCAGCCAATAAGCCTACTTGGGACAAAAGATTGACAGTTCACAAATAAATAACAAATGTTAATTAATTAATTAATTAATTGTGAGAGAGGAGGGGAGAGAGGGTGGTAGGGAAGAAGGAGAGGGAGAGAGAAAATCCCAAGTAGGCTCCACACCCAGCAGTGTCCAATGCAGGGCTTGATCTCACAACGCTGGGATCAAGCCAAAATCAAAAGTCAGACACTTAACTGCCTTAGCCACCCAGATGTCCCAATATCCAATCTTTTAAAAGGCCTGAGGATGTTATCTCATCTGTTGATGAAAATAAACAAAACATAGAAGAGAAAAATATTGTGACTAGATCTATATATATATGTATATATGAATTCACTTATTCAATTATTATTTCAATTACTCATTCACATCTTCTGTCAGCGAATATTTGGTAAACTCTACCATATGTTAGCCATTGTGCTATGTATTGAGATACAAACCCTAATTATACTATATACCTAAACGTTTAGACTTCCCAGACTTGGGCAACATAAGTAAATAGGCAATTTCAATATACTAAAATAAATGTTAACATTAGGATAAACTCAGGGAGGAAGACACTCTATCTCTGTAGGTCATAAGTGTGACTTGGATCCCACAGGGTTAAAATCAAGGTGTAGTGGGACTGTGTTCCTTTCTGGAGGCTCTAGTTTAGGATCTATTTTCTTGTTTATTCTAGTTGTTGGCAATGAGGTCCTCAGTTCCTTGGTAACTGACACCATTTCTCAGCTTGTAGGAGCCACTCACATTCCTTTGCTCATGGCTTTCTTCACTTCAAAACCTACAACAGAATCCTTATTCATTGCTCATGTCTCCTGTTTCTTCTTCCATCAGCGCATCTCTCTGACCAACGCTTCCACTTTTCAGGGGCATTGTGATTACAATACTCATAGATTACAGGAATTAGAACATGGGTATCTTCACCTAACTATTATCCTTCCCAACACACTATTCCGGTGCATTTTCACTATATATGCTTTTCTTTTCCCAGAAAGCCTTTTTTTTTCTTTTTTTTTTTTAATTTTTTATAAACATGTATTTTTATCCCCAGGGGTACAGGTCTGTGAATCGCCAGGTTTACACACTATATATGCTTTTAGGAAGATTAGAGTTACCTACTAATGCTCTAACATAAAAATCACACATTCTTCTAAAGTTTGACATACATTTTATATTGAAACAGTCATTTATAACTTCATTGCAGATTATCTTCTCCTGAATACATGAAGTGATTCTGCTTCATTAATTATTTTGTGTCTAATTTCTTTTTGTATTTTACACTTGTTTTCTTGAGTTCCCTCCTTTTGTACGGAACTCCAGGTAGGATTGATTTCATTACGTTTTAGAAATATAAACCTCATTATTTTGCAACCTATTCATATATTTATACATATTCGTACCTTTTATTTATACATTCTCTTGGAATGAATTAGTTCTTATAATTTGAATTAATACACACATACTTTTCTCACCTATGATTACAACTTCATATTTTGGGTTTTTTTTTAATTTAATCAGTATTTTTGTTTTTATTAGTATTTGTTCCACATCATGTAGATCCAGCCAAACAGAGTGAAAATAATTCTTCCCACTAACAACAGCATTCTCTTTATTATCTAACTAGTTTCTATCTTTCATGTACAGATTCTAGAAAACTACCCAAAAGCTACTCTTATGAAACATTTTGACAGTATTTAATCAATGCAGAAATAGAGCTAAACCATGTTTTCAGAATCTTTGCTAGTTGGAGAAGGAACGATGTGGTTGCATCTGCAGACCTGGGGACCTGAAAGCATGTTATTAGGATGGTCCAGCTGAAAAGTAAGGAGTTCATGGGGATGAAAGCACAGAGATAGGGTCAAATAAGTTTTTAGGGATCAAAGCAGGATGAGCCAGTGATTTCATTCATGGAACAAGAAGAAGAAAGTGGTCAAAGATGACTTTCACATTAGTGCCTTTTTCACTGATGGTGAATTCTCAAAAATAAGGTCTGAAGAAGGGCAGGCTTTTTTTAGATTATGTAAATTGATTTCGGGACATATTCAGGTTGTGGTGCTAATGAGAAACTCCAGTTGAGATATGGATTTGGAAATCATTGTAAATTCAATCCAAAAAAGCAACTCAGATTATGCAGGGAGAGTAAGCAGTGGGAGAAGAGAGAGAACTTTGAGAAATGCTAGTATTTTAAAGTATGGACAGCAAAAAGAGAATGCAGAATGGTACATGCAGAACAAACTCTTGGGGTGAAATGTTATATTATAGACAAAAGTAAGAAACACAAACATCAATAGATGGGACCTTCTCTCAAAAATTTTAGACAGATCCAATAATTTGAAAGGTGGGTTGT
The DNA here is from genome assembly GCF_964662115.1 of Mustela nivalis. Taxonomy (NCBI): domain Eukaryota; kingdom Metazoa; phylum Chordata; class Mammalia; order Carnivora; family Mustelidae; genus Mustela; species Mustela nivalis. The sequence continues at coordinate 30,657,120 of NC_139033.1, read as the reverse complement.
AACTATGGATACTGGGAAAGCTCAGGAGCTATTAGGTTTTTATAATCTTGGGTAAATGGACTTAGAAAGTTTAAGCAGCATGCCTATAGTTACATCATAATAAATCAGAGAATATCATTTTAGCCAAGGCTATTTGACCTCTTGATCTTAAACATTACAGAAAAAAAATAATCTCAAATGAACAAAAAGCTTAGGTAAAGGAGTGGTAAATATTTATTGGTTTCTGTGGCGCAAAGAATTTTCTTTATTTGAAAGACTTAAAGAAAACTGAATTAGGGGAAAAAATGTTTAATAAACATGAATAACATATATAAAACAATAATGGCAACCCTAAGAGGGAAACAGTATTTCAAGTGATATACCTGTAAGTTTTAATTTAAAATGTACTGAGCTTCTACCAACTTTTTAAAACACCTAAAGGGATTCAAACATCAAGTCTCACAAGGATACTGAAAACTATAAAGCATTACAATAATCTGAAAGGCAGTACAAGACCTACGGGGCTGAATTGAGAATCACAATTGGCAGCTGACATGAGCCTTGCCAATTGGAGCAGATGGTATAGATATGATTTGGTTCTGTGCCACAACCTCCCCCTGGTAAGAGACCAGAATTTGAGCCAACGGAAAACTTGGAAGCTTCTCTCACTGCACAGATATAAGATTTTCAGGGACCGAAGCATACCTGCTTTTCTGTTGCTACCCTGCTGCAAATACCTCTCATTATGCATAATGTAAAATTACAAAAGCAAGAATGAAGGTGGAAACCCTAGGATTAATGAAGAATATCCTGTGAGGTGTTGACACAATATGTGTTTAATTTTGTGGGAAAGATCAATAAGTATTTTGCTCCTGGTATCTGTTGGAGACAAGTTTTTCTGAATTCTTTTAGCATATTGAGAGAAGAGGTTCTGGTTTTTTGAGACCATATACGTCAGTTGAGTAGAATTAAAGTACCTAAATATTTTTTAGCATGGGAAATAAACCTATGAACTTTGTCATCGATCTAATGTATACAAACCAGGAAGCACAGCTTTGGTTGCTTTTTTCCTCTCTGCTAGTCAGTTTGGTATGTGAGCTTTCTGTTCAGGAAAAAAAAAAAATATTGTTACAAAGTCGCTTATGTTAAAATGGTCTCCCTTACTCCACTGGCTTCCACCACACAAAACTTTGCCAAATTGAAGCTTGAATATGAAAACATAAGGCTTTAGTCCAGCAATTGTTTTCTGATGCTACCTGAGAATTATACCCAATGGACAGTGAGAAGACACATAACATAAAAGACATAACACTTTTTTTTTTCTTAGAAACTCTGAATGTGCTCGGCAACTCTTCATTCTAATGTAATACAAAACCAATGCTCCACATGAGACTTGTGGGGCAAAAAAATGGTGCAGGACAATGAATAAGGAATAAAGTAGCTTTAAGGTTCAGAGAAAGATTTTGCATACAACGATTAATTTTCTGAAATCATACAATGAAATGACCTCTATCCTTAACATCTACATAATACAGATCTTCCAACCATCTGCAACATTGTCATCTTTATTCCTGATTTTCATCATTATTGAGACCTCTAACCCCTGAATTCTTCTTCCTTCCTCTAACTTAGTTTTCCTTTATTGCTTCGCATCCAGTTGCAGACTCCAGGGTCTCTTCCTTGACCTCACTCTTGTGAATGACCTCCACTTTTCTTTCTTATTAGTTGTAACCACCTGGAATATGTTCAGAGATGGATAGATGCAATATTTGCATTCCCTAAGCCTAAACTAGGTCTGCTGAGCTATGCTAAGAAAGACTATCTATCTGTAGAGTATGACCTCCTCTCTAAACTGATGGGCCTTTGATTTTGTAGATATAGATATACATATAGATGATATAGATATAAATATATATCAGCTAAAACATAGATCATAAATAAAGTATGTATACATACTTAAAGTGTGAAAATAAATCATATATGTCTAATTATAAATACCATATTTATTATGTATACCATATATAATATGTATGTAACCTTATACATATATTATATGTATATATTTATTTTCCTAGTCTTCTTATCCTCTTGCTTCCTTCACACAGAGTGGTGTGGTTTGGTCATATTTTCTCACCTCACTTCAAACTCATCCCAATTTTTCCCTTCCTCTCATCATAGGACCTTGCTTTACACATTAACCAGTGCTCATCAGATGAGAACATATTCCACTTTCTAATCACCAATCTTAAAAATGACATTGTCATTGGTCTTTATTTCTTCCTGTTGTAGAGGAAAAATTCTCTTTCCTGTCCAAGCAGGGACACACAGTAGGAGCAGCACCATATCTAAGATGGGTTGGATATAGGGGATGGCTAATAGTTGTCATGCTGATGGGTGAATCACTGGGGGGAACTCAGTGGAAAAAAAAGTTCTAAAATGTGGAAGGAAGTCCATTCATTGAAATGTCCCATCTCCTGCCAGGACTTTCAATTGTCTCTCTAGAGTTCAACAGGTAAAAAATTCATTTATAATATGAGTATAGAACATAACTTCAATTAAGGTGTAGCCCACCACTTTTTGCAGGTGTGATATATACAGGGAGTTCTAGAAGTAGCAGCTGTGGTAAACTTGAAGGGAATTTTGGGTTGTTTTGTTCAAAATTTACCAAAAATTGCTTACCAACTTCTTTTGGAGTTGATATTCTGTTCTTATAACACATATGGAATATGTGAGAAAGTAAAAGACGATGGGGAAAAAAAGTAAGGAGAGTGAGGAATCCTAGAGATTTGTAATTTTAGTGGGTGTCAGCGTAGGCCTAATAGAATGTGACTTTTGAGCCAATATTTGAGGAGGAGATGGAGTTATCCATTTATTAATTAAAGAATGCCCATGAAAGAATAGTCACTAGTAGTAACCTCACAAACTCATGCCCATGAATGCCTCAGGGTTGATAGCTATAAAAGCTCTTGTTACTGGTACAATTAATAAGATAATCTTGATGTGAAAACACTGCATGTCTTAAAAAGAATCTTTATATATAGATCATTCATCACAAGAAATGTGATTTCTCTGCAAATACCAGAATGTTTAGTCCAAGAATTGCAATAAAATATAATAATGAAAAGTTGGAAACTAAATGTTGATTTTAAAAACAAAATATTATGAAGTAATTGCATTGTTGTTCAATACACTTTAAAGAAATAAGATATAAATTCTACTTTTATAGTTACCAGAAGTTGTTGGCTTACTACAAAGAGCAATAATAAAATATCTCTACATAAGCTTTAAAGTCTAAGTGATAACAATATGTTTTTCCTATTTTATTATTTTATTTTATTTTTTTTTGAAAGAAAAAGACAGTGAGTTGGCAGGGGGCCAAAGGAGAGAGAATCCTAAGTAGGCTCCCCATCTAGTGCAAACCTCACACAGGGCTCAGTCTCATGACCTCAAGTTCATGACCTGAGCTAAAATCAGGAGTCAGATGCTTAAATGACTGAAACTCCCAAGTGTCCCTAAGTTTTCCTCTTCTATTTTACAGGATTGGATTTGATTCGATATTTATAATTTGTATTTTTGGTTTTGGTCTTACATGTTTAATTTCATATTATAGGCATTATAGGTGTGTGATATTTTTATATACGTTATTATATTTCAGTTCTTAAGTATGTAAAGACTACAAATATTTGAGACCAAATGTTTATAGACATACTGTTGACATTTTCATTAACCAATAGGATTACTCCTATTGTAGCATTTTTTTTATTAAAAAAATAAATGGATACCTACTCAGATATTTTTAAAGATTTTATTTATTTACTTGAGAAACAGAGAGAGAGAGAGAGCTCACAGAGGGAGAGCTAGAGGGAGAAACAAGAGATTTATGGACTGAGCCACCCAGGCACCTTCTACTTATACATATGAAGAGCAAACTATTTACAAATTACAGCCACTGAGACTATACAATAGATCCCACATTTTTAAAGATTGCATTTCATACATTTTATTGAACTTTATTTATATCTATAAAGATTGAATTTCACATTAGATTTTTGTATTTTATATTAACTGTGGGTGTCTTAAGTGGTGACATAAAATAATGGGGAAAATGCACCCCACTATGAAGTCTTAGAAACAAGAAGTAGGAGTTCCATCTGCTTTGGAAAAGATTGATTTTTACCCATCAGTTAAATGTTTGTAAGCACTGTAAAAATTTCTCAAAGGATGTTTGTATTCCTTAAAGTAGATGTCATTTGTGAAATAAAATATAAATATTCATAAATTAGTGTGTGGGTATATTGATTTTTTAACAAGATCTCAAAGTAGACCATTGATAAAAGAATAGCAAAATGAAAAAGAAAGAAATGTTTCATTGTCTATTATATAATGGTACTAACAGAGAGGTCACAAGCTTGAATACTCTCCTTTATCATGGTTAAAGAATTTTTTTAATTAAAAAAAAATCTAAAAAATCTTCTGTGAGCCTTAATAGAGATTCAGAGAGACAGTTTACAGTTTGCCTAATAATTTTATGCAAAGATGCTTCTTTAAATACAAAAAAGTAGCAATCTATTTGTAACTGAGATGAAGTTGATCACTCCTTCAAATCAAAATGAGTTTCTTTCAGAATGTAAACACACCTTTCATCTATAATAAATGATAATTCTATTAAAATTGTCTGTAGGGGGCGCCTGGGTGGCTCAGTGGGTTGAAGCCTCTGCCTTCGGCTCAGGTCATGATCTCAGGGTCCTGGGATTGAGCCCCACATCGGGCTCTCTGCTCAGCGGGGAGCCTGCTTCCCCCTCTCTCTCTCTGCCTTCCTCTCTGCCTACTTGTGATCTCTGTCAAATAAAAAAAAAAAAATTGTCTGTAGAACATCAAACTGCTCAATTAGATGTCTAATCTAGTGGTTGGCCTCTTACAAACAAAACTATGGACATAACTGATTAAATTTTCAATTTTCACGTAAATATTTACCATTACCTAAAACCACTTAAAGTTTGTAAGTCATTTTCACTATATCCTGTTGCATATATTTTCTTTAAAGTGGAGTCTGAATTTTTTTGTTTCCAAAGTCTTTATATTTTTTTCAAAGTTATCCAACATCACGCTATTATATTTTACTGGCTAATGTACAGTGTATACACAGTGTATATGCATAGTGACCTTTAAACACTTATTTTTTTGTAACAGTGCATTGTACTTAAGAAAATTATAACTAGATATGCTTTGTGTTAGTCATTTTATTTTAGCACCTTACTAAACATTGTGATCACTGATTTTTAATTGGTTAAAATGAATTCTTACTTGTTTACTTAATCATTACACTTACATGGTAGTATATTCTTTAAGTCAAATCTTCCCTAGATGCAAGAATGATTGATGGCATATGATCATGTTATCTCCAAAAGTCAAGTGGCTTTGAAATGAAGGGAATTCTTGAAAGGACACTGGAAGCAGTGTTTGAGTAATTGCAAGTTCAAGCTCAACAGAACTGCTTGTTGAATTTAAAGAGTCTTTTGTACCCATATCAATAATAAGAAATCTAAGACATTGTGTATTCCCACAATGGTCCAGGCGTTTTAGCTGACACCCCGTTAAACAATGGTTAACTCAAACTCCGTCTGACTTACTTCTCAATCATTATTTTTCATTTATTTAATTGACAATTTTAGCTGCACTTGCAGGATTAGTTGTCTAACTGACTAAGCCCATTAAAGAGTAGTACTTTTTTAACATGTAAATTTATTTTCCCCTTTTTATTAATACTCATTCTAACTCCAGCGTAGTTAGCAGTGTTCTATTACACTCAATCCCCTTCCCTATTTCACCATGCCCTCCCCCACCACTCCTCTGGCAACCATCTGTTTGTTCTCTGTAGTTAAGAGCCTGTTTTGGTGTCTCTATCTGTCTCTCTCCAGCTCTTTTATTCCTCCACTAATTTGTTTTATTTCTTAAATTCCACATATGAGTGAAATCATGTAGTATTTTTCTTTCTCTGACTGACTTATTTAGCTTAGAATTATGCTCTCTAGTTCCATCCATGTTGTTGTAAATGGCAAGATTTCATTCTTTTTTATGGCTGAATAATATTACATTATATCACACACACACACACACACACCATATCTTCTATAAAGAAGATGTGATATATATATGTAAATGTATTTCTTGTTCTTTGTTCCTTTTTATTTCTTTTAATTTTATTTTAATGAAAGTTTGCACATATTTAGATTTTGATACTGACATGTTCAGAAATTTAAGAGATATTTCGATGACTTCTCATAATTTGGGATAGAGTAAATGAATATCAACTTGTAGAAATTACTTAAAGATATATATTTCAGCTCTAATGACATGTAGAGAACATTTTGAAAACAAAGTTTTTGATCAATTCTAATTATTTTGTAAATAATAAATGAATATTTATTCATGGAAATGGCTTAAAATTATATATTTAGTTCTCTGTAGCTATAATACTTAGCTTACAAATTAGACAGTACTCATTATTAATTTTTACATATAACATATGAAGTTTTATATTAATTAATAAAATTAATAAATAATAATAAATAACAATAAATAATTTATTGATAAATTAATAAAATTGGATACTTCTATAAAGAATGCAATATGATTTTAAACTGTAACACAGCATTTGGAAATGGGGCTAATATAAAATGATGAATTTTTTATTGACTATTCAAGAAATAAATATCAGTATCTTACATTATAAAAATGTGGTCATAATATTATAAATTTTACTAAATACTTCCTATTTGCTTTATAGGGGGATCTCTCTTTTGGATTAGTTACACACATCAGTTGTAAAACTTTACATCCCTTCATATGTAACCTTCTAAAGGCAAATATTAATTAATAGGAGCAAATGGTAGGGGCGCCTGGGTGGTTTGGTGGGTTAAAGCCTCTGCCTTCCGCCCAGGTCATGATCTCAGGGTCCTGGGATCAGGCCCCGCATGGGGCTCTCTGCTCAGTGGGGATGCTGCTCCCTCCTCTCTCTCTCTGCCTGCCTCTCTGCCTACTTGAGATCTCTGTCAAAGAAATAAAATCTTTTTTTTTGAAATAAATAAAATGTTTTTTAAAAAGTTTTAATAGGAGTAAATAGTAAAAAAAAAAAAAAAAGAAAAGAAATAGCTTCAAAAATAAAGTAGTATGGTAAAGGCCATTGCATTTCTTTCAAATGTATTGTTAAATTTGCTTAAGTCCAAGGAATTTGTCAGAGTTGTGTTTGGGGGATTGTTCATAGCGTCCTTGAATGGTTAAAAAAAAGGAAGGGAAATCAATAACATACAAATTTGGCACTACTTCCTTCTGAAACATAGGAAATTTTTGATAATTCAGTAAACTGCCTTGATAATCTCCCACAGTGTACACAGTCATTATGTCAATCTTAATTATAAAGCCACAATAGTCCTGCCAAAATTGCTAGGTTCAGAATGATTTAAACTATTTAAATGTTTTGGAGATGCACCTTGGTAAGATAATGACACAAAAAGAGAATAAACAGATAGAAAACAAATAGCAAGCCCAAAAATAAAACCGCATATATGGTTAACTAATTTTCAAGAACAATGCCAAAGACACATTATGGAGAAAGGATAGTATCTCCACTAAATGATGTTGGAAAACTGGATATACATATGCAAAAGAATGAATATGTAACAGTATCTTACACCATACACCAAAACAACATCAAAGTAGATTAAAAACTTAAACATTAGACCTGAAACTATAAAACTCCTGTAAGAAAACATAAGAGAAAAGCTTCACCACATTGATCTTGGCAATGATTTCCTAGATATGACACCTTAAAAGCCAACAATAAACCGAAAGTAGACAAGTGGGATGACATCAAACTGAAAAGCTTCTAAGCAAAAGAAACAATTGGCAGAGTGAAAAAGCTATGAATAGAGTAGGAGAAAGTATCTGCAAACAATGTATCTCACAATGGGTTAACATCTAAAATATATAAGGAACTCCTACAACTCAATAACAAAACAAACAAAGAACAAATGACTTGATTAAAAAATGAGCAAAGGACTTGACTAGATATTCTCCAAAGAAGACATATGAAGAGCCAACAGGTATATGAAAAGATGCTCAACATCATTAACCATCAGGTAAATACAAAAATCAAAATATCATCTCAGAATGGCTATTATCAAAAAGTGGAAAGATAACACTTGCTGGTGAAAATGTGGACAAAAGGGGACCCTTGTGCACTGTAGGTGGGAATGTAAACTGCTAGAGTTACCATGGAAAACAGTATGGAGTTTCCTCAAAAAATTGTAAAATAGAACTACCATGTGGTCCAGTAATTCCATTTTTAGTTATATAACCAAACACTTGAAGTCAGGGTCTTGAAGAGATATCTGAACTTCTACATTTATTGTAGCATTGATCATAATAGCCAAGACATGGAAGAAACCAACGTGTTCACTGACAGAGGGATAAACAAAGAAAATGTAGCATATATACAAATGTGATTGGTGATTGTAGAGGTTGGAGGTGGGCAAAATGGGAGTTGTTCTTCAACATGTGTATAGTTTCAATCATATGAAATGAATACATTTTAAAGATCTGGTGTACAATATTGGGCCTATGGTTAACAATAGTGTATTGGGCACTTTTCGGGGGAGGGGGGTGACTGGATGGCACAGTTGGCTGAGAATCTGACTGTTGGTTTTGGTTCTGGTTGTGATCTCCGGGGCATCACAGAGATCTGTCATGAGGTAGAGCCTTGTCTTGGGCTCTGCGATCAGTGGGAACAGATTGAGATTCTCTCTCTCCCTCTGTTCCACCCCACCAAGCACAGACACACACTCTCTCTCTCTAAAGTAAAGAAATAAATCTTTTAAAAAAAAATTTTCCAGGGAGACCTTGTGTTAAGTGTCCTTAACAAAATGTTAAATAATTATTAAAATTTTAAAAATTAAATGCAATTATTTGATGAGAATATTTAAATTGTCAATTTGAGCTTGTAGCAGATTTAATATAATGGAGAAATATAGTAGAATATTATTTAAATATATATAATATTTATATATTATATTATATATAAATATAAATATTATTTAAATAAATTAAATTAGAATATGTCCAGTATTATTTAAATAAAAAGGCAAAAACCAAATTGCTTATCCCAATAACATGATGCCTAGCAAATAGTACAACCTAATAATGTTGAATAAGATAAAAAGCCAGGCAAATACTCATTTTTAATAGAATGAGTGACATACAGAATTATAATAGTTTGGGTATACAACATAGTGATTTAATGCGATTACCACTTGAGACAACATGGACAAACCTAAAGGTCTATTTGATTTGAAACATTATGAGAAGACCACAAGAATAATTCTAGTCACCATCTGTCATCATACAAAGTTATTATAGTATCATTGACTATATACCCTATGCCGTACATTACATTCCCAAGTCTTATTTATTTTATAACTAGATTATTCCTCTTAATCATACCTTTCACCTATTTTGTTCATCCCTTACCCAACTCCCCTCTGGTAACCATCAGTTTTTCTTCTGTTCCTATGAGTTTGTTTCTGTTTTGTTTGTTTATTTTGTTTTTCAGATTACACATCTAAGTAAAACCATACAGTGCTTTGTCTTTCTCTGCCTGACTTATTTACTTAGTATAATATCATCTGGGTCCATTCATGTTGACCCAAAAGACAAGAGTTCTTTTGGACTTAGAGTTTTTTATGACTGAGTAATATTCCACTTCTTTATCCATTCATCAATCAAAGAATATTTAGATATTTTTCTATCTTCACTTCTGTAAATAATGCTGCAATAAACATAAGGGTGCACACATCTTTTCAAATTAGTTCTTTCATTGTTTTTTTATATATTCCTAGTATTGGAATTTTTGAATCATATGGTAACTCTATTTTTAATATTTTGAGGAAACCATACTTTTTACCACAGGGACTGCACCAATTTTATTCCCAAAAACCATGCACAAGGATTTATTTTTTTTTTTCTATATCCTCAACAACTCTTGTTATTTCTTGTCCTTTGGATAATAGCCATTCTGACAGATGTGAAGTGATATATCACTGTGGTTCGATTGCATTTCTCTGATGGTTAGTCATTTGAGTGCCTTTTCATGTGCCTGTTGGTCATCTGTATGTCTTCTTTGGAAAAGTGTCTGCTCATTTTTTTAAAATTGGAATTTTTTTAATCTTATTTAAGTCCTTTATACATTTTGGACATTAACCCCTAACCAGATATATCATTTGAAAAATATATTCTCCCATTCAATAGACTGCCTTTTTGTTCTGTTGGTGAGTTCCTTTGTTATGCAAAAGCTTTTTATTTTGATGTAGTCTCAATGGTTTATTTTGCTTTTGTTGCCTTGCCTGAGAAGACATAGCTAGAGAAATATTTCTACATTCAATATCAAAGAAATTACTGTCTATGATTTTTTCTAGGAGTTTTATGGTTTAGGTCTCACATTTAGATCTTTAATCCACTTTGAGTTTATTTTTATATACAATGTAAGAAAGTTTCATTTTTTTTCCATGTCACTGTCTTATTTTCCCAACACTGTTTCTTGAAGAAACTCTCTTTTCTTCATGGTATATTCTTGTCTCCTTTGTCATAGATTTAAAAATCATATAAGCATAGGTTTATTTATGGACTCCTTATTCTCTTCCGTTGATTTGTTTTTCTGTTTTTCTGGGTGGTGGTTTGTTAGTTTGTTTGTTTGTTTACCACTTCTACAATGTTTAATTACTATAGCTTTGTAGTATAGTTTGAAATATGAGTGTGTGATACCTTTAGTTTGCTCTTCTTTCTTAAGATTGCTTTGGCTATTCAGATCTTTTATGGTTCCACACAAGCTTTAGGATTATTTGTTCCTAATTGTGTAAAAAATGCCATTAATATTTTGATAGGGTTGTATTGAATCTATAGATTTCCTTCAGCAGTATGGACATTTTAGCAATATTAATTCTTCTAGTACATAAGCACTGACTATATTTGTGTCATCTTAAATTTCTTTCACCAATGTTTATACATTTGGAGTACAATTTTTTTAGTTCCTTGGTTAAGTTTATTCCTAGGAAATTATTATTTCTGGTGAAATCATAAATTGGATTGTTTCTTGATTTATCTCTAAGAGTTCATTATTAGTGTATGAAAATACAACAAATTTCTGCATGTTGATTTTGTATTCTGAAACTTTATTGAACTCACTTATTAACTCTAAAAGTTTTTTGGTGGAGGCATTAGAGTTTTCTATTTATAGCATTATATCATCTGCAAATAGTGACAATGTTATTTCTTCTTTTTGAGTTTTAGATGCCTTTTTTTTTTTCTTGCCTAATTGCTTTGGCTATGACTTCCAAAACTATGTGGAATAAAAGTGGTGAGTGAACATTTTTATCTTATTCTTGATCTTTATGAAAAGCTTTCAGTGTTACTATTAAGCATGATATTAGCTTAGGTTTGTCAGATATGGCCTTTATTAAGTTTACATGTGTTCCTTCTCTATCATTTTGTTGAGAACTTTTAATCATAAATGGGTGCTGGGTTTTGTCAAATGCTCTTTCTGCATCTATTGAAATAATCATATATTTTTAGCTTTTGTTTTCTTAACGTGGTCTATCATGTTAATTGAGTTGACTGAGCCTATGTGTGTTGATAGACTTAAAGGAATTCACTGTAAATTTTAAAAATTGCATACCTAGGAAAATAGAAGCTAACAGATGCATGAACTAGCTAAGTGAGTATTGCATTGTGGTCATAAAACTTGAGAGAACCCACCTGTTTTAAATATTGCCTTAGGCTTGGCCTTAAAATCTTTTAGAAAAGACCTTTAGTGTTAGAAAACAAAAGGAAGAGGACTTACATAATAAAAGTGATAGCAGACAAGCACTTAATTTCTTTTTAGTTTATAAATATGTTTAATATCAATTCCAATACAATAATAATATTCAAATCTCATTAAAATGTTACATATATCAGAAAATTTTAGAATAAAAGAATTATCTCAGTCTATAAATGGTACTATTTTTCCTTTTAAATAGTTATCCATTATAATTACAAATTTAATCTGGAGAAACTAAAACATAAAACACTCTTTCAGAGTGTCAGTGATATAATTATCAATGGTGTCATAATAGCACTATTCTTGCTTTAATCTTATCAATTTAACAACTAGCAAAAATAAGTTAAAGTTACTTTTCTCTAAAATGGAAAATTATTATTTGATAATATTTAGATTTTCATAGTGCTTGATAATTCAGTTCACTTGTCTGTGTATAATAAGGTGATATTGAAAGTGGGTGTGAAATTATATTTAATAGATAATAAACTGAGAAGAGAACATTTCATGACCAATTCAGTTTTAAGACCTGATTGTATAAAAAATGACAAGGCAATTAGCATTATAGATTTAGTTCACAGTAAGAAACTCCGATTCTTCTCAAAATAGAGAGGAATGTTGTAAAAAATAGATTACAGGAATTATAGGACACCTCATTCCCAGTAAAAGTAAGGTATAAGTAAGAAAAAATTCTATAAGATATAAAAGATAAACGAACAAAAAAATCATAAAAGTTATGCTATTTGGTATGTAGCACATAAAGGAATACCTTGTAACAACAACATAAAAGAAAGCAGTAGGACGGAGCTTATAGATAGGTGCATGGATTTTGTATACTATTGAAGTTTAGTTGTTATCTATTTGAATTGGACTATTATTAAATTCGGATGTTAAATGTAATCCCCATGAAGATCACAATATAATATTTTACAAATACACACAAAAGGAAGCTAAAAGTGAATCAAGAGTTTACTAAAAAAACTATACACAAAAGACATCATTAATTTAAAAAAAAAGACATTAATAGAGGAAATGAGGGACCCCAGAAACCAATTGTAAGATATAAAGAGAACAAGTAGCAATTGGCAGAAGTAAATCCATCCTTATCAGTAATTGCTTTAATGGAAATGGGTTAAACACTCTAATGAAAAGATAGGGGTTGGTAGATGCATTAAAAAATAAAAAAAGATTTGGGGCGCCTGGGTGGCTCAGTGGGTTGGGCCGCTGCCTTCGGCTCAGGTCACGATCTCAGGGTCCTGGGATCGAGTTCCACGTCGGGCTCTCTGCTCAGCGGGGAGCCTGCTTCCTCCTCTCTCTCTCTTTCTCTGCCTGCCTCTTTGCCTACTTGTGATCTCTCTGCCAAATAAATAAATAAATAAAATCTTTAAAAAAAAAATATTCTATCTAGTAGAGGCATATTTGAGATTCAAACACAGAAAGATTAAAACTGAAAAGATGGGAAAACATTATATGTACCTGGTTACCAAAAGAGAGCTGATGTGGTTATATCAATATCAGACAAAACAGCTTGAGGGGGAAAATAGTTACGAGAAAAAGGATATTATACATGGATAAAAAATATATACACTGATAAAAGTGTTGATTTATCAAGACAATATAAAAATTTAAAACACATACATAAAATTGTTCTGGGAGGTAGGAAGGAGCAGGAATTTTCTCCCAATTAGACAACAATTGCACCAGCAAAATCTGTCTGATACAAGTTTTTTGGGACTCTGAAGTGTATGGAAGGTTTGCAACTTCCAGGGGAAGTCTTGGAAGAGAAATTGCAGTTAATTTTAGTCCATTTTAGCTCTGAGCACAGTTGCAGCTACCAATCTCCCATCTCTCAACCTCCTGCCAGGCAACTGTACATGTGTTCCCGAATCAGCTTGCACATACTTTGCAGGAGCCAGGATGGGTCAAAAGGACCCTGTCCTAAAAATGTGGTGAGTCTGTGTTCTCACTGGTGATTGCTGCTTCTTATCACAGAGATAAAAATGAATAAGTAGATAGTCATTTTTGTTGCAGTTGCCCCATTGTTGCAAGACCCTCCTCCTTCTGCTGAAGTGACTTTTGGGAATTCAAAAAGCTAATACTCATTATCTGCCCCTTAAATTTTCATCTTTTTACCTTTTGGAAGCCAGACTTTAATGACTAGGACATTCAGAAACAACTACATATACAGGAAAAATTAGAAAGTGATTGCATATGCCCAGAGAAAAGCACAGGCTCAGAGGAACCTAAGAAGAACTGAAGTTTATATTTAGACTGATGCTTGGCACAGAGACTACCTATAATAACCAAACAAATGTACACTTTTTTAAAATAAGACAAAACAACAGAGACAATGTGATTTCCAGAGAAACAAAATTATTAAATTCAAATATCTAATGTTCAAAAAAAAATCCAAAGACATACAATAAAACAGGAAAATGTGACCCATTTAAAGAAAAAATAAATTAATTAATTAACAAAAATTATCCTTTAAAGTGACATCATGGCAGATTTATTAGACACAGAATTTAAAAGAGCTGTCTTAAAGGTGCTGAAACAATTAAAGGAAGATGTGGAAAAGATAAGAAAACAATGTATTAACAGAATGGAAATATCAGTAAAGAGATACAAAACCTAAAGAAAAAAAGAAGAAATTCTGATGTTTAAAATATTATAAGTGAAATGAAAATTTCCCTAGAAGCATTCAAAGCAAATATGAGCAGGCAGAAAAAAGAATCAGAGAACTTTAAGACAGAACAATAGAAATTATCAAGTCTGAGGGACAGGAAAAAAAGAGATTGAGGAAAAGTAAACAGTGCTTAATGTAATTATAGGATAACATCAAGTCAACCAACACACAAGTTGTGGGAGTCCCAGAAAGAGAAGAAGCAGAGAAAGGGGCAGAGAAGATATTTGTAAAAAATAATAATTATATCTATATATATATAGATATATAGATATATATGACTGAAAACTTTTCAAATTTGATGAAAGACAAATTGATATAAACATCCAAGATCAAAACTAATGATGTTGGCTAAATGAACACACACACACAAAAAAAATCCAAGAAGCTAACATCCTATAAAAAAATTAATATAATTATCAAAGAAGCTCAAAGAACTGTAAGTAAGACGAACTAAAAGGGACTACATCAGGAAACACTGTAATCATTGTTGAAAGACAAAGACAAAGGGAAAAGTGGCTAGTAGGAATCAAAAATGGTACAGCTTCCAAGGAAAATAATTTAGTAATGCCTCAAAAAACTGAAGATAGGATTAATTAATTCAACTCCACTATTAGATGTTTCAAAAAAAAAAATTAGAACAGTTACAGATGGTTCTGGATTTACAATGTTCACCAAATTATTTTTCAACTTTACAGTGATGCAAAATTAATACACATTTAGTAGAAACTGTACTTTTAATTTTGAATTTGGCTCTTTTCCCAAGCTAGTAACGTGCAGTTCATACTCTTTCATAATACCGGGTAGTAGCAGGGGGCTGCGGTCCCCAGTCATGCAATCACAAGCCCCCTCCCCGTACTCTGCTGCATTCCCTCTCTCGCTGTGTCTCTCTCTGCCAAATAGATAAATGAAATCTTAAAAAAAAAAAATGTTACCTGAAGAATATGAACAAAATCCAACCGCACGCAGATTTGTAGCCAGACAGGGAGGATCTAACTGACCCCCCAAAATGTCTCAGAGACCTCGGGGGACTTCTAGCCACACTTTGAAACCATCAGTCTATCTGTAAACCGTGTTAAAAAAAAAAAAGAAAAGAAAAGAAAAATCCTCATCATTTATAGCAGATACAGATTCTAGCTAGATTGATATTAATTCTCCAGAATTTAATATGAATAACACATTTGATAGGAAACAATCTCAGATACACATGTATCAGGATAGGTAAGTCTTTTTTGTTTTCCCACAAAACCTGGCTTATCTTTATCCTTACTCTCATAATCAATTTTACTTACTGTTCTCACTCCTTAGAGTGCCAACTTTTGTGGGGAATCCGAAATGCTGTCCTTTCACTAGTTAGGACCAAGCCACAAGTTAAGAGCACAATGAATAACTCTTTAATGAATGCATAATGGAACAAGTAGACGAGAGAAAATATTTAAAAGTCTGTTTAAAAGGGAATATAATGTCTTCTTGTAAGACTTGGAGACAATAGAAGTATCCATTTCTGAGAGGATTTAGAAGGATAGAGAGCGAGAAAATTGTATTCATTTACAGTGGTGAATAGTTTCACATCTTACAGACCTCTGGCTGTTATCCTAGGCAGTTAAAAAACAGGGTTTTTTTTTTTTCCTCTCTCTCTATCTTTTGTTTCAGCTTCTTAATGTGGTTTCAATGGTAGCACTAATCTTAGTACTTAGAATCTGAAAAGAAATTTTATAAAACAATTTAATCTATTTAAAAATAATTCCCTAGGGGCACCTGGGTAGCTCAGTGGATTAAAGCCTCTGCCTTCAGCTCAAGTCATGATCCCAGTGTCTTGGGATGAGCCCCACATCGGGCTCCTTGCTCAGTAGAGAGCCTGCTTCTCCCTCTCCCTCTCCCGTTCTCCCTGCTTGTGCTTTCTTCTCTGTCTCTGTCTCTCTCTTTCCCTCTCGTGCATGTTCTCTCTGTTAAATAAATTTTAAAAATCTTTTTAAAAATAAATAAAAATTTTAAAAAATACAAATAATTGTATTTGTAAATTGAGATAATATAATAGAAGAAATAAGAAAGAAAAAAAAAACAACTTCATAATAAAAAATACTCAGTTCAGTCACAGAGCTATATAACTTACAGTAAGATGTCTGGCACCTCCATCCAACCTCTGACAGGATGATTCTGTCATTGCATTTTTATGTATGTATGTATGTATGTATTTAAATTTCTGTGGTTTTGTATGGATTTAAAATTAGGTCTCTGAGTTTGTGCACGCATACCTGCGTCTGAGGGACACGGAAAAATACCACGTGGCCTGCAGAATACAGATACAAAATCTTCAAATTTTTGTGGAAACTTTGCCTTTTCCCAGTTATTATATTAAACTTAAGATGTGTTACTTCTCTCCCTACAGTAAAGTATGAGGAAGGAAAACATAACCATTCTTGTTTTAAAGACATGGAAACAGGGGTTAAATGAATTGTCCACATTCGTTTAGTCAGCATAGAGTAACAACTTCTGCATCTGTAGTGTTTTTCACTTCACTGCTTGCCTCTTTCCCCTTCCTCTCACCAGTCCAACGTTATTAACCTGGATGTGTGTCTCCTCTTCCCTATCATCGTTTGGATGAATGCATAGCTGACTTTGCGGATCTTCTTCGATGAGGAAGCATCTGGTGGTGGCCCCGAAGCTTCTGGCACTCTGGTGAGTCTGCCCCACAGCTCGGTGCAGATGGCCGGATTATTGATGGAAATGATAGCCTCCATGGAAATGATGGCTACCTCAAGGACAGCTTCTGCCCTTGTGTTTCTAGTACCAGAGCCCACTCTCTGCCTCATGGGAACAGTGGCTATTCATGAGGTAGCCACTGGGTGGCACACAAGTGCGTGCTTTGTAAGAGGCCCTTGACTTAATTGACAAGCACGCTAGAGAGGAATTAAAAGTGTTGCCCCCAGTTCATATTTTGAAACAAATTGAGAGGTTCAAATTCAGATTCTCAGTGAAGGGCTGCGTTCTCATTATCTAGCATACCTTCTCTACGATGTTGTAGTCACTGCATGTATCTTTATTTACGTAAAAGAGAATGTGTCCCACACATAGGTACATGCCTCACAGTCCGAGGACTAAACAGTCATTCATTCATATAATAGAAAGTAGAACCATTTATGAT
Organism: Mustela nivalis; assembly: GCF_964662115.1. NCBI lineage: Eukaryota > Metazoa > Chordata > Mammalia > Carnivora > Mustelidae > Mustela > Mustela nivalis. Next base: position 30,639,447 of record NC_139033.1, on the reverse strand, counting down.
ATTATTATTATCATGGTCATTTATGATAAAATTTTTTCTAATAGATCTTATTTGGTGGACATATTTGGTCTTTGTAAGTATGTGTGTGTTAATTCTGCTTCGGTGTGGCAATTTAAAAAAAAAAAAAAAAGATAGTTTATTTCATTTTTCTCCCTGCTTCTGTTGGTTTGTGATTGTTGGAGTTACATTCATCAAACAGCACATTCATATGCAGCAACATAATTGTGGCCGTTTCGTATCTATAATCACTTAAAGAGAATGCGTGGGGATTAGCCCTTAGCTGGAGTGTTTAAAGAGGGAAAGAGGGAGCTTTAGTGTTTAAAAACAGATGAGCCATTTTCTACCTCCAGATCTCTTGCAGGATTTGTGCCTAGTCTGATTTTCTTTAGATTGAGGAAAATGCTCGTATCTATGAAGAATTTAAATGAGTGCATTATACAAATGTTATTTTCAGGTGGAATGTAGCATTATATAGTCGTCTATTTAAAGGATTCAATGCCTGGAAATCCAGCACAAAGAAAAGTCCCATTCCCTCAGACTTCTGTGTTTTATAGACAACGTGAAAAATTTGCTTTAAAAATGAATTGCACTTATAAGAGTAGGCTCCCCCTCTTTCATGTATGTTTGGAAAAGGGTGGAAATAATAGTAAAAATGATAATGCAGCAAACATGTTGGCCTCATATTATAATTAGACGATGTTCTAATGAAGAAACATCAGTTAGTGATATTTCTAATTTTTTTATTAATTTGTGGGTTTTTTTTTTCCCATCAGAGAGGAAGACTCTCTTTCCGATGTGAGGAGTGTGATACAGGAGTTTTGGAGTATCTAATTTGGAAAAGTAGAAGATGTCAATGTTGAATGATATTTTTTCTTTCCTTTTTAAATTGTCCTTCACATTTGTTTATTGTCAAGAATGCCAACTTTAAGATGAGGTATTTGAGGACAAAATCCCTCTTTCTTTTTTAAATTCTTTTTTTTATGCTATAGGATTATCAATAACAGTATGCATAGTGAGCAAATAAGATATTCAGCTTTTCCATATGTATCTCCTTTTGCTTAAATGTGTTATAAAAAGTGTGGGGAAAGAGGTGAAAATTGCATTCAGCAATCAAATGCTATATTCAACGTGTCCACTATTCTGTTGCAACTGAATGGGTAAAGCATCATCATAACTTGGTTCTTCATCTGCCTCATTTATGGCCACTAAGTAATTCTACAGGATAGCTCAGTAATAGCTTTGTGAGTCAAGATGTTGCAATTCTAAAATAGGAACAAAATGACCCATCCAAATATGTCATGGAAATGCGACAAGTATCAAGGCATGGATAGGGAAAAACCGGAAAATTAAAGAGGCTTTAGGGAAATAGTAATAATAATCATCATCATCATCATCCTTATTTATTGAACTATGTGCCTGGTTCGGTACTAAAAGATTCATATCCCTTAACTTTACTCCCCATAATTCTGCAATAAGGGTTTATTTTTTCTGCAGATGGAAAAGCAGCAGAGTGAGGAAATGCATCTTGCCTAAGATTACCCTGAAATTCAGTGACAGAGGGGAGGTTCCAGAGTGCATTTATTATGACTACGAAATTGACTGTAAGGGAAGGTAGATATTTCATGCTTGTTCAATGTCCTACAGTTTACCAAGTGTCATCATACTGCTATTTGATCCTTTCAGGAGCTCTGGGATATACAGATATTATTACCCCAGTTGTACGGATGAATACATAAATATTTAAAATAACAATAATCACGTGCCTAATAAGGCACCAGGCCTGAGGTAGGAAAGGGTTTGGTGTTCTATCAAGTCAAACCAGTTGGCTTGAAGAACTGGTTGAAACTAAAGAATATAGGCGTAGAGAGAGGAGAAAGATAGACATTCCGGAGGCCAATTCAGATGAGGATTCATGGATTTTTATATTTATTCTTGTTCTACAGGTTACTAGAAGAAATGTGCCTGGAGGAGAACCATGGGAAGAAAAAATATTTGAGGAAATAAAGGTGGTTTACAAAGGCTTTGTGTGTTGGCAGAGTTCCGGAAGAGCTAACCCCGCCTGCAGTTAAGGGAGGCTGTGAGTTATGAGGAGAGCCCTGGGCCTGAAGGCAGCTGCTGTGGGTTCCAGACCAAGCTCAGACTCTCAAAGGCTGAAAGATCTTCGTCCGGACGTCCCCATAACTTCTTGGAGACTTATTTTCCCTGCTTGTAAGATGAGAGAGTGGAGTTACACGAGGTCTAATGGACTTACCAACAAAAAAGTTTTGACTCTAGAGTTTTATTATATTTCCGGCTTCATGAGGAAGCTATCACTGATCAGGCGACAGCTCAATGGTCTCTCCAGAGAAGGGAGAAGCCCCAGAATATCTTCTACCTGCTATCACGGTGCCCGCATCAACTTCAAAACAGGCAGCAATAGTGTCAGCCTGCTACTTTGTCCCTACGTGTCTTCCTTGTAACTCATTCAGGTGAAAAAGGGAAGATTCGGAGGAAATAGATCAAAGAAAAAGAAAATGGGAGGCTAAGGACTCCCCTTGATTTCCAACTCCCAGTTAGAGGATGATCTGCAGGACAGCTTTCACTCCATAAACTAGGACCAGCGTATTCTTTAAGGCAAATGAGCCACATTTTTTGGACATTATGTGTTCTTCCCAAATTTTCTGGTCATCTTAACTCTGGGAGAACCCCATTTTCTCTATTCAAGTGCTGATCAGCTGCTTCTCTGCTCTTAAATACAACAAAAGAGAGGGCGCTCTGTTTTTGAGACTAATTGTTAGTCACTTTCTTTCTTCTGAATGCATCACAAAAGGCCAGGATCCCAAAATAGACAATCCCTCCACTCTTCCAAAATGCATCTAAATCAATCATTTTCAGTGCAGGCACTTTGGACATTGGTAAGGGCAGTTTTGCCCCACCTCAGCCATTTATATATTGAAATAGACATTATTTTAGTATAAATTGCTTTTATGTCTCATTTATTTTTTTGTTGGAACATCGTATTGATTTTTTTTTAGTTATTATAAGTATATAGGTGGGTTTATTATCTATGAATTTCATTTCAGGATATTGAATGACCATTATAAAGCACTTATTCTGGAAGAAATAATTCAGTGTTACAGAAGTCAGGCTCACTGGTATAAAATAACTCATATTATTAACTGGGAGGAGGCCCCATTCCAGATTGGGCAAGTGATGCCTCCCTCAGCTCCAGCGTCTTTTTACAGCCTTGATTAGCCAGCTTCCCAGTTTCTTAAGTTTAGCAGGTCATCTGATTTTTTTTGCTTGTTCATGTACAGAATAGGAGCACATGGGCGAAAAAGTCTGAAATCAGTGTCGCCACCTTTCCAAACCCCGTAATAATCTGCTCAGCTAATATTTACTGAAAACATGCATTGTGAGAAACTGAATGTTCAAAGGACACATACGGTCACTATCTCAAGAAAGTAATACTTATGGTTGTGAGGGAAGAAAGACACCTGTGAGTATAAATCAGTAAGTCATGGCTGTAGTATTAGACAACAAATAACATGTTAAAGAATTGCAAGAGAAACAATTCTTACAACTGTGCTCAGAGTAGGTTTTATGAAAGAAATAACATTTGAATAGAGGCTTAAGGGTCGAATGAGGTTTTGATAGAGTGGGAGAGCAAACAGACTGAACAAAGTTAATTGCCATAAAAATGTGGCCATGTTCAGGGAATAATAAGCAGCAGTCAATATGAACAATGAAATGTGCTTCCAGAGGGAGCCGACAGGCAGGATAGGGCCAGACCTTGGGAAGCTTTTAATCCCACACTTAGGAATTTTAACCTGTCCCCTTGGACAATAGGAAGACCCCACATGTTTGGAGGAGAAGGTGTTGGCATCATGCAGATTCGTTTGGGGAAATGGCTGGCAGCAGTGTAAGGGATGAAAAGGGGCGCAAATAAAAGAAAAGGGGCAGGGAGACTGTCGAAGAGTGTCTTCCGTAATCCAGTGGTGAGTTACTGTGGCAGGACTGATGCCAGGCACTCACGCAAGAATGGGAAGGAGGCAGACAGATAGGAGAGAAAATGGTATTTCCTAATTGTGGGTGAAGGGGGCAAGGAAAATCAAGGAGAAGAAGATGACTTCAAGCCTCTTCATATAAATGAGTGAAGGAGAGGGGTGCCTGGGTGGCTCATTCCGTTAAGCACCTGACTCTGAATTTCAGCTCAGGTCATGATCTCAGGGTCTTAAGATCCAGCCCAGCGTCAGGCTCTGTGCTGCAGCATGAAGTCTGCTTAAGGTTCTCTCTCCCTCTGCCCCACCGCGTTCTGTCTCTAAAATAAATAAATAAATCCTTAAAAAGATAAGTGAAGGAGAGAACATCATTCCGGAGGAATGGATGTTTAGAGAGAGGACAACAGATTTGGTTTGCAAGACACAGAGTATCCCCCCAAATAAACTTTGCTCTCAATAGAGGTGATATCAGCATTAAAAAATGTCCTGCTCCCTCCTAGACATTATAAACTTGTTTTCACGGCACAGTCCTGGGCTGGTTTCAAAAGTCATTCAAAATATGAAGGGGGTTCTATTACAATTGACACAAGAGGAAATTGAATTCTAGAGGCATCAGTATTATCTGTGGGCTCTATCAGTTCTTGAATGAATGCTACCATTTAAAAATGTATCATGTACGTATGTCCTCTGCCAATAAACACACAGCTGTTGACAATACTCCATGTGGGGTGGACTGTGGCACTGTGTGTGATACTAAACAGAACGATAGAACAGAATTCACACCAGTAGAGCAGATACTAATATGCAGGTGCATTCCCACACCACTTTTAAGAAGCCACTTGTTCTATTCACTCTGGTGATAACACTCTGACACAAGGTTTTTCACCAAGTGTTAATATTTTCCTTTTCCACTGTTGTTCCTCGGAAGTAGTCAGGTGCCCCTCACTCAGACCCCATCACTTGTTTCTGTGTGATAGCCTAATTCTAAAGTCTGTAATTACTGGGCTTTTATATAACAAATGATCTACCATCTCTTCATTGCACCCATTGATGGGAAATGTTCCTGCTAAGGGGTCTGGCACTGCTCTGGGTAGGGGTAGTAGGGAAGGAAGGGCTTCAGGACTGGGGAGACTCCCCACCTGAGCACTGGATGGCCCGAGTCAGATGTCTTCATCACAGAAGCACTTTAAAGAGAAGACAAGAATACCCAGATAAGACAGGGCTTGAGAAAACAAAACAGAACTGGTCTTTTACTTATTAAGTAAAGTCTTAATATGAAAAAGAGGTTAGTCAGAAATAGAAGAAGCACAGCAATAAATAATAAGCTATTGGGGTAGATCTGCATGAGCCCGTTTTAGCCAGACATCTTTACACTTTCACTTTTTTTTTTTTTTAAGATTTTGTTTATTTATTTGACAGAGAGAGATCACAAGCAGGCAGAGAGGCAGGCAGAGAGAGAGGGGAGGAAGCAGGCTCCCTGCCAAGCAGAGAGCCCGATGCGGGACTCGATCCCAAGACCCTGAGATCATGACCTGAGCCGAAGGCAGAGGCTTAACCCACTGAGCTACCCAGGCGCCCCATCTTTACACTTTCAAATCACAGAACTAACAATCCTCGATCTGACTTCCTACTCACTAAGGAGCAGCCTGATAATGATGTGGCTTCCCATGTGGCTTGCCTGCAGGTGGAGTACCTGGTTGTTTCTCCAATTAGATGGCTCATTATAGATTGGTAAACTGGAGTACATCATTGCTTTTCAGCATGGATGATCTGAGATCACTCCTGCTTCCATTATGTTAATACGTCAGCTTTGCAAGCCACCTAGACTTAGAGCCAGTCCTTGAACCATAATGAACTTAAGGCTGTCTCCCAATGAAACTTCTTTGGAGATAGAAATATCTTCTTTTAGGGCTCTTAAACTCTCACTGATCACAACTTTTCTGAATTAAATTTTAATAATTGTCACTATTGGCACACCAAAGGTCAGGATTAGAGAAACCACGTAGTAGCATGGTGGACCCAGAACAGTCCTATAGCCTGGGTGAGCATGTAATTTAGAGTTTAATAGCAGATCACATTCAAGAATGCAAAAGAGCACTCACCAAATTTGAGAACAGAATTTTTTTTAAAAATGTTTCAAAGGGGGCTCTCATAAGAAAACTGTGTTATATGGCCACCCTACTCAACTCAGGTTGCTAGACCAATCTTGAGATTGAACTTGAGACTTTCATTACGATTCTTTTGTGAACCTATAATGAACCACTACTAAAAGATACAGCCTTTTCTCTGTATTCCAAGCGTAGAACCCTCTCAGAACTTCCTGGGACAGCTCCTTGGGGTTTCTGCACTTGGCATTCCGTAGCACAAGCAAACTTTGCCCTTTAGGATGACCTCCAGACCTGGTGACCTCACTTGTGCATAGATCATTCTGTAACTGCTGTGTCTTAGCTGAGGAAATCTGTTCCCTAGGGAGAAAAAAATGAAGTTCAGGTCTATACAAAATTATCAAAGATTTAAAAGTGGTTTTCTTTGGAGGTCATGGGAATCAAAAGGAAGGAGAAAGATTGATTTTTCTAGTTACAATTTTTGTACTGTTTAAATTTTCTTTTAATGATAGTCTTTAAAAAAAAAAAATCACCTTACCGCTTCTAAAATTCTTACAGACTTGTGTACCTGTACAATGAAGACCTCCGTTGGAGGCCCATATGCTTCTGAGGAAAGCAGAAATTTTTTTGAGGGCTCTAGTTTTTTCAGGGCTCTAGTAGAGAGAAAAATATATGTTGTAGAAAATAATATAATATGTATAACATATTATACTATTATACTATGTGTTATATACAGAATTTTATTTTATTAATTTAGTTATAGAGATGTGAATGTGTGTCTATATATTTTATCTATATTATATATACTATTTAATTTTATGCATGTATATATGTATATACATATATATGTACATACATAATCAGTGTTCCTACTTCCTACTGTGTAATTTCTATACTGGGTTTCCCTTTCTTTCCTGATAGTCTTTAGTTCAGGTTTATCGCTGAGAATAGTCATGCTGAAGTCCTCATGGTATGTAAAGTGAGATGTCTGGGTACAGACTTCATTTGTTGAAAAAGATTCCTCTGAGCACACTTTACAGATGGAGACAGCTGCTATAAATCATGTGGAATTAAATAGTACATTTTAAATTTCTTAAAATGGAATTAATTAAAATTAAAACATAAACGTGAATGAATAAATATAGAAAAACAATTTAAAACTCAACAACAAATTTTTATTGCTTAAAATCAGCTCCATGTTTAAGATTGCTTTCTGTTATAATATCAATGATTGTATAGAATACATTATTAAGATTGAGCCCAAAGAGAAAAGCTCCAGTGTAAGTGACTCCAACAACATAAATCATAGAGATCACAGCCAAGAAATAAGCTGCATACATGTCTTCTTGGCTTCTAATAAAGATATTACAATTTCTGTGAAATAAATGGTCTTCCAAGCTTGCTGACTTCCAATATGTGCCCAATCCTGGACAGTTGGTGATGAGATTAAGAACACCTCCATCTAGCAGTGCTCTAAAGAAGGGGAACGACTTTGAAAAGGAAGTACTAGAAGCAAATTGGGTAAGATAGATTTAAATTTAATATATTACATGTATTTCGTACATTTTTTAAAACATTTTATTTATTTGAGAGACAGATCACAAGTAAGGAGAGAGGCAGGCAGAGAGAGAGAGAGAGAGAGAGAGAGGAGGAAGCAGGCTCCCCACTGAGCAGAGAGCCCAACGTGGGGCTCAATCCCAGGATCCTGGGATCTTGACCTGAGCCAAAGGCAGAGGCTTTAACCCACTGAGCCACCCAGGCGCCCCTCATACATTTTTAAAAATATTATACATAGCAAATAAATAATTGTACTTGTAATCTCTACTTACAGTTAGAGATTATGAATTCCTAAGACAGAAAATAGAACATGTGAAAATGAACATTTTTAACACATTAAGGTAGGCAAACTGATGATGGAGAGCACCCAAAAGCCACGGATCAAAAAGATAGAAGATGATTTGTCTTTCAGATAATGTTTAGGGAAGAGAAGCAGGTTCCAAACAACAAAACCAGCCAGTGACATAGGCTGACAATGGCTCGGCCATATTTACCACATAGCTTCCAATGCCATTCTGGACATAGTCCTTTCAGACAATGGGAAGGAGAGAACAGAGGAGTAGAGGTAGGGCTTTCCTCATATGCAAGAGAAAAGGACGTTGCACAAATCGGTCTTACCTTCCATTCGGAACTTGGGCTCCTGACCTTGCATAGTTCAAGGCAGGCTGAAAAATGTACCCCATTCAAATGCTTACTATAAGAGAAAGATTAATATTGGTGAGGATTTACTAGTCTTAGCCACATAGGCATAGTGGATATTTTTTCATCTTTTCCTTGTAGTATTATTACTATTTCTTCAAGGAGTTTTCATCCTTTCCTTGTATTATTATTACTATTTATTCAATAAAAATTCAGCAATAATTGGAAACCATTTCCAAATTAACCCATTTGTTCCTTCAGATGCTCAGCAGCAACCAAAATTCCTTAGAGGTTGAAGAGTTGGTTGTGACATGAAAGTAAAGACGATATGATTTCAGTTGGCATAAAGCAATCCTTGTGTGAGAAAAAATATGAGTTAGCATCCTGAGCAGACAGAGGGTGCATCTCATCTGGTGGCCAATACCAGATGTTTCACTAAGAGGAATAAACCTCCCATAATATACTTAATTTCACAATATTATACCATGGGGGGGAATATCTTCCTGACCCATCTGGTGAGCAGCTTCTGCCCTCAAGCATGAAGATTGATAGCTGGTGTAATTCTACCCTAGCTAGTGTACTGTAACTGCAGATGCCTCTCTTCCTCATATGAATCTCTAATTATCTTCAGGATCATTTTCTCTCATTCACATCCGGTTGCCTGGAGTTACACAGGTTAAAAATGTTGTTAATCCTTGAATGTTATTCTAAAAAACAGAAAAGCCTTGCTTATGAATGTTTAATACATTGTTCTGTCTTGTTTCACTAGCTACAGGTCACTTGCCTTTTTTTTTTTTTTAAAAAAAAACTGTTCTATTTATATTTGATATTGCCCCCGTGATTTGAAAGGTGCATCGATAAAGTAATTTTTCTCAAAAGATATCATTGTCTTCATTTCTCCTATGCCAAATGTCTTTGTTTATATTCCATGACAATTTATAGTCATGAACTAACTTCCTCGCTGCTAATTTCACTGTAAATTTCATTGTGTTACAAGATACCCTCCGGACTCAACTTTAACAGATCAATACACTGAATTTATATTTGGTATGGAGCTATTAGCACCAGTATCAGCAGGGTAATTAACTTCCCAAACAGAGATATCATTCCCCATCTTCATTATTAATAGTGTGTATATCTTGAAGAAATACTTCTATTTGCAATTAATACACATCAAAAGAACTTGTGGCTAAGTTCCAACATCCATGTGAATTCTAGACCTTAGGGACATAATTTCGTGGCATAAGATAATTTTAAGATCTATTAGGAAAGGAGCAAGCTGAAGAATATTGAAATTGTCAGTCATGAGAAGAGCTACACAGAGAAACAAAATATAGAAGCCACATGGAAGAAAGAACTCAATATTAAATACCACTCAGTATTTGGATCACCCTTTCAGAAATAATAGAGTCAAGCCCTATTTAAATGACCATGAAATTTACTTGAAGGTCAGCATTCACGTTAGTAAAGCAAAGGCCAATGACTTCTCACTGACAAAAATAATTTGTTCCTCATAATTTAAGAGGTCACTACCTTGGTTGAAAAATATACTATATGCTTAGTGACCCCTGGAAAAATGTGCAATGTCTTTGCATTTGTTTATTTTTGTGATGTTATTCTATCCTAAAGTAGTTTAACATTTAGACATAATTCGTTTAGGGACTGACAGACGCATGCTATGCGAGTCTTGACTGAGTTCTTTGAATATGAACAGGCCCCATTACTCATCCTCCATAACTGCAATTCTAGCAGGGGTAAGAAGAACACTATTCTGAAGCAAAAGTTCTAACATATAAAAATTTCACCACTATCTACGGGTGCGAGATCTGGGATTAAATAAGGCTCAAGGAATAATTGCCCTGAACTTTTAACACAATAATAAATGTTGGAAACTGAAAAGTGTGGAATTGGCAATATTAATTTAAAGAATATAATTCCATCAAAAAAGAAGAGGATTTCGTAAGTCAAGTGGAGAAAGACAACTATCATATGATCTCCCTGATATGAGGAAGTAGAGATGCAACATGGGGGGTTGGGGGGTAGGAGAAGAAGAAATGAAACAAGATGGGATTGGGAGGGAGACAAACCATAAGTGACTCTTAATCTCACAAAACAAACTGAGGGTTGCTGGGGGGAGGGGGGTTGGGAGAAGGGGGGTGGGGTTATGGACATTGGGGAGGGTATGTGCTATGGCGAGTGCAAATGTGTGTAAATGTGGCGATTCACAGACCTGTACTCCTGGGGCTAAAAATACATTATATGTTTATAAAAAAATAAAAAATAAAAAAAATCAAGATAAAAAAAAGAAGAGGATTTCACTTTTTCTTAGATAATATTTACCTAATGAATGGATCAGAGACATTTTTTTTAAGAGTAAATAGAACTTTGAAAATTTCTTTTTTTAATTAATTTCAAAAGCCTGGTTTAAAATGATAGTGCCATTTGAAGCAATTTATGCTGATTTTATGTAATTAATTTCTGTTATTGTTTGACAATACTTTACTCTCTGTTTTGGGGATAGATCCATTTTATTATTTTTAAGCTGCTTATACACTCTTATGCTGAAGTTGGGAGACAAGCTAGCCAACTTTGCCTAACCATCGCTTTGTTTAAAATCACTTCCTCCTTAATGGATTTATTTTTTTTTAAATAAACATCTTCAGCCTTCTATATGTGTCTGTGCCCCTGAAGAGTTTATTATCTAGAAAGTGACCGTGAGAATTCCTCAGGTGTCCTGAGGACACAGAAATATAAGGCATTTGATAATTAGGTGTAACTTAATAAATGCCCAAGGACTGTTCTTTCCTTATTGTCATTCATGCAACCATCTTCTAATGTCTTATGTCATTATGGCCTACTTTTCAGCATGACCATGTCTTAATATGCAGTGTAGCCAATCGAATCCTGCAGTGTATTGTGGGCAGCCCCGGTTGGTGTGTTCTGAGCTCTTTCCTCCCATCTGAGTGAATGGGAGTTATACTTGTGCCCTGCTGGTGGCTTGAATCACCTCAATTTGTTCTGGCAATCACAGGCAGCTGCTTCATGTGAAAGGCGTGAGGACCACTGAACACCACATTAGGATTGACCTCAAGCTGGATGTAAAAGGCTCAGTCCTTTCTGCCGGGTCAGCAGAGCATGTGCAAACAAATTTGCTCAAGTGCAAAATGGTCCAATGATTTAAAGCAAGGGTTGGTCTCTTTTCTCTATCTCTCTCTCTCTCTTTCTTCCTTTAAAAATGAAACAGGATAGTAGACGGGCTGCTATAATCTTAGCAACATCTGTTGCCTTTCACAAGTGTCTTAGCTAAGGACAATAAGTTTCAAAAGGGGCTGGAGTTCCTGTTGACCGGGGTAAAATAAAAGCTCTCCACTAAAGGGAGATGTTTCCCCACACAGTTGAGTCCTTTTGTGGCTTCTGTCCCAATGCATATGAAGAAACTTCTTTTTTTGTCTTTTTTATCCTGATGAAACTGCTAGGGGAAAAAAAAATCTTTCCCAAATAGTGCTTAATGGACTTAAAGAACTATAGGAAAGTTACATTTTTCCCCTCCTTGATTTTATTCTCAATACCTCAATCTTAAGCTCAGTTAATCAGAAATGTGAAGGAATTTATGCTTTGCATTCTTTCACATCTGTTACTTCTGAGCTTTTTTAAAATTAATCTTTTATACTAAGTCCAGAAGTTTAGAGAACAATTGTTAGGCATTTATTTATTTATTTGGCCAAAATGAATATTTGACACTGATTATTTTTTCCTTCGAATCTGATGTGTTCATCTTACTCCAATTATCTTATGTTGGGCATTGGATTTAGATAATTTAGATAGTAAGAGTTACCAGATTTTTTTTTTTTTTTTGCGAGGTATTTTTCATAAGCAATTTTGTTCATTCCAACCATGGCCTCCTTTCACATAAGTGAGATAAGATACAGCTGATCCTGTGTATGACTCCTGCAGCCTTCTGTTTTTTAAAACAAATAAAACCAGCAAACAAAAGTCAGTTCCAATATCTATACTTTAATGACCTGGTGCATGTTTTGGAATCCCTCCTCTTAAATTTGAAAAAAGGATATAGAAACCCTCAAATTCAATCCCACTTTATAATATAAAGTTGCAGCCTAGCTTGGTCAGAATTCTAGTATATAGCAGAGGAGTTAGAAATAGAGACTTGCATGCATAATCTTCCAATAACAAATATTGGAATATACATTTTTTTAAAAAACCCCAAACAAAAACCTTCTCTGTGAGCCAAACTTGTGTGAAGCCTGGGTATAATCAGAGCAGCACTTAGATGGTATACCTTGGTTAAACAAATTAAAACATCTAAAACAGGGATGCCTGGGTGGCTTAGTTGGTTAAGCGGCTGCCTTGGACTCAGGTCATGATCCCAGCGTCCTGGGATCGAGTCCCACATCGGGCTCCTTGCTCGGCAGGGAGCCTGCTTCTCCCTCTGCTTCTGCCTGCCATTCTGTCTGCTGTGCTGCTGTGCTCGCTCTCTCTCCTTCTCTCTCTGACAAATAAATAAATAAAATCTTTAAAAAACAAAAAAACAAAACAAAAATCTAAAACATTATTGATCTTGCTCCTTTTTGTTTTCACTTAAGCAGGAGACTCAATCTAGGCAAATTTCAAGGTCAGTTCGAGGTCAGCTGTTTTTCAGAAATTTAGAAATATATATTTTGTCTTAATCTATGGGGGATCGTGAACGGATAAAGGTATCTAATAATTTTCTAAAAAGGTCATGGGGCTACTTTTATTCATAGCTATATTTTAAATAAACTTATTTAGTTTTCCACTTTTAGGTGGAAAATACTATTTCATATGATAAGGGTACTGAATTATCAGTGGGGATTCTAAAAGCAAATGGCTTGCTTGCCATGAACTATGCCATTGCCTTTTTAGTCCTCCAAAATATAGGCATTTTACCCTGGAATAAGTGACTCCTTCAATTCTTATTCTCCTAAAACTATGAGAATTATGATTTATATTAGTATTATAAGGGCCTATTTAGCCAGAGCAGCTCCATCCTGACTCTGCCCCTCCCCCCACTTCAGGGAACTTCTTAAAAACAAGTCCCAGAAACCAGTCCCAGGTAACAAAGCCCAAATACAAGGGTGAGTCAGGCCAGGTGGAGTATTCAGTCAGTGGGGGTGCACTGTCTCCTTAGCTACCAAGAAGTATGGGCCCCGCCCTTTGGATGCTCTTTGGGCACCAATTCTGACCAAGGTGATAGGCTAGTTCAAATATCTACTATAGGGTAAATTGTAATTCAATTGGTCACTTATGTGTGACCTAGCATGACTGTGCAGCTTTCTCTGTGTTAAAATCTCATTGGTCACCTGTGCATGGCCAGACCCAACCACATGGCCTTTGCCCTTAAAAGCTAGTCTGTAAAGACAAGAGGGGTCGCCTCCTTGCAAGAGATGGCCCTGGCCGGTCAGTTTGATTCTCGATGCTTGGCTCAAAATAAAGCTTTGCTTGACCTTCGCTTTGTATCAGTCTAGCTCCTTTGACCATGGACCCAACAGTATTGAAATAAGATTTTAGGGTGTGATGGAGAGCTATGTCAACAAAATCATTATATACATTTAACTTTTATAATTATAAAGTTAATACAGTCTGGGCTGTAAAAAAATATCACTTTAAGGGACATCAGGATCACTGAGTTAAGCCAGCATCTCTTGATTTGGGCTTAGATCATGATCTCAGGGGCATGAGATCCAGCCCCAGAGCTCTGTACTCAGCAGGGAGTCTGTCTGAGATTCGTCCTCTCCTTCTCTGTCTGCCCCTCCCATGCGTGTGCTCTCTCTCTCTCTCTCTCTCTGTAAATAAATAAATAACAAATAAATCTTTTTTTGAAAAAGTATCATATTAAAAATAAGAAAGGCTACAACCAATTATTTTTTCTGTTGCCTTAGAAAAGCTATGAAATTTAAACAAACAATCCTTCTTGGTATTTGAAATGCGTAATATCACATAATTAAACCCAAATATCTAGGATCTTTAAGAATCCTGTTTTGGATATTGCAGTGTGTACCAATCAACATGCTTTTATTACTATGTTTTGATTCTTATTCCCATACCTGAAATGTATCATAAGAGTATGAACCAATCTGTCTCTGAATTTCAGTTTCATCATTGATAAAATAAGGGAATATGCTTAAATGTCTTCAAAGCTGTCTTATGTAGGTCATTTCATGCATAAGGTATTGAGTCCAATTATCCTCAGTGACTAGTGGTAATTGAGTGGCTTGCCAAGGCTCATTAACCCTTTCAGACCAGTATTTTTATCCATAGATATATTTGCGAGGAAATCTTTAAATTACTTACTACAACATTTTTTCCATCGCTATTAAATGTGAAAAGCCCTCGCTAAATAAAAATGGCATAATGAGTACTCATTTCAACCAACACTATTCTCACACAAACACATGAATACTTGAGCAAATGGTGTGCCTTATTGTGTCCATGAAGTCTCTTTGTTTATGTGGCTCCTGAGATAACTGTGTCGTCTGAATGGGGTTGCTTCCTTATTTGATCTTTTGCAGGAAGGGGCCATCCCTTAATTCGGGCTTTAGAGTAACCATTTTGTTCAATGGGGAATGAAACAAAAGAGAGAGGCTTGTGGTAGTCATTTTTAATCACTCGGGCCTAAAAGGAGAATGTGGAACCATTTGCATGTCACAAGGACAATAAGGGCTTCAGACATCAGCTTTGTGCATGAAGTAGTTCAAGTTCATAAAAAGACTGTTGCTCTTCTTAACCATAAGTATCTTCTAGGGCAGTGGTTCTCCAGGACTTTATTAAGCATGCTTGCCTTCTTACAAATTCACCTTCGGAGAAACTGGCTCATTTCATCTCATCTTTCTTCCTGTGGTATATAGTGGCTCATATTTTCTCCTCTTGGATTTTCCTTCTGAATATGAGTTTAGCCTCAAAGTCACGTAGCTTCATGCAGCTGCTAGAAGTAGGGTCATTCCTACATGCACATTTTATGTGTGTTAAGAGAGCACTAAATATAACTGAGTGGCACCAGCTATAAAACCGACAGAACCCAGGGCACGCCAGCGCTCTGGATCTCCGTGCAGGGAACAATCAGGTTAGTGTTGCTCAGAGGAGCTCAGTGGGCATGGGTGGAGGAACAGTGTGCCCAATACAAGTGTGACAACTGAATGAATGCTGAGGGAGCCCTCTTTCTGTCTAGGTGAGCAGAGGATTACGTATAAAAATCGAATTTTATCTGAAAAAAAAAAAATCCTCCATTAAATCCCTTTGCTCCCTGGAGATTATTTGAAGCCCTGTGAATATTCTCCTGATTTTCTGCTTTATCCTACTGTCACTCCACTCATCATATCCTAGACCCCAGTGAAACATCATACCGGTTGATGCTTTCAGGACTCTCCAAGAGCAACTATTATCTTCCTCCTTTAAATGTGGTACCTCACTGAGCAAGGTTCTCTTACTGAGTTCAGCCTCATCTCTCCTCCCCTCCTTTTTTTTTTTTAAAGATTTTATTTATTTATTTGACAGGGAGAGAGAGATCACAAGTAGGCAGAGGGGCAGGCGGAGGGAGAGGGGGGAAACAGACTTCCTGTTGAGCAGAGAGCCCGATGCGGGACTTCATCCCAGGCCCCTGAGACCATGTCTGAGCTGAAGGCAGAGGCTTAACCCACTGAGCCAGGTGTCCCTCTCCCTTTTTTTAATTGTTATAAGCCTGTAATATTCTGTAGGATCGTTGCCTAACTTTCCTTTGTGGTTTCTGCAACTTGTGGCATTAAACTTAGTAAAACAGCTCACACTCAATAAAGATTTTTGAAATGAGTTTATTGAGAAAATCCACATTTTTCAAAAAATTCTAGAGCTGAGCACAGAATGTAGTGCAATGTTCAGCAGAAATTTGCATTGTTGCTTTTTTCCCTCTAAAGGTTTTAGAAAGCTTTTATAGAACAACTATAATTCAAGAGACCGCACAGGCCTAGCTATATTATTTCTGACAATTTTGATTTGAGATGCTTTTTAAAAAGTAATTTGTGTTCCAACCATTGTGAACCCAGAGATACAATTGCACATCAGTAGTATCATAAGCTATTTAAATAAGTAAGTGTTTTCCTTGCTTTGGCATTTAATACCAAATCCAAATCAGATATTTATCTGTTTGAGTTTGTTCTTCGGAAAGAAAATGCTAAGAAATTTGACATGTAGCAGGAGAAAATTCTATTTTTACTTTCAAATCATAACCATTGACCTGCAACAGCTCAGATCGTCTCAAGCCTCGAGATGAAGCCCCAAATATCTGGAGGAAACTGGGAATAATAGCCAGGACCACCTCCTTTGCTTAGCTCAGGGGAAGCGTGAATTCTTCACTGTTGGGTTCCAGTCCCACTATGTCATTTTGTTCGCATTTTCTTTCGGTGGGTTTCTTCTAAGTGGTTTGCGTGAGGAGTTACTACCTGCAATCTCAGAGCCAATGCAGAATCTTTGGCAGCACAAAGTGAGAATCTTAAGGGGAACCTTCGCTATAAGTTTTCACTTGCTTCTCCCCAGACCATGGATCATGGAATATCCCGAATTCTTATTTTTTTTAATTTTATGTATTTAGTTGAGAGGCAGAGCCAGTGAGACAGCGCAGGAGCAGGGAGTTGAAGGAGAAGCAAACTCTCGTTGGGCGGGGAACCTGACACAGGACTCCATCTCAGGACCGCGGGATCATGACCTGACCCCAAGGCAGATGCCCAACCGCCTGAGCCGCGCATGTGCCCAACGTCCTGCAATCTTAAGGGCTGAGGCTTCTGTGAGGACTGATGCCCTCTTCTTCACACAGAGAAACTTTTAAGGAATGATTTCCTTCGACCCCATTAGACATCTCTGCATCTCCTAAATAATTCTGTGTGGACGTAGCAGCTCTCTTTCCTGTGAATATCTTTAGGGCCCTTCAACTGAGTCGTATACTGGGCAAGTATTCATTTCTGAACAGACTGACTTTCTGGATAATGAAAAGGAGCCCGGGCAAACACCCTAAAGCAACAAAACTGTTATATTAGCTCAGACTTTTGGTTTTTCCAGTCCAGTACTCTGTGAGGGATACAGTCATCAATGGGCTGTAGTTGGGGCGTGATTCCACAATACTAATTGTAGGAACACGTCTACCTTCTTTTAGAGTTCATTTATACTTCCTTGTTGATAACTGGTGTCAAGAAATCATTAAAGATAGGTAGAGAGGTAGACAGATATAGATAAATTTTCTGATTATATCCAAGAGGTTTTCAC
This sequence comes from Mustela nivalis, assembly GCF_964662115.1. Taxonomy (NCBI): domain Eukaryota; kingdom Metazoa; phylum Chordata; class Mammalia; order Carnivora; family Mustelidae; genus Mustela; species Mustela nivalis. The sequence continues at coordinate 30,621,902 of NC_139033.1, read as the reverse complement.
ACATTAGTGCCACAAGTAGGGTCAGGCCAAGATGTTTCTTATCTGGATTTCTGGAATAATTTTCTAAACATTTTCTCACCTCCAGCCCAAGAATGGCTTTAAAAGGCCATTCTACTGAAATTTCTACTGAAATTAGAATGATTCTCCTTCATAAAACTCCTTGTGGTGCCCCATTGCCCTCATGGTGCATGCCAAACATGTTCTCTCCCCGTCCAGGACTTTCTGTCATGTGGCCACTTTTGTGTGCTGCCACACTTGACATTTATTCATGCTTCATCACCATGTTTATCAAGGTATATGGAGATGGATGCAGCTCCTTATTTTCAACACAGGTTGAAAGGTTCTTAAGGATAGGAACTACATCTTAAATTCAGCTGCATATCCCATCTTCAAGAAGAGGGTCAATTAATAATTACCCAATTAGCAAATGAATATCTTGAGCTAGAATCTCTCTTATTAAGATCTTTATTTTGGGTAGAAGACATGAACAGACATTCTTCTGCAAAGAAGATATCCGGATGGCCAACAGACACATGAAAATGTGCTTCACATCACTCGGCATCAGGGAAATACAAATCAAAATCACAATAAGATACCACCTCACACCAGTCAGAATGGCTAAATTTAACAAGTCAGGAAATGACAGATGCTGGCGAGGATGCGGAGAAAGGGGAACCCTCCGACACTGTTGGCGGGAATGCAAGTTGGTGCAACCACTCTGGAAAACAGCATGGAGGTTCCTCAAAAAGTTGAAAATAGAGCTACCCTATGACCCAGCAATTGCACTACTGGGTATTTACTCTAAAGATACAAACATAGTGATCTGAAGGGGCACATGCACCTGAATGTTTATAGCAGCAACGTCTACGATAGCCAAACTATGGAAAGAACCTAGATGTCCATCAACAGATGAATGGATCAAGAAGATGTGGTATACATACACAATGGAATACTATGCAGCCATCAAAAGAAATTAAATCTTGCCATTTGTGACGACATGGATGGAACTAGAGGGTATCATGCTTAGCGAAATAAGTCAGTCGGAGAAAGATAACTATCATATGATCTCCCTGATATGAGGAAGTAGAGATGCAACATGGGGGGTTAGGGGGGTAGGAGAAGAAGAAATGAAACAAGATGGGATCGGGAGGGAGACAAACCATAAGTGCCTCTTAATCTCACAAAACAAACTGAGGGTTGCTGGGGGGAGGGGGGTAGGGAGAAGGGTGGTGGGGTTATGGACATTGGGGAGGGTATGTGCTATGGCGAGTGCTGTGAAGTGTGTAAATGTGGCAATTCACAGACCTGTACTCCTGGGGCTAAAAATACATTATATGTTTATAAAATTTTTTTTTAAATTAAATAAAAAATTAAAAAAAAAGATTTTTATTTCGTAAAAGATGGGGTTATCCTTGACTAGATAAAGTTAATTGAAGAACATAGACATCCTCAGGACAAAGCTAAGGATGATAGGATGAAAAAATATTTTGGTGGCGCCTGGGTGGCTCATCAGTTAAGTGTCTGTCTTTGGCTTCAGGTCATGAACTCCAGGTCATGGGACTAAGCCCTGAGTCAGACACCCAGCTTAGCAAGGAGCCTGTCTCTCCCTCTCCCTCTGTCTGCTGTCCCTGCTTGGGCTCTCTTGTTCTATCAAATAAATAAAATCTTTAAAAATATATATTTTATTATCCACAAAGTTATATAGAAAAAAACTATAAACAGCCTCACTTTTTGACAGTTTGCCTTATATGGGTGCTTCTTACCTCTTGTCACATTTGTTTTCCGACCATAGGGCCACCCCCCCCCCCAATTTTAATACTACTTAGTTCTCAGTGGTTAGCTCTCTTCTGTTCTTAGCTCCAAGATCTTTGAGACTCATCTTTGGGTTTAAGGTAAGTTCAGGATGGAATGGCTATGAACATAACCTAATTGGTAATCTCATCAGAACTAGAACTTTCTTACTTGTACCAAATGTGCTTTGAGAGCTAAAACATGTAGGGAAATAACATCCACACTGACAGAAAGCACTTCAAGAGTTCTCTGACTTTTTCTGATTTTTCCTTTCCAAAGTATATTTCTCATACAGTGGATTTAATTGATTTAATCAAGAGTAAATGTCGATTGAAAGGAGGGTTTTTTAAAATTTATTTGAGAGAGAGAGCACAAGCATGAGAAAGAGAGGAGGTGGGGAGGTGGGAGAGGGAGAGAGAAACAGACTCTCCACTGAGTGCGGAGCCCAACACAGGGCTTGATCTTGGACTCTGAGATCATGACCAGAGCCGAAATTAAGAATCAAATGCTTAACTGACTGAGCCACCCAGGGGCCCCAGGATAGGTTATTTTTTAATTAATTTATTTTTTTGTCTGTTTATTTTTGTTTTGTTTTTTAAATAGGAAAGAAAAGGGGACATTAGCAAATTTGTACATGGCAACACATGACATAGAAGAAATAAAACCTTCAACTGAGGGGATCTGAAAAGGATTACTATATATAAGAAGGGAAATATTAGGGCACCTGGGTGGGGCTCAGTGGGTTAAGCCTCTGCCTTCGGCTCAGGTCATGATCTCAGGGTCCTGGAATAGAGCCCCGCATTGGGCTCTCTGCTCAGCAGGGAGTCTGCTTCCCAGCCCCCTTTCCCCTCCCCCATCCCTGCTGCTCTGTCTACTTGTGATCTCTCGCTCTCTCTCTCAAATAAATAAATAAAATATTTTTAAAAAGAATGAAAAAATTAAAACTTAAATTTGAGAATTACATGGACACACTGTGAAATTTTGTAAGTAAGCATATGCTGTTACGACTTACATTTGTATTTCACAGAATCTTAAACATTTGACAACACCTTAGGATTTATCTAGCATAGTAAATTTTTATTTGTGTTTCTCAGGAAACTAGGTTTTCAGAGTTGTAGGAAAAGAAAGGGTGGGGGAAGAAGAATCTGAAACAAAACATAACAAGTATTGGAGCTCCTGGGTGACTCAGATGGTTAAGTCTGCCTTCAGCTTGGCTCATGATCTCGGGGTCCTGGGATTCAGCCCTGCTTTGGGCTCCCTGGTCAGTGGGGAGTCTGTTTCTCCCTCTCCCTTTCCCCTCCACTTATACTCTCTCTCTTTGTGTCTCTCAAATGAATACATAAAATCTTTAAATAAATTAAAAAACCAGTCTTGTCCCTAGACTTGACCACAGCCTAAACCTGTGGAGCTCTTATTTTATTTGTCATTCCTAATGTTGGGCTTCCCCCTAATAATAAAATATCAAATGCTTTTCAGAGAGCAAAAGGCTCTGTAAATTTGTCCCTGGGCTACTACTCCATCTTGACTTTCTCCTTCCTACAGTACTCCAGGTTTCTCAAACACACCCAGCTCTTGCCTTCTGCAGAGAGTTGTCCCTGTTTATTCTGTCCAGATTATTTTTCCTTCAGATTTTCACAAATGCAACTCATTTGCATCATCAGCTCTCAACCTAAGTGCCATCTCTGCAAAGAGGCCATCCCTCATGTCCTAGATAAGTAAAAGATTGTCCCTCAGTTCTCATCTGAATCACCCCATTTTTAACCAGGTAGAGAGGCACATACCTCTTTGTCTAGGATGAATGTCTTGTGACTTCTGAGAACCAGAACTCGTATTCTGGTTAACTGAACCCATTTTACCCTTCCTAGAATCCCTGTAAAGGTTATGGCTTAAGGATTTTTTTTTTTTTTTTTTTAAAGAAGGCAATTCACATGAAAACATGTAGTTCAGGGTGGAAGCCAAATTTATGGTCTGTATTTATGGGGAAACACAAGATAAGAAAAAGAAAAGAATAAATCATGAGGGGAAAAAAAAACTTAAAAAAATGGTCTCCTAATTTTTTTCCTTTGTATGTGGTCTTTTAATTAAAACATATATGGTGCTTACTGGGTATTTACCCTAAAGATACAAACGTAGTGATCCGAAGGGGCACGTGCACCTGAATGTTTATGGCAGCAATGTCCACAATAGCCAAACTATGGAAAGAATCTAGATGTCCATCAATGGATGAATGGATAAAGAAGATGTGGTATATATACACGATGGACTACTATGCAGCCATCAAAAGAAATGAAATCTTGCCATTTGCGACGACGTGGATGGAACTAGAGGGTATCTTATTTCACTAGAGTGAAATAAGTCAGTCGGAGAAAAACAAGTATCATATGATCTCCCTGATATGAGGAAGTAGAGATGCAACATGGTGGGGGGGTTAAGGGGACAGGAGAAGAATAAATGAAACAAGATGGGATTGGGAGGGAGACAAACCATAAGTGACTCTTAATCTCACAAAACAAACTGAAGGTTTCCGGGGGAGGAGGATTGGGAGAGGGGGGTGGGGTTATGGACATTGGGGAGGGTATGTGCTATGGTGAGTACTGTGAAGTGTGTAAACCTGGCGATTCACAGACCTGAACCCCTGGGGATAAAAATACATTATATGTTTATAAAAAATTAAAAAAAAAAACATATATGGTGCAGTCCTTGTTTCCTCATAGGATCTCATGGAAGAAAGAGCCAGACAATCAATGGGGGGTTTACAAACAGCGTTGTGTCCTTGGAGTTGTGCTAATTGCTGGATGAGATACAAGCATTCACTTCTTCACTTAACAGATGCTTACTATGGTCCAAATATGTGCTGTGTCTCCATCACGCTCAATATCAATCTTTCTTTCCAAAGATTTTAGTTCAGAACAATTACAAGAACTGGTCTCATCCCAGCAATGCGTCCGTTAGACAAAGCAAGACCAACGCATGTAAAGCCATCAGAAAAATGTAAAGTTCTAGATTGTATGATATTAGCCAGAATAACCAAGGATTTTATTTTTTAATTGATTTTATTTATTTATTTGAGAGAGAGAGAGAGAGAGCGCCCAAGGGTGGGGGGGGGTGAACAGAGGGAGAGGGAGAAGCAGACTCCCCACTGAGCGGGGAGCCTATGAGGAGCCGGATCCCAGAACCCCAGGAACATGACTTGAGCCAAAGGCAGAGGCTTAACCAACTGAGCCACCTGGGTGCCCCAATTAAGGATTTTAATACAGAAAAATATGCCAAAGGCCTCAAAGATGTAGCCAAGGTTTAATATCTGGGTACCTGGAGAATGATAGTGTCCCTGTCAGAGAGGAGAACATTCGGGAAATCCGAGGTGATATCCAGGAAGAGATGGGTCTGATCTGAACATCCTGGGTTTGGGCGATGCCCGACAGTGGAGAGCAGGGGGAACCCCAGGCAGGCCTGGACTTGGGGAGGCTTGGGGTTGGAGCTAGAACTTTACAAATGAAGCAACGTTCAGGAAAGAGCGTTGCTAGGTATCTGGAACTTAACAGGAGTTCCAAAGATACTTGCTGTCCGAATTAGGAGCATGCAACTCAGTGTTCAATACTAACTGCACGGGAGGAAAAGGCAAGCCGGCTAAACGGGCAGGACGGACTGGCTGGGAGAGCGCAAGCGTGGCGGGAAGCGGCGCGAAGCCGCGGCGCGGACCCCGACAAGCCTCACTCCCACGCCGCCGGTGCACCGGGAGCAGCTGCTGACGATGGAGAAGCAAAGCAGGGCAAGTTCCACGGGCAGGAGAAGAAAAATGAAAGCGAACTACTTGGCATTCACCTTCCCAGCCCTCAGGACAGAGCATCGCGCCCTCAGGTCAAGTCTAGCACCTGAGCAGAGGGAAAGAACGCGCGCTCGGCTCTGCGGGCTGCAGCGCGCAATCGGAGCCCAGACCCCCCTCCCCACCCCGCGAGGGTCCTCCATCCCCCCCGCCCCCTGCGCGTAAATCCTACACCTCGGAACTTTTGCATTAGAGAACCCAGCAGGGAGAACATTTTCTGCAAGTAAAGAAAGTAGGACTAGGGCAGTCCGAGGAGATTGAAAGGGCAAAACGATCACGCAAGAAAACTGTAAGTTCTGATTAGTTTTATGACTTTGCCTTCATGCCTCAGGAGCTCAATTGATCACGGCTTCTACGACAGGCTGGGGGAGGGAGGGGAGGGCGCTGGGGGAAAAAAAAAAAATTCTCCAAACTCTCCTCCAGTTTCGCGCTTTCAGATGCAAATACCTGGCGGAGAGAGGGCTGGGCTGCGGCCCCTCCTCCTTCCCGCGCTCCCCTTGATTTCCCGCGAAGGACTCGGTCTGCGCCGAGCTGTCAGGAGGGCGCTGGAGGAGGGGTGCGCGTGTGTGCGCGCGCGTGTGTGCGCGCGTGGCGGCGGAGCCGCTTCCTTTCCGATAGCCCTCGCTGGGTCTCCAGGAGGTACCCAAGTCTCAGTGGCTCCCCGGGCCGCTGTCGCCCGCCGCGGACAGCAGGCATCCGTCGCCGCCGACCACCGTCGCCTTCCCCGCGCCTTCCCGCCCCGGCCCGGCGCCCTCCTTCCTCCTCCAGGGCGCTCGCCCTCTCGCCCTCTCTCCGGACGCGCGCTCCCGCTCGCTCCGGACCTGGCGTCTGAGCCGCGCGGGGGAGCCGGCCGGCCCCTCGGAGCAGGCGCAGGCGGCGGGCCGGGGGCGCCCGCGGCCGGGGCAGCGGCCCCGCGCCCCGCGCCCCGCGGAGAGGGCGGTGATTGGAGCAGGAGCCCGCGTGCGGCCGGCCGCAGAGGGTGCCGAGCCGGCGCCGCCAGTCCCCCGCGAGCGCCGAGCTGCGCGCCCCGGGTCCCGAAGTGCCCGCGGACGCCCGGCTGCGAAGCGCGCGCCCCTTTCGGATGCAAACACCCGGGTCGCGGGCGCCGGACGCCGCCGGGAGGGCAGCGAGGCCGCAGGTGAGTGCGTCTGCCGGCTTGGGGCTGGCGAAGGCGCCGCCGGGCAGGAGCGCGCCCTCGCCGTGCGCGTCGGAGGCCGGACTCGTCGGCGAGCGGAGAGCGGGCGGGGGGATCCGGGCGGAGTTTCCCTGGGCGTCCCCAAGTTTCTGCGGCGTGGCCGCGACACGGGGCTCCGCGGGGCAGGACAGACGTGCGTTCCCGAGCCGAGGGCGCTCGGCCCCCGCGAGCCTGCGCGGGCGGACCCCAGGTGCGGCGAGTGCCGGCGAGGCCAGGGGGACGGCCGATCGCAGCGCGCTCCGGATCGAGTGGGAAACCCGGAGTCTGGGGCGCTCCCCTCCGAGAGGAGCGCGAGTGGCCCGCGTCCGCCTGGGATGGATGCGGGCCGCGCTCCGCGCCCGCTGGGCCGCCCGGCTCAGCGGTCCGAGACCGGAAGGGGGTGTGTGCCTGCGTGTGGGGAGTCCCGGTGACCGTCCGCACTCGACTCCCGTTACGTTTGGAGAAGGTGGAACTCATCTAAGGGTGTTTTGCTTTTTCCTGTAATTAGTATTCTGCTGCTACGGTGCGTCTGCAGGGCTTGCCTCTGCTCAGCGCCCTGCTTCCCCTGCCGCCTGGCTCTACCTTAGGTTGGCGTGGGGGAAAAGGGCGCCCTGTTTCTCTGAATGCGTGCTGGACTTCTCCGTGGGTGCACCTGCCACACAGCTAGTTGCTGGTATTCAACCTCAACCTCCGAGGGTGGATTAATGAGAGAGGACCTATTGCTGTATTGCTTTCACGTTTTAGATCGTTAACCTTACGGATTTCTTAGATATAGTTCAGGTGAGTAAAGACTGGCAGTGAGTTCACCCAGCAGTGGGCTTTTGGGAACCTGTGAAGAAATCGTCAAGGAGTGGGTGTCTCAAGGCTTTGGAGATCTGCAGATTGAACCATGAATGCACTTAAAACGCCTTTTATGTTGCAAGAAATATTTTCTCTTGGTTAGATCATCTAAAGGAAATATCTTTAAGTAGGACTCGTCCTTCATAATCCCGGTAACCAGACAGGTGTTCAGGTCATTTTCCATACAGAGAACTTCATGGGGGGTTGGAGGGAGGGATATAGAAAAATGTAAGTAACGTGTGAGTATAAAGCCGATACTAAGTGACAAGTATACATTTAAAAATCAGGTTAACAGCACAAAAGCATACATTTTAAGAGTTTAGGGGCAGTAGCTCCCCCTTTTTAAAAGGAAAGTTTGCATTGATTCACTGTAAGCAACATCTAAATAGTTTTAAGTGTGTTTTTATAAAGACAAATTGGTGGTGGGGGGAGCTAAGGAAAGAAGTAATTAGGTTGGAAGCTTTCAGTAACTCACCAGAAATTACTCCCCACCCCCCACCAAAGAACTGGTTAGGCTTTATGTTTACTGAAGCTCTTGTTATTATATGTTCAAGGAAAAACATTAAGAATCCTTTTCTTTATTTTTAGGGATATTTGGAATAGTATAAATAAAAATGCAAAGAAATGAGGCAAGTAATGAAACTGACAACTTTGTGTAAGTCTTGCTTATCTGTTAGTGTTTAATATGGAGTGGAGTGGCAGAAACAATTAGGTAGCACTCAGTGTTAATAGTCTTATCTGGTAAAGTCTGTGGTTAGAAAAATAAAGAAAACTATAATCAGTAGTACGGACCATCACCCTGCTAAAAGCTATTACAGTGTGCAGCTTTAATAAAAGGGCATTGGCGCTTACAACGTGAGGTATTATTGTTATTAAGGGTTGCAGTAGGTCATTAGAATTGTGTTAACAATCAGCTGACAGACTCACAACTCTTCTTGTCTACTTTTTATATAATAGCACAGAGCTCTTCCCCTTTTTTAATAAAAGGATAATTGTAAAGCATCTGTATTGCTGCAGTTTACCCTTGGATTGAGTCTAGTTTTTAATGTCCAATGAAAAAGAGAGGGTAGGGAGCATACTGAGTTTTGGCTACTGTTAAGCCTTCCTAGATCTAAAAATCAACCCACTGTGTCTCCTCAGGCGTGATTTCTTTGCTGGTCTACCTATCATTCAGCATTTTAGTTGTTTTGATGGCAAAGCTGATATAAACTTCTCAGAATGTATACTGATATGAGGAAGTGAATACATCTTTGTGGAGAGTCAAATACTTTCTTTGTCAAATCTTTTGGAAATCTGTTATGAAGTACCAAGCCCATAAATTGTTCAGTGTTGTGAATATTATGCTTGAGTGATCGTAACCTTCCCAGATTTTATAAGATTTTGCATTTATTATGTTAGTGGTTTGTAACATATCACAGTTCTCGCTCACATACACATAAATGTTCTTTTTTTGTTGGTTTTTTTTTTTTTTTTTAACTTGGTTGGAAGGCTTCAAAGCCTTAGTTTAAAATGGGAGTTTCAGTTATTTTATTCTAAAATAACTAATGCATATTAGTGCATTGCAAAGGGATTGTGATGGAAGCTTTTCTCCTTGGCATGAAGGAATCAGTTGCTTCTAAATGGAGTGAGAAAGGGGAGCTGAGGACAAGGAAAAAAGACATGTGATCAGAGTCCTGTGTGTGACCATCTTCTCAGCCTCTGACAAGCAGAGCAGATCTAGCTGTAACCAGCAATACTCGAGTGCCTCCTCTGGGGATTTGCTGGTTTTGCAGAAAGCTACCCCTGCAAACATTTCCCCCTCGTCATTCTGCAAGATCCCTCACTGACAAAATTATCAGTGCAAATGACTATGCAGACATCTGTCCATATATTCATCTCAGATGATACTCTAGATTTTCATTCTGGTAGAATTTCTTTTAGGTTCTTTTGCAGAATGTTTATTGAAACATAATTCCTTTTATTGAAGTCACATGTATCATACCTGGCTCAATGTAAATGCTAAGGTGAATTAAAAATTGATACAGCTACAAAGTGTTGTAGAAAAATAAAGGAAAAGCAATTTAAATATAATTTTACTTTTATAATTGTACATACATATGTATAGTACATATATATATATAATACTACATATGATAGTATATAAATAGCTCAGATGGATATGGTTTGTCATTTTTGTTTTCTTTTTAATGTACATGGGCTTCTTGCAGTAATTATAAACTCTTTCTCCTCTTTCTTTTGCATTCCTAATACCCGTGACAGAAGTTATTTGTGCTTAGTTGAAATTGACTCTGTAATCCACTTACAGAAGTTTTCATGCCATGTCTGATAGCCAGATGCACACTACAGGCTGTGTGATTCATTTCCAGGGCCCCTGCCTGAATATTTAGGCCAGTTAACGGTAGGAGGCTTTGGTCTGTGGTTGTAACGTTATCTGGCCCAGGGAGCTAATGGATTTGATCACAGTTTCTTAACATGAGAAGTCACATATCACAGAGGGTCCCCAACCTCACTAATTAAAATGTAAAAAATTATACCTTTTCGGTAAAAAAGACGAGTGCTGTTTCATCAGTATTAACATTATTGAAGCTAATTCTAAACTTTCAGCGGTATACAGATATAACAGATCAAATGGTAGTATATTTTAAAATAGAAGCTAAAGATGGTAGTATTAAATCTAGAATGATTATAGTAAGTTAGGAGTAGACAGTCCTTTCAAAACATAGGATTTGTAGCAACAACCAGATAACTCTACATAGGCATCTACAAAAATATCTTAAGATATTTTTTTGGGTTGGTACCCTATTTCTAAAATAATGAGCTATTGTTTACATTTCAGTGGAAATAGTTACTGTAGTGTCACAGGGCAGTAGGTATGCTTTGATCACTCACCAGATTTAGAAGGGAGAGGTGATTTTAAAGTTGGAGCCTCTCACAGTGGTTTTTGTGTAACATATAAATTACAGTCCTAAACAACAGTTCCTTTCCCTCCCAGTCTCACTGTGCACTCCTGATCCTCCTGACTCTTCTGGATAGGAATCCTAATGATCTACTTGGAGAATTCAAACTTGTGGTCCTATAGACATTTGAGTAGGAATAAACTTACTTTTCTTGGCTTTTGCAGTATATGATAAATTACAAAAAAAAAAAAAGATCTTTAATGTCAGAATGAGAAATATTTAACAAATATTTTTAGTTTTCTGTGTAACCAGTCACGCCCAGTACCATGAGGAACTTGCTGTGTGACCTTGGACATTCCACTAGAATTCGGTAGATTTGGGTTTTCTTAGGAAAGAAAGAAAGACTGTCTTACCTTAGGTTTTTCTAATGTTCTAGCTCTGTGGTTCTGCCACTCAAGGACTATTCAAACATCAGAAGCAGTGGGTTTAGGGACATCTTTACATTTTTGTTGTTGTTTTGGTTTTGTTTTGTTTTTTGTCTTTCTTTTCCCAAAATGAACCCTCCGGAGAACCAAATGATTACTTTCTTCAGCACTGATGTGACAGTCTCTCTGTCCCATAAACATTATTCTTTTAAAAGCTTTGCTTGTATGTGGTGGTTGGCGGGGGGGTGGGGGGGGGGAGTGTGTCCAAGCTCTTGAAATACTCCTTGTCTTGGATTATTTTCTCTATTGCAGAGTTATGATATCTGCTCATTCATGAGTGGGAGATTAGAATATCTTTTCTCTCTTTTGCATTGTCCAAAGGTATTAAGTGGGTCTACTTTTAAAAATAAATAAAAACGACAATGGGCAAGTATTATTCTTGTTACAAAGCAGACTCCTCTAACTTTGTGTACAGAGATAAATCACAGTGAGGACCTCAGTGGTGACAGGTGGCCGCTGTCCTGGGGAAAACAAGGACAAATGAAAGTCTTAAAAGAAGGCATTGGATGAAGCAGGAGGAGTCTTTTCTTTGAATTTAAATAATGCTATTAAATACTCAGGGAGTATTCTAAAAAGGCATCTTTTGTCAGACTGTACAAAAGAGCTAATATATGGAAGGTTGTTCTTAAAGCAATGGTAATAGTGTCATCAGGCCTTCTAACCACTGCTGTGAAATGGTATCATTTCCGCTTTTGAACATGTGTATTGTTGTTCTTTATAAGGATCCATTAAAAATATGTTGCTTGTCAAAATGTAGTTCAACTTTAAAGCAGTCTTGAAAATGACAGCTTTTTTCCCAAAAGACCAACAGCAAGACTTTTTGTTTTGCTTTTGTTACAACTGTGATTTTTTGGTACTGTTATGGTTTATAAATTCATGAGCGAAACATCTTAGGGAGTATCAGTTAGATACTAGAGATGTTTGGCAATCATCCACTATGAATTTTTCCCATTCTCATTGATTATTTTCTGTCAAGTACACTGACTCCTCAAATGTCATTCTTACAATTGTTTTCCTAAAAAATGCATATGACAACGTATTTTGGGGATATTATGTTCCACATAATTGTGAATTGTATTTATTTTTTAGAGGTGAGGCACAGCTTCATCCCATCTTCTTTAAATTGCCAGTAGATAATAAACCATGTGTTCGTGTGATATACATTCAGTGTATTTCAAAACAGTTTCAGAACTGTATCTGATGCAACTGCAGACACAGAGAACACAGCAACTGTCCCTTGCCTGTCCTTTAGAGACACTGTGTTGATAGTCTTTAACTGAGATAAGCCATCAGTTATTTATATTGGACTGCAAAAAAAAAAAAAAATTCTACTTTAACTTTGCCACAAGATCTAAAATAGCAATATATTTCCTTTTAACATAATTGATAATCATATTTCATAGCTCGAGTTACTTCTAGAAGGCATTTAGCACTTTTAAAGAAGCAGTTTAGCATATATAAATTAATTGGTAATTAGGCATGTGTTTAAAACCACTCTTATGGTTCTATATTTATGTGAATGGCTGAATCTGATACATTTCACGCTACTTGTCATGTGTTTAGCATGTTGCCTTTGATTTAGATGGAACAGGCTCTACAACATTTATGCTTTTTCTGGTTAGCCATTGGCATGCTGGTGCATACGAAATATTTTTTGTTTTTAAGACAATTTTAGCCATTGTTTTTAAGTATGAACGAAAGATTGTATTAAGAGTATGATAGTCACTTGATCTGATTTTTAAAAGTGGTTTCACAGTGATGTTAAGTGGAGCAGAAAATCCAAGAAAATTTTATAATAATGAATTCATTTGGGTAAAATAATATAAGCTATTAAAGTTAAATGAATAATAAACTATCTACTTGGAAATAATTCTTTGCCACTTAGTTGAACAAAAATAATTGGAACAAAAAAGTAGCATGCTAAAGTGATTTCAGGTCAAATGAATGATGTTGATTTAGTCAATACTGTTTGACTGATTCTCATCACAACCTCCTCATTTTGCTCCAATCCACTTAAAATTTCTTTTTTGGGGGTTCATTTTGTATTCTCTGGATTAAGGTATGTTGTGCTGATCACAGTATTTGCTATGATTTTCGTGAGTCTTTAGTTCGGCAAAAAGAAATGTTTTATGTTTAAAAACACAAGTTTTATTTTTTGATAGGGATTGCATTCAATGTATTTGTAGATTGCTTTGGGTAGTGCAGACATTTTAACAATATTTTTCTTCTAATCCATGAGCGTGGAATGTTTTTCCATTTCTTTTTGTCATCTTCAATTTTTTTTCATCAGTGCTTTATAGTTTTCAGAGTACAGGTCTTTCACTTCTTAGATTTATTCCTACGTAGATGATGGTTTTCGGTTCAGTTGTAAATGGGATTGATTCCCTACAAGCTTTAGCTTTAAGATATCAGAGAAAGAACATTTTTTAAGTCTCACTCAGATATATAGTATATGTATTTTTAAATTTTAGGTTATTAATCCAGTAGCAACCAGCACAGTCTTTCAAACATCTGTTTGGCTCCTGTTCAGTTCTTTCCTCTTCAGAACATATTCCTGTTGTTTTTCTCCTCAAAGCTTTAATGCTGCACATTCGTAATTGTCTAGAAGTTGACTTAAATCTGTAGAAGTTACCTAAGCTGTCTATCAGTAGGTCATTGTACTCTACTTTTTTCCTGAGCCAGTTAATAGTGAACAGGTCAGCTCTCCAGACCTACAGTGGTTCACACCCTTAAGCTTTCCCACAGAGGACACAGTGACACATGACACCATTTGGGGGCCGGGGTCTCTGCTTGTTTCTGATGGGACTTTCCCCTGATTAACGCCTGTCGATAAAACTCAGGAGGCAGAAGGAAAAGAGAAGATAAGCAATATGGGGCCTTAGCAGGGAAGGGTGCAGGGCTTGGGTTTGGGGCACAGATTTGCAAGTCAGTATTTAACCCGTTGTGAAAAAAATGACAATTGTCATTGATTGTGTGCTCAAGTTAATTTATACGGAGAAGAGTGTTATCATGGTGACTTGATCTGTGTGGACATCTGCGGGAAGATAGGAAGCCTACTACTTGTGGTAGGAAATCTCAACTTCCCGTTCTGATGACTTCTCTTTGAAGACCATAAATAACTTAAGGTTTTTCATAATGCATCAGGACCCTTCATTTCTTTCATGCTGTCTCAGTTCAGGTCAGGATGAGTCGGGTTGAACTGTTGTACCGGTGTTTACCTTGGAAACAGATCTGCTTCTGAAGGAAAGCAAGGGTTTGGGGAAGCCCAGTGAAGGGCCACCCGCCCTGGGACTACCCCCTGTTGTATCCGGTGTTCATTTCCAGTGGAGAGTTGATAGTTACCATCAAAAATGGTGATGAACATGTATAAAACCCCCCTGCTCCAATCACAGTCATTCACATATGAGTTTCTGATTTTCTAAGTGCTTTCTACAATAGGCATTATGGGATCATTTATCTGCCACATAAAAGAGAATTTTATCCTCCAATAATGTACACAAGGCCAGTTAAAATATCCTTGTACACTCATAGACCTTCAAGAAAGGTAAAGAAAATTTGGCTCAAGAGCCTGGCAAGTATTTCAAATACTGCAGAGAAATATAATGGGATTTTTTTTTTTTCAAAGGGATTGTCACCCATAAACATGGTAGAGCTACCAAGGAATTTATATATTGACTTACATGGTTAACTTACCAAATTAAAAAAAAAAAATAAGCATAATGAAAAGAAACCTTTTGTAAATGTGTTCCAAAGGTCAATTGTGTGTCTGCTTCTGTTCTAGATACTGTGATACAAAGACAGCATGGACATGCCTATTTATCAAGGTCAATGTTGATAATAGCTGCTTTTAAAACACTTCATTTTAACAGGAAAGTACAAAACTCTCTGGTCTCTTTCACAAACATTAACTCAGTGACTGCAAAGTAATCCATAGTGTGTTCTGTGTCTGACTTCTATGTTCTGGCTGGTTTGATAACTTCACACTTTCATATGGAAGAGAAAGGGTCTTCAAGAGGCAAGTCTAATTTAAACATCTCATGTTAAAATTCATGCTAAATTTTATAAATGTGAAAAATGCTTCTTTTACATCCCTATAACTTTCTTAAATCTCTCTACCCTTTAGTCATTAACAATGTGCACTTTTTTGCAGTCTAAAAAAGCCAACAAAACCACTTCTGTGTAATTGTCAAAACAGTGAAGTTACATATATGAAAAATATGATTTTTAAGTTTAGCTCATTTCTCTGATTTTGCAAATGTGGAAAATGAAATCGCAGAAGGATCCAAGGTCATATAGCAAACGAAGGAGGTTTTAGAGCAAAGACCCCACTGATCCTGTTCCCGGTCCAGATTATATTTCTTTTTCTTTTTAGTGAACATTTTGAGTGAATTCAAATTTCTCCAATTCTGATGCCAGTTTTTGACTTATAAAAATCACAGAGGACTTAGGGTGCCTTTGTGACTCAGTCATTAAGTGTCTGCCTTCAGCTCGGGTCATGATCCCAGGGTCCTGGGATTGAGCCCCACATCGGGCTCTCTGCTCAGCAGGGAGCCTCCTTGTCCCTCTCCCACTCCTCCTGCTTGTGTTCCCTGGCTTGATGTCCTCTCTCTCTATCAAATAAATAAATAATATGTTTATTAAAAAATCACAGAAGACATGCCTTTAGGAAAGAAAGTTTTACATTTTTTTTTTTTTTAATAATTTGGTGCCATTGTTTATATTTGTAAGGGATTTTGGGTTCATGATCCATATAGTTCTCTGACACTGAGACTGGAACTACCAAGAATGTTTTCATTCAGTGCAAGAGTTGTCTAAAATGTTTTCCTATAAGTAACTTTAAAATGAAAACATCACAAACTAACTTTAAGGTAACTAGAAAATATCATGATAATAGCCCCATCATCTTTAAAAAAAAAAAAAAATTAGGGCTTTTAATTGTGTCAGGCATCATCCTTAATTTTTCATGATTTGCTTATTTAATCCTACAAAGTAGATGCAATTATTACCATCTTTGTTTTGTAAGTTAGAGGTTAAGGCTTCATCTCTGGAACTTATATTAGAATTTAAGTCATGTGTTCAAGAATGCGTAGCTAATACAGGACAGAGTCAGCATTTGAATATTTACCTGATGCAGGTGCCTATAGCTTTTCCTAGTGTATAATTTTGGTAACTCCCTAAATTTTGAATTCCAAAATATCATTTGTTACTTTGTTTCTTAGAGCATGGATATATTTCATCGTATAACAATGTTACCAAATTCACCTGAAACATAAAGTAGATTAACTAATATAACTACAAAACATTTAAAAAAAATTGTCTCAGAGACGAACGTTATTTATTTACTTGTTTTTATGAGAAAACACATTCTCTTTGGAGGAAGTAGAACTGTGAAACTGAAATGTTCTTCGGCCACAGCTCTCACATGCTAGGTAGTCCAGAACTCTAAGTCATCCCTCTTGATCCCCCAGGAATGTGATTTGCCACTGGCATGAAGGGAAGCCATGATCTTGGCCCTCGGCATGCTGTCAGCCATTCCTACAAAGGCCACTCACTGTAAGCTCCTGGCTATGACTCCTAGCTCATTATAGACCAGTCCATACTACCCCCTGTTTCCCAGTCTAAGTACCTACTTGCCTTGAACTTCTTTAACTCACTTCTCAGGTGGGTTAGCTCAGACCTCCCTGCAATTAACTTTCAACCGAATGGAGGAGCCTACATTGGAACACAAAGATATGACCCCAAGTTACGCCTTGTTTATGATTCTAAGTCTTAGAACAACTAATCCTTCCAGAGTGAATTCCAAATGGACCAGACTGGACCAGGCTTAGATAAGATATTTGGATTTTAGAAGAAGGGGTTCATTGCATAGACTACAGTAATATGCTCCAATAACAGTTTACTGTTCTGGTGGTTCTTAGCATATATCAATCAGCTGTACATTGGATTATTCTGGAATGCCCTCTGGAATTTCAGAACTTGATAGGGATATTTTTAACATGTGTATGTTCATTTGAACAGAGCTCAAAGTCAACGCAACCTGTTTTTTAACAGTTGTGTTGACTATTTTTACATGTTTAAGACATTTCATTTTTCTTCTATTAGATAAGGCATTTTCCATAAGCAACTTTACTGTCAGAAATCATCTAATAAGTCACAGACACTCTTGTTACAGGAGAGACAGGTAGGAAGATGAGAAAGCTAATAAAATAAAGACAGTTTATTTGCTGCTTTGATACGGAACTATCTTTTGGCTTCATGTCCTTAAAACTGTATTTTGCCACCACTACCCCCCAAAAAGAGCGAATGTGAACTCTCACCTTAATTATCCTATTGTTGATTTAGTTATAGTCAAATGAATTTATAAATCAAAGTACAGCATAGTGATCTCAACAAGATTTTTGCCACAAGTTCTTATTCCTCTGTGTCTTGGGGTAGGTTTGGAAGTTTGTTTTATAACTGGTTTTATATCTCTTGCATAAACAATTCTTTACTGAAATATGTAGACTTTAGAATAAAAGTTGTTCTGTTTTCATGCTGCTGCAGAGGAATGCTGGGTGCACACTCAGAGTGAACAGGGCTCACAAAGAGGGTTGAGTGTTCACACCTCTTTAGTGATCTCTTCAATTCCATATCCTGAGGGAAGGAGGCCCTACTATGCACAGGCCATACTGTAAGACATTCACTAGGTATTTGAGCCAGACTGTGACCTAAGGGCATGCTACAGAGGAGACACGACAATAGGTCTGAAGGGTGGAAAATGGAGACTACTGAGCTTTGCAGCTGATCACAATCAAATCAGAACACATCAAAACAGCTGGTGTTCTGTGACTCAGAATCAATCAACCAGTTTTGAATCACCTCATACTTCTCTTTATTTCTCTTTACAGTTTCACAGAAGAGATTTAAACCAGCATATGTCCTTCCCATTTGGTTAAATCCCTGCTTTGAGCTGCTTTGCTTTCATATTCTAATACCAATGAAGGCAACTGACTGTAATATAAAGGCAAAAAATAATAAAGGCTAGCATTAAAATGATTTTTTAACGGATGTCGTTCCATTTGTATTAAGTAAACCATATGTTCAAATAGAATGCCTGGAAGAAACCCGAAGTTTTGAGACTGTGTTATGGAACGAGGATAATTCTGCCCCAACAGTATTCGTGATCTATACATGTGGCAACAGTTATTGTAAATGTATAAGTTTGTCATTAATAATTTAACAATTATGCAAATAATGATATCTTGGGAAAAACAACAGTAAGTTCGTAAAGGAAAGTTAAAAGTGAGGATGCGTTTTGGTTGCTGACACTAGCTCTTCTTTGTGTTCTGCTAGGTACCTATCACACCATTCTCTGGCGAAGGTTATTCAGCAGCGGTGACCCCTCGCAATCGAACACTCTGCAAATTATTATCTCTGGACTCCCAGCGGACACCCTGCCGGAGGCAAGAGCTCCTAAGCCAACTGGAACTGTGCCTTTTCTCTTGTCAAGGTTTTTTTCTTACACAGGAAAAAGAAAGAAAAAAAAAAAGATGAAGTTGGGCAAAGTGGAGTTCTGCCATTTTCTGCAGCTAATAGCGCTTGTCCTGTGTTTCTCTGGGATGAGTCAAGCAGAGCTCTCCAGGTCCGGATCAAAGCCCTATTTCCAATCAGGGAGGTCCCGAACCAAGCGCAGCTGGGTGTGGAATCAGTTCTTTGTGCTGGAGGAATACATGGGTTCAGACCCTCTCTATGTAGGAAAGGTAGGGCATTTGGCCTTTAAAAGTCACAAATGATTATTGTGAATGTTTGTGGTTGGCTGGAGAACTGCTGTTTTTGCTTTGGGGAGAACATAACGATTACTCCTGTGAAATCGTTCGTGAAGTTTTTGGCCCTAACCAGTCTGAAATTATAGTCCAGATTGCTCTCCATACATCGAAGCCATAACTTAGGGAGTGATGTTTATTTCTAGAAAGAGAGGAGGAGTCTACAGATGCTTCGTTTACCATGATTGTGGCAAATTAGTAAAACTTTTATTTTCAAAATTAGAACAAGAATACTCACTATAATGAAGAGTAGTGGGTACGTCTAGGCAGTTGATTTTTTAGCTTCTTTATTTTTTGGGGGGAGTCCTATTTAAGTGATGCACATGCTAACTTTATGCTTATTTATCCTTTTCTGATACTTGCAACTTAAATACTGCAAAGTGAAATTATCAAGCCTATCGTCCCTCAGTTATGAGCAGTTCTGACCCGCTTTTCTTAGTGGTGGTCTTGGTCTTGTTTTGACGGATCTGTTTTGTGTTTGTTGTTGTTGTTGTTGTTGTTTTCAGTTTTTCCTTTTGGTTAAAAATGAATGGTAACAGAAGTCAGTTTCTAATTGATATCGGACAAAACGTGGGCAGTTGGTGGTGCATGTTTGGGGGCCAATTGGAATTTTTTTTTTTTTCTTTCACAGCTTCTTTCTATCTGAATATCTGGGGGGCGGATTTCTACTCACGTGCTTTCTGCACTGAAGGGTCTTTTGAAAGAGCATGGCCCTACCATCATTGTATCCTGTTCCCAGTCTTTAATCTACTTCAGGTTTGATTATGTAAAGATTTTCCCCAAATTTCTCAGATTAGCACGGAGTACTGGTAAAGGGTTTCTAAGTAGCACACACCAGTGAGATCTCTCTCTCTGCCTTTCTGCTCTTCCCTTGGTCAGTGTTCTGCGTCTCTTCCTGATAAAATGAAACACAGCAAACTGGTGGTGCATTTATCCATGAGTGAATTTTCCACTTTGAATGCCTGAAGAATCTTTGCTGTTTATTCCATGGGTCATTGTTTCATTTGAATACATCTTAAGGAGGAGTGAAAACTCTGTTTTTGTTGATGGGTATCTACAGAAGTCAAAGTAATCTTTATTATTATATTCCTTTGATGTTCCTATAGTTTATAAATACTGACTGATGCTGTATTATAAATAGTTGGGGACCTGAACCAGTAGAGGTTCTAGGGTGTGGATTACCATGTTTTTGTGGCCCAGTGATAGCATTTTCTGCCCCAAAGAAAGGATATGTAAGCACACAAGGGTTTGTGTAAGATTTTTATAGCCGTTGTACCTTTATCAGTAGCCCCATCACGGAGACTGTGCATTTCTCTGCGGTGCTCCCTCCATCTCTCTCATTCATTTGCTTGTCAACAAAGTGAGAGCAATGATCATTACACAGTGTTATTAACTAGGAATCTGGCCCTTAATTTCATTCATTTTTGATACATATTTAACAGTGTCATCAAACTTTTTTTTTTAGTAGATAGGTATATACAATGAATTCATAGAGTCAGTAGTTATGAGGTGAGATCACACTTTTATGGGAAGTAAAGTTTTCTAAAGGCCACTGGAATATTCCAGTTAATTTAGTTTTAAGTGGAGTTGCCTGAATGATGGCATTTTGAAATAACCATAATTTAAAATTTTAAAAAACACCTTTATTTTATTTTATTATTTATTTATTTTTTTTAAAAAAAAAGATTATTTATTTATTTATTTGACAGACAGAGATCACAAGTAGATAGAGAGGCAGGCAGAGAGAGAGAGAGAGAGGAGGAAGCAGGCTCCCTGCTGAGCAGAGAGCCCGATGCGGGACTCGATCCCAGGACCCCGAGATCATGACCCGAGCTGAAGGCAGCGGCTTAACCCACTGAGCCACCCAGGCGCCCAAAACACCTTTATTTTAAATTTTAAAGTTTTCGCGTCATCATTG
Source organism: Mustela nivalis (assembly GCF_964662115.1). Lineage (NCBI taxonomy): Eukaryota > Metazoa > Chordata > Mammalia > Carnivora > Mustelidae > Mustela > Mustela nivalis. The sequence continues at coordinate 30,601,172 of NC_139033.1, read as the reverse complement.
AGAACACTTAGGTTGAAATAATCCCTCTTAATGCCATTTAGAATTACAGAAATGGATACCCCTAGGTGACTTAAATTCCAAATGCATATAAAGTTACCAGACCATGCTGTTGTTATTTTTCTAAGAGAAATTGTGTGGTTTCTTGATTAGTAAAAGAGATATTCTGTGCTTTCCTTTCAATTAGAGACCATTGCTTTGTAGATTTTATGTGACAGGAAACAAGTTTGTGCTTATCTCTTGGCAGGCTGTATATTGGGAGTTCAATACTGTCATTCACAGTAAAAGAATGTCCAAGATGGTAAATAGGTTAAAAATGAAACAAAACAAAAAACAAAGCCTTGATAGACAAAAACATGCAAGTCCAGAAAAAGGACAGTAAAATAATTTGAGATGGAGAGGGAATTTATAGACACAAAAGGCTTCAAAGGAACAATTTACATTTGCTCGGAAGGAGCTGACAGAGAACTTGAATACTTAAGATTGTATATATGAGATGATGACATGATTCTCCTTAGGCTGGTAGTCGGTATAAATAGCTACAATAATGACTTGGACCTCAGTACAGTTTCAGTCACTTGGGTTATATAGAATAAATATATTTTCCTTTTTTAAAGTGTTCACAAGACCTAGAAAAAGAAAAAAAGTTTTAGATGAAGATGTGGAAAAATGGAGAGGCAGATGTTCATGGGAAGAAAAGAAGGAAAGCAATCATTACTTTTGATAGTCATGTATTTAAACCTGTACTAATTAGATGGGGGGATTCCTAGTCTTCCTGACAAAATCCAGTCATTTAATTTGGAAAACATATATAATGTCCTTGGTAAACTTGAGAGCTTAATTCGATCTCATACTGGATATTATCGTGTGTGTTAAATTGACTGCAGTCTCATTGTGGATTCTACCACTTCCTACTAGTTGTGGAATTTGGGTTCAATTGTGAAATATTACTAAAATTTAATTTCCTCATCTCTAAAATGGGAACAATGACACCCATAATTCAGGTCTCTTTCTGAGAATAGATGAGATCAAATATTCGGAACATGCATTCATTTAACTTAGACATTCTGTTTACTACTTTACTACATATTTATAAGATGACCGCATTTGGATGATCTGTTGTGTTATATGTCCAGTGTTGTATTTGTGATTTTTCAGGTGAAAACAGGCATTATTTTATGTACTAAATAGTATTTAAACTTATTGTGGTTACTTAGGAGAATGGTCTGCATTGAGTGTGCTTAGAAATATAGCATGTTTTTATCTGTAGATGATTAGGCTATGGCAAAAATATGATTAGGAAGCAGATGATTCTATCTTGAATTCTAATGTCAGAGAAATGACACTTGCGATTTTTAAGACCTTTGAATTTGGGGATCATATTTATGGCTGGTGGGCAAAAAGATCAGTTAAATGACGGTACAGTAAATAAAATATGGTCTTCAGGATGTTGGAGATAATGAGGCCAGAAGAGGCTGTGCCCTTATTATTTTAGACAATTTACTAGGTTTGTCTAACATAATAAGTCAAGACCAAAGCAGAACAGTCTGTTGAAGGGGACCAGGAGGTCTTCTAGAACCCTCACCAAGAGACCTTCATGGTATGCGCTTCTGGGCTATGTTAGAATCTGACATTCATCATGAGCATCCCACCTTATTCTTACGATATCAACTAATAAACTGCTGAATTGAAACATATACACTTAAGGAAATAATCACTAGACATTACTGTGGCAGAACATTTTTTTTTAATTGAGGCATAATTGATATATAACATTGTATTAGTTTTAGGCATACAACATAATGGTTCAGTATTTGTATATATGATGAAATGTTCACTGCAATCAGCCTAGTCCATGCCTGTCACCTTACACTCAGATTTTTACGTGTTTTTTTTTTTTGTTTTGTTTTGTTTTTTGTTGTTGTTGTTTTGTTTTTTGCTATGAGGACTTTTTAAGGTCTCTTCCCTTGGGAATTTTCAGACAGGCAGTAGAAGATTATGAACTATAGTCACCATGCCGTGCAGAGTACCGTTTTAAAGAGTAATAGTGCACCATTCCCTAAGAGTATTTCTTAATTACCACCATGCCTGTTTTCTTGTCCTTTTACAGGGAGAATGAGGCGGAGAGTCCGTGCTTTTTCCTTTTTGACTTAATGCCTCCTGAACTGGCCATTTGAAGTCCACAGGAAGTAGCAGCTTCTAGCCATCTCTTTGCATCATAATGCACTTTTCTAGATTAGTCTTTTCCTCACGTTGGCATTTCTCACTTAAGTTTCCTAACCATCTGACAAAAAAAAAGAAAAAAAAATTGTCTACAGAACCACAGGGCCTCTGTTCCAGGTATTAAGTGTTTTTCATCTCTCCTACCATAATGGGCTGTCAGCTGATCCCTGCGCTCTGGGCTGTTACTTTCACTGAAATGTGTGCTTCCTGCCTCTTCCGAGGTCTGCTTCTCTAGCTGTTAACATCACTCTTGCCTTTTCTGCTACTCCCCTTTCTTCCCTCCTCGTTCAGGGAGAATTTATACCTGTTACCCCAGTCAAAATCAAATATATAGAAATGCAGTGTGGGATTCATTCTGCTTTAAATCTAAGCTTGATGGAAAAAAAAAAAAAGAAAGAAAGAAAGAAAAGTTTAAGCTTGCTGGAAAGTGTTGGTGAACCTTGTCAGTGCGTTTAATTACATCGCAGCAATATCGCCTACCAAGACATTCTCTGTCTCCTGATAACTGAAGCTATGCTCAGTGTTCCAGAAACTTTCTCCTTTTTTTAAAAAAGATTTTATTTATTTATGAGAGGTAGAGAAAGGGAGAAAGAACACAAATGGGGGGAGGGGCAAGAGAGAGGGAGAAGCAGGCTTCCCACTGAGCAGGGAGCCCAATATGGGACCTGATCCCAGGAGCCCAGGATCATGACTGGAGCTGAAGACGGATGCTGAACCCACTGAACCACCCAGGTACCCCCAGAAATTTTCAACTTGAAAATTGGTTGTGTTTGAAAATTGAGTTCTGAATTAGATTCCTTAGCTGGGCAAATTTATATTAAATATACAACAAGAAAATAATCACAAATGTTAATTTCTTAGGGAGGAGCATTTTCATCATGGTAGTATTTCTATTTTGTAGATTTGGGAGGGGAAAAATGCAAAGGTATCCCATAAATACATAGATTACTTAAAGCTGGCTCCAGTCTTAGAAGAAAGCGAATAGTTTGTTTTCCTTCTGTTTATATGGAAAGCCCATTTTTATACTATTTTTATAACCAGAGTAAATTCAGAAAACCCTTGTTCTATTTTTTTCTTTACTGATAGAAATGCGGAACCCTTGTGGCTTCAAGAAGCATTTGCACATGGATCAGCTCTATGGGATACAAATAAGTTTAGATTTTTAGAAATACTCTTTTGGCAGTTATTTTTAGTTCTTGTAATACTCCAACGTAACTATAAAGTATTAAGTGCATTTTCTTCACATGAAATCAATAATTCAAAGTCTTTGATGGACATTGGGGAGGGTATGTGCTTTGGTGAGTCTTTGTTTATTTCCTTTAAACTGAGATGGAACTAAAACATGTCAGACTTTGCCACTAAAATGAAAAAAATCCTACTATTAATTCAGCTTAATATTGCTCATTTTCTCTTCAAAGTTATCTTAGGTTAGAAATGAAGGTTGTAATTACCAAAGGCGTTATCAGGTGAGACTACAGAGCTTAAGATGGAGGAGAGCTAGCTTACAGTTATCAACCTAATTACAGTCAAACTAGCTAGTATAGATTAGCCCTACATTTTCTGATTATGTTGATCAAAGGCATTTAAAAATGCTGTATCTTTAACATGTGTTTTTGTTTGTACATATTGTACTTGTCGTACATTTGGTGGTGGGAGAAGCAAATATTACAGTAATGTTCCTTGTATATCATTGTGTTTTCACGTTGGACGCATGCTGTGTTTTTAAAGTGCAGAAGAGAGGAGATAACCTAAAAGGATGATATCGGGCCTTTCTGTAGTAAGTGCGCTGTAATTGTTTGACAAGCTTTATAAGCAGAGCTCGCTGATACGGAGTTGCAGAAATTGCAGCAGTCTCTGTAACTCACCAAGATAAATGACAGAATTAGATAAATAGCAGGACAGTCACCGAGCCTTTGCTGGTTCAAGCATATATAGATAAGAACTATATTGGAAGAAATTTCATCCTAATCATTTTGCACGATTTATATTGATTATCTGTCCTAGTGATTACGATCAGCAGAGAGAAAGCGTAGTTTGTATAAATACGCTTAATGTTATATCCCTCCCCCCCCCATTCTCTTTGCATTCTGTAAAGCTGTCTTGAGTTCTCTCTCTCCTTTTTTCTCTCTTTTCCAAATACTTATCAAGGACCTATTCTATGATAGGTATTGTGCTAGATAGGAGGATTTAACAAAATAAAACACCTCTTCCCTTGATAAGATTTAATCTTTTTGATAAGCCAAGCAGGTAACTAGATGACATTGGGAAGTAGCAAATTATCTACAGCTGTGGAGGTGGACAAGACCGGGAGCTAATTCCTGGATCCATGAACAAATGGTTGCATGAGGATACCTGGTTTACCTCAGCGATTTCGTAATCCTTTTACACAATCTTCAAATCAAAGCAAAAAAAAAAAAAATCACTTTCTTTGAAAGTAGGACAGAGTGTTTTAAAATTGTGTTGGGGGAAATTTTATATAGTAGAAGCACCAGTAAACAGAAACCCTAGGTTCTACTTACAAGTTTCTCATTTTGAGCAATGCTCTAAAGCATAATAAAATTTTATCCTTACACTATAAATTAGAGATCAAGTAGGTAAACATTTAAGACATTTTATTTTACAATAATCCAGACTTCCAAAATGTTGCTGAGTACTGTTCCCAAACCCAGCTTCCCCAAATGCTGGTATTGTTATATGATGACACCTGCTATTTAAACCGGGAAATGAGCTTTGGTATAATACTGTTTATTTGCCAACAAATAATATTCAACATATTCCAATTGTTACAATAAATTCCTTTTTCTGATAGGAGCCTCCCCAGTACCACATCTTATATTTATCTTGTCTCCTTAGTCTTATCCAGTCTGGGCTAGCTCTTCGGCCTTTGCTTGTCATTCTTGACCATTTGGTAGCGAATTTTACAATCTGGCTTAGTTTCATATTTCCTCCTAATGGAGACGTTTTAGGTGATGTAGTTTTGCCAAGGATGCCACAGAAGGGATGATGCGCACTTCTCAGTGCTTTCTGTCAGGAGGTACACATGTTGATATACTCATTAGTAGTGATGCTGACTTGGGTCGCTTGGTTAGGGTGCTGTCTGCTAGATTCTTCTGCTGAAAATACATATGAAAATTTTGAAATCTTGAAGGAAGCATAAAATTAGCTAAACTGTCAATATGAATTGGAATAAATACTGTAGTTCATTGGAGGGGGGCTTCTTGGCTGATGGTCCATTGTCCATTTTTAGCGATGAGGGAGTGGATTCATCTGAAACGTGGGTCAGATTTAAATCTATAATACCATCAGCTAATGTCCATAATTTTATGTAGTAATTGATCTCATTTCTCCAAAGCACATCAATTTAGTATATTTCAAGGAAATTGATTTTTTTTTTTTGAACCAAGCAATAATATTCTCTACAGTCCAGGATTCCAAGAAAATGATTACTGATCTAGAATTACAAGAGCTTTTCCTCCATTGTTTACAAAACATAATGAACCATTTTACACTGTAAGGTGTGCCACAAATACTTAAACCTTATAATTGTACATAAACATTGCTTTAGAAAATAATAGATACTCAGTTCACTAATGTAGAAGTAGCTCAAGAGAGTGCAATCAAATGTCATACATTTTAATATAGTCACAGGAGAGTTGAAATCTAAACAATGAATAGAATTATATTTAGTGTTTGAAAAGATTTAGTAATGACAATTTCTCCTAATGATCCCTTTTAGAGGCTATAAAATTTCTGTTTCATGGTCAATACTGATTAAATCTTCAGAGTTAGAAAGGAGCTGTTCTCTTATTAGAAATGAGGTTATTGATACATTTGGAAGTAAAATAAGTAGAGTAAGGGAACAATCATTAGAGCTATAATTCAGAAGAGTGAGAAAGCAAATATGGATGCTTATATCAATTCTGAGAAGTGAATTTCTGTAAAAATGTTAATAAGGTGTTTTAGGGCTACAAAAATAGTTTGTTTCTTGTGAAGTATCAGATTCCAGATTCCATTGTGTTACTGCCAAGCTCTTTTAACATAGTTTTTGAAACCTTTGCCTTTAAAATGGCATGTATTCAAGAAAGAACAAATACATTTACAGGGCTCTCAAATCATTTCATACTACTTCGTAAAATGTAACAAGTCTTGAAGCTGAATATGGTCAGAATAATAAGCAGAGGTAATAATGCAGAGATTAATGATATTTAGCCAGGACACAAAAATATTAAAAATGAACTGTAGAACTGAAATGTTCAGAATAGGGTGTGCAAAAAGAAGGAACGATTGAGCATCTGGAAAGAAAGTATTTAGGACTTTTATTCCATTTTTTAAAAACTGCCATCCTTTAAACATTCTCATCTTTGGTATATGAAATATGCAATATACTTAAGGAGTTTTAACTGAAAAAAAAAAATACCTTTCAACAAGTGGGATGACCAGTAGCCCGTCGCAGAGGGAGGTATAAAAGAGATAAAGGAGTTTTGTGAGTAGCTGGCCGCACCTTGCAGTGCACTATCCCGCTGAGCTGCTGTGGGCCCATGGAACCTTTAGGTAGGCCTGGAGCTAAATAGGCTCTAAGTCAGCAAGTTACTTTTGCAGCTCATGCCTTACTGTTTCAGTATGAGGGACGGTATGAACACATCCCAATAAGCAGCATGTAGAGGAAAGGAATGGCCAGGAAAATACTCCTGTTGGACTCAGCCAGCCTTGGGTCTTCTCAGGCCAAAAGCCTGGGAGTTATCTTTAGAGCTGTCACTACACAAGCAGAAGAGTGAAGGAGACAGAGATAGAGAGCTCCAAAGATGTGTGTGTGTTGGGGTTGGAGTAAAGGAACAAGACAGTATAGCGAGGCCATCTACGTTTCTAGTCAAGTTAGAATCCCTGTCTTCTCTAAGATAAATGCAGAAGACTAATTTCTCAAGATGGGGCTATGTTACCAGAATGGTAATTACAAGAACCAAAATGATTAACATCATCCCAGCAAGTTTTGTGTGTAAACAGTGTGCAATTATCTGATAAGAATGCTTCCCTTAGAATATTTACTTATCTTCTTAGTTAAAATGCTGACATGTTTTAAGGTATTTAACTGAAAACACACAATCAAGATTTGGACAACACATACATAATGCTCAACAGATGTGAGTTGGAAAGATTTGTGATGATCACTCGTGAAATTAGTCAAACTCTACTTAAATTAGATTTTTCTGATTTGTGAGTCATTTAAGGGTCCACACTGGAGCAGAATGTGTGTGGAGAGTAAAAGATTACACATGCTGCACTTGGTTTGAAATGAAGAAATAAAAGTCAGCATTTTCTTTTTCATAACATATTTGAGAAACTCAGTTCTGTATCTCACACCCACTCGATCCTTGACAGAGTTTATATAATTTTCTCAACTGAATCATAACAGAGCTGAATTTAGGCAGCTAACTAATTTTGCTTATTCAGGAGAAGCAGATACTGGTGCGTTTGTTATTGGGATTCAGTGTAATTATATATGAGGAAAGTGAAGTTATCAACAGTTAAAAGTGATTGCTAAGGAATTAGGTGAGGACTGTCACATGGCTGTAGCACATGGAGAAAGTTATTTGTCATGCTAGGCACACACGGAGTCTGCAGAGAGATAGAGAGCCACATCTAAAATAAAGAACCTTGAATTGTATGGCAGATACACAGCCTTGGAAATGTGCTTTTTACAAAGATGAGTATCAAATGATAGGATGGTATGAGAAAGCTTGACATTGAAATTAAAAATACAAGCTTTATGGCAAAGGATAAGTTACCTTTTTGATTGATCATTGTAATGCTTGCGAGTAGACCTTCACCTGTGGCATAACCACTCTGTTCAGTGAATCTGGAGAGCAGTGGTGCGATGTAATGATCTGAAACAAGACCGCTTTCGGCTTGATGGGGTCGTTTGTTGGAACCGTGAGTCCCTTGATGGTGGAAAATATATACAAATGAATGAGGACTCAGGGTTAGGGTGACAAGGAAGTGGGACATTCTGTTTCAGATCGAATTAAGATTTCACAGTGGAACTGATGGTGAAAAACATAGGGAACTAATATTCCAATTATTAACCTCGTGTAATACATATATTTTTTAGTGTTACTCTCCTCACGCTCTCTGTGGCTTCTGGCTTATGTTTAAGTTTGATTCTTCTGTAAACTCTGGGCACACTGACAAAGTCTAGTTTTTCACAGTACTCCATTTTTAACTTTCTACCCAAAGCTGAAGGATGTGTGGGAGAAAGTGAAGCTTTGAGGAGGAAGGAGTTGAAGCTGCTTCAGAGGATAGCTCTTTTTATTATTTTTTCAAGCAATGACCACGCTTGGAATTTAGCAAAAACAAATTTTGTGCAATTTTGGTTATGAAATATGCATTATCACAAAGTTTGTTTTTTTTTTTATTTTGGGCAAATCATATGTTTCCTTAATGAGGAAGCCTAAATATTATGTGAATATCAAATATTTTTATCAAAAAGTAAAATATTCTTTTTTAAAAACTTACTTTTGATATTAGAGCAGCTTGGGGGTTTAGAGCTCATTCACTATAATCTCTTTCTGAATTAGGAAATTCTTACACAGTATCTATGATGGGTGATCAGGTGGCCCCACGTCTATTTTAGCTGGGGCAGGAATAGTGGAAGAAACACACATTTCAGTCATGTGAACCGGGGTTGAGTACTGGCTGTACCACTTGAGAGTGGTGTGACTCTGAACAAATAACTTATTTTCTCATTCATTCACTTGTAAAATAGGAACAATGATGTTAACCTCATAAGGCTGTTGCAAGCATGAAAAGAAAGAATTAATATGAAAGCGTAAAATGAAGTACAAAAGTGAGAGAGGTTCATGCGGAAAGAGATCTCGTCTACTACAAACATGGTGCCTGGATGTACTGGATTGGTAGCCAGTAAATGCACAGGAAACTCTCATGCCTGTGAGGTGTGGTGAGAAGAGTTTAGGACAACAAACAGTATTTTCAGGACAACTCTAACTTTTAGGAACTTAAATTATATGTGGCTTTTAAAATATATGAGGGTGGGGTATCTGGTGACTCAGTTACACATCTGATTCTAGGTTTCAGCTCAGGTCATGATCTCAAAGTCCTGGAACAGAACTCTGCATTGAGCTCTGTGCTCTGTGGGGAGTCTGCTTGAGATTCTCTCTCTTCCCCTGTCCCTCCCCAACCCCCCCCCCCCACTGAGCTCCCCCCAATAAAAAAATAAAGCATTAAAAAATAAAATATTTGAAGGCAGGTATTTTGCACCCCCCCATTTTAAATAATGGCAAAAAGATTAACTTTATCTCAAACATTTCATTTATGATATGATGTCCAGAATTTTCCTCATACTTATCTGTGCTTATTTCTCAGTGTCTCAAAATATGACAATCAGGATTAAACTTCACGAATTTATAACTGAGCCAGTCATTTCAAAACAAGATAAATGGAGATTTTTATTTCCCTCGGTATGAATTCTGCTGTTAAAATGAGCCATAACTACATTACTTATCATTATTAGTATTATTATTATAGCACTATTATCATCTCTTGAGGAAAACAACACAAAAATTTGGGGTTTGAAATTAAATATATCTGATCATAAAATAGTGAATACATATAAGGAAGCTATCATAAAATTGAATATTATCTAGAAAAGCTAAAATTGATCTCTCCAAATAATGTTTTCCTCAGAAAAATATTAGAGGAGGAGCCTAGCAACTCTCCTTTCACAGCACATGGAATACTTCCTCACGGGTTGCCCATATCGGCTTTCTTGTACCTTCCCCTTGAGGAGTCTCTGCATTCTTCTTTGGTTATAGGAGTTACAACAATCTCTTTCCTAAATTCCAGGCAGAGAGACAGCCTATCACATTGTTAAGGTGCCCCACAGCTATGGTACCAGGACGTGGCATTTTCCTCATGCTGCTAAATCTGATGCACCCAAGTGAGCACCATTTCCTTAGGGTTGTCATTGGGAGTGCCTAAAGATACCACCCATTCTCAGACCATTTCCAGGATACAGTCTGCTGGAAAGAGGTGAGACCCGAGAGACAGGCCTGATCTGAATGATCTCCCACCCTGATGACCCGTGGTCATGGATTTTGACATCTCTGTAATTCCTAAGATGGCCTGACCCTGCTTTAAAATCTACCTTAAACCCAGAAGAAGGAAGAAAGAAAGAAAAAGAAGAGGTTGAGGGTAGGAGATAGGCCACTTTAGAGCTGTCTGGAGTGGTCAGTACTAAAGATAGAAGGAATATTTCAGCTTTCTGATAAACATGTAGAAAATAAAAAATAACTGAGATTAGACCCTAAAAGTAATGGCTTTACAGAGTAGGATGGAAATGTTTTTGTTCTATTTTCTCATAGGGAATTGGAAATGATGCCCCCGTTTATATGTTTCATGGTCGTGTTTAGATTTATTACCTAGTATGAATGGTAATGAATTGGTAGATTTCACAAGTGCACGGAAAGGTAGTTTAGCCTCGCTGTTAAACCATACCTCAGGTTCATAAATCAGGAAGATCTGAGTGTGAATCTCAGCATCATCATTTAGTTAGAAATTAATGTTTCTGTCGGCTTAATCTCTGTTCATATGGTTTCATAATAGGCATAATGTGATACAGTTGTAGATAAATGTAAAGTGCTTCCTGTTGGTAGCATAGAAAACATCCATTAAAGATGATCTGTGATTGTTAATAATAGTGATGCATATTTTTACTCTGTTTTCAATTTCTACTTTCTGTAAGTAACCTGAGACTGGTGTTTACATTTTAAAGAATGTATTTTTTAAAACAATCTGTAGTCTAAGGAGAAAACAAAGATAAAACCTAAGCAGGATTCATCACATTGTCCTTATTCTTTTACGTTATCACAAGGGGATGGTGGGGGGAGTCAGAACCTCCAGTGGGTGACATTTGTTAAAGTGCTTTGAAATATATAAATTATTAAACTTTGAAGTTGTTTCTGATGGGAAAAATAATTGCTAGTTATATTTATGAAATATTAGGGTAGGAACAGAATTTGGAACACATATGCTTTCTTTTGGTAATTATTAGTAAGTAATACTTTGATATGTACCATAAAAATGCTTTCAGGATTTCGCTGTTGTTTTAAATATTATACATTCAGGATCAAGTCAGATTTAAAATTACATAAGGCATCTTTTCAAACCACTTGTGGAAAGGGCAGAGCACACACATGTACACACAGAGGATTGCTTTATTCTCAAATGCTTTCTAAATCCAGAAAGCTAATGACATTTTGAGAGTTTCCAAGGAGCCAGGAGATTCCAGTATCATTAGGATTCTACTGAATAACAGTGATGCTTAATAGAACTAAATAAATGAGATTGCTTGTTAATCTCTGCTAGCTTTTTTTTTTTTTTTTTTTTCAAGACTATACCTTAGGTCTGAAATTCATCTTTATTTTCTCTGAAGTTTGGCTGAAACCTGTTACTTGGGTTTGCGCATTCTGTACTCATCGAGTTTTGAATTCAGAAACTGAGTTTGACTAATTCACTTTAGTTCCAAAAATGGAACTCTTTTTAAATATCGCCAGCCTAACGATTGGGAATTAGTGTTGCTTGCAGAACATTTTTGGAGTAGTAAAATTCTGACACTTTGAAAGAATATCTTGATATAATTTCAGTATTTATTTAAACAGGTATTTTTCCCTTCATGTTATTAGATAAATAAAGAGAAACCAAATATTTTACAATTCTGATAGTTTCACCAATGCACAAGAGGTGGGACAGACAGCATTCATATTCGGAAATACTGCTAGCTTTTAGGAATTGCTATTGCAAAGGAGTCTGTTCAGGCAGGCAGGTATTCTAGAATATAATTAAAAAAAAAAAAAAACCCAGAGGGAAAATGAAGGCCTGAGGTTATTTCCCACCCCCCCTTTTTAAAATTAGAAAACAAAAAAAAAAGAAAGACAAGATGTTGAAAAAAATCATCCAAAGAATATGTGATTCAAAGGGAGAAGGATGTCCTTAAATAGACTTCTACAATGTAAAGCTGAGGAAATGCTGCCGTAGCTAAGTATTTTTTTCAAGTACAAAAATAATCATGTCTGTTCACTCCATCCGAATGAAAGCTGTGTGAAGTTTAGGGCAAATTCTGTACAATTTGACCATGAAAAACCACAAGGTTTCTAGATAAAATGAATGCTAAACCCTCCCCAAAACTCACAGGATGCTTATTGTATGATGTTTGCAGTGAGGCTAGCTTATAGGTGAAAAGAAACACTTCTCAGCCTGGAGCAAGTTTATCCATTCAGATGGATAAGTTATGTTTTATCCATCCAAATTCAGGCATCTAGTTGAGTGGAGAGAGTAGCATTCTGGCTTCACAAGCTTTTCACTACAGATTGACCTTATACCCTAGGGTAATTTCTTTTTCCTTTATCCCCTGCCATATATGATGCGAGAATTCTGGTAAATCATACCCTGCTCCTACCCACCACCAGAGTCTAGTGATTATTCAACTTAAAAATAAGTACATAAAATATGACACATTAATGTAAAAATAAATATACACAAGACTATTCAAGTGTCCCTTTTGTTGGATTTGTAGCAATGTCTGATTAGAGAAACAATTCTTTACTCATATTTGTTTTGCTTTTGATTAAATCTCACTGAAAGGTGTCAGCAGCCATTCAGTGATTTTAATCTGTATTTTTCAGGGAGTCGATAACTTTTCCTTTGTATTTACTTTATGCTGATCTACCATATAATGCTATAGCTAAGTGTTTGTCATTTTTATCAAGCACTGGTGCTGGGCTGATTCAATAGCACATTACATGGAATTAACATAGACCTGCACAAAGAAAACTGGTTTAATTTGGTTCCCGAGAATATGTGCCATCCTTCATTTTTTTTTTTACTCAACTCATCAGAACTCACGTGACTGAGCATGAGTACCTCTTTAAATGTTGTGCCCTCAGTGCCTCATCCTTAGGGAAGCTCTTGCTCTCAGGGAAACCAAGGACAGCGTTTGTACTTACCTAAAACTGAAAGTGAGTTTATCCTTACATTGTATGCCCTTAACTGCCTTACTTGCTTTCCATTATGCACAGCCTTTTGGCAGAGGCAAATATAAGAACTTTCCCTCTATCTCTAATACTGATTCAGCTGCACTAGTATGGTCTCGATTTGAGTCACAAGTGGTCCTCACCAATACTTTCTGGAAGTCAGTGGAGCTAAAAGAAAGTACAAGCAAAGAACTGCTTAAGATGTGATAGAATGGGAAGAATTGACAGCCTCTTTCACTGTTCTGGAAGGAACATCGGCCAAGCTTTAATTCTCTCTCATGCCTACACCATTGACATTTTATCAGAAAATTGACATTGAATCCTCAGATTGGATGGTGCTATTTAGTACCCTTTACTCCAGTTGGCCCTGTTCAACCATTCGTTTTCTTATATATGCCTGATGTGCTGAATTTTATGGCAATGACAGTAGATGATTAAAAAAAAAAAAACTGAGAAGAGAAACATTGATTTAGGTAAGAAGTCAGGTTAATAAAACTTTTAAATTTTTCTCTAAAATAGCCTAATATAATCTGACCATACATATAAATTTTATGCAAATATATGCAAATGTGCATATGATAACTATTTTTACTATAAGCATTTTATGTACTATTTGAATGTGGTTTCTTGGTACAAGTTCAGAGCAATTTTGCTGGAGAAAAAATAATTTTGTGTTTACAAGTCAGCCTTTCAGATGTTTTAGAAGGTAGTGATTTCAGAAGGAAGGAGATACAAAATAGAATAAGCAGTTCAAGCTCTTTTTACTTTTACTTTTCCCACTTCCTTTTCTCTCTTCCCTCTAGTTTCCTTTTCCTTACACTTCTTCTGCCACATTTTAATATCTGACATTTAAGAGGAAGAACTACTTTCTTCAATAGGGCAAAGGAACTTTTTCCTCTTCTCTTGGTTGATTTTTGTCTGTAGGTAGAAATGGAATTTAAGGATAATAGAAGTTTTAAACTGGACAGAATTTTCTGTTTTTGCATGTTTTTTTTTTTAAGATTTTATTTATTTATTTGACAGAGAGAGATCACAGTAGGAGAGAGGAAGGGAAGAGATCACAGAGAGAGGAAGGGAAGCAGGCCCCCTGCTGAGCAGAGAGCCCGATGTGGGACTTGACCCCAGGACCCTGAGATCATGACCTGAGCTGAAGGCAGAGGCTTAACCCACTGAGCCACCCAGGCGCCCGCATGTTTTTTTATTTTTTTTTTTTTGAGTGGTTTTGCATGTTCAGTTAATTCTTATTATTTATGCTAATTATGTTCCATAAAATTGCCATGAACACTGAATTAGAAAATACTGAGCCATTGCTCCTGGGGGAAATAAAGGATTCGGTTCTTGTTAGGCTCTGGTCACATTTCCATCCTGTCATCAACACATAATTTTATGTGTTTTTGTTTAAAGAGATCTAGAGAGAGAGGAAGAGAGAGAGAGATGGATGAGCCATGATCTGTTAGGATTGAACACATGGCCAATGGCACTGTAAGTCATGCCTTGACAAAGCTTAACTAACACAAGTGTTGTTTTTTTTTTTTCCCCCCTAAGGCACCTTAGCCACCTTTGCCTTCTAGCTAATAGTGGAGAGCAAGCACTTCAGCAATACATGGGGTGTGGGGGGCTGTACTTTTAACAGCAAAAGTGCCAATAAAAAGCATAAAAATGTGAATATATGGTATTACATAGACTTGGAAGAGTGCATTTTACCATCTGAGAGCTGAAACAGGAAGGCAGAGTGTTGGGTACGGATGGACAAGGAGACTGCATGTTTTTGCTGCTCTGCACGTGTCCATGAATGACCATGAACAAACACATTTTAGTGAGCAGGTGGGTTCACAAATAGGGATGGAAGATCCACTGTGTGTACTCTAGCAAAGAGGAAATAGGTAGGTCTTATTTTGAGCGCAATGCATGAACAGTTTAATATATATTTTTTAAGATTTTATTTATTTATTTGACAGAGATCACAAGTAGACAGAGAGGCAGGCAGAGAGAGAGAGAGGAGGAAGCAAGCACCTTGCTGAGCAGAAAGCCCGATGCGGGGCTCGATCCCACGACCCTGAGATCATGACCTGAGCTGAAGGCAGAGGCTTTAAACCACTGAGCCACCCAGGTGCCCCGAACAGTTTAATATTATTAGGCAACTAATCCCCCCAAGTAAATAAACCAGAGGAAAAGTAAATTGATAGTGATGAAGATAAATTAACAGTAAGATCATTGTGAAATGAGTAGCAATAATTGAATATTCTGAAAAGCTCAAACCATCACTGACAGTATAGATCCTTTCTGAAAGATGGTATGATTTTCAGTTAATTGCATGCACATATATGGCACAAGAGGTTGGCAAAAATACTGTGCTGTTTCATGGCAACCATGTTTCTTATTGAATGCTGAGTTAGAATCCACCAATAATAACCACATCCTAACTTTAGTTTATAAATACCAAATCTATTTAGATAATAGTACTAATAGTGGTGCAAAAGGTTTCTAGGCACAATTTAATGGTATAGAAATTTCTAAGGAAATTATGACCTATCTCTTTAGGGCCACTCAGGAGAACCTTGGTGGGCTGAAGACAACACCTTGAGAATCAGTGACCTAGACGTTGCAAGAGTGCTCGCAAATGTCTGTCCTCATATTTTATCAGTTCGGTCTTTGTGATGGAAATCCTGAGCAGAGTAAGTTAGGCAACAGGAGTATTAGCTGAAATTGTAGATGGAGTAAAACACCAAGGGTACAATGGAGCTCACACCCAGTAGGGGACACAGGGAAAATCAAATAGATACAAATAAAGAGTGTTTCAGAAACTGATAAATCATGCAGAGAAAAATACACAAGGGGATGGCAATAAAGAGTATCAATAGAGAGGTTATTTTTTTTTTTTTTAAAGAGTGGTCAGCTTTACTGACAAAATACTTTTGTATTTTTTATAAAGTCCAAGGGAAGATACAGAATGAACTCAGTGGACACCCAGGGAAAGTAAATTCCAAACAGAAAACAGCAAGAGCAGAGACCTTCAGCTGAGAGTGGCTGATATGTTCGAGGAAATAAAAATGGCCAGTGTGGCTGATCGGAGTGAGCAGCATGTGACAGCAGACAAGGAAGGGGTCTCAGACTATCGGGCTGGCTATATAGTTCCCGTTAAGTGTTCTTTGGTATAACACCAGTGACCTGCAGTTCAAATACAGTATGAGAAAATAAGTCCTAGGAAACCCTTCTCTGTGCCTGCTGGAGGGGGCTTGTCCTTGACATTCCGGAATGCTTAGAGCTTAATTTGTTATCAAGTTTTGATAGCATCTTTTGATTCCTTATTATTTAATCCCCCCCTTTTTGGGGGGGCACATTTGGTATTTTATGTTGCCCTTCTGTTCATTTATGCTATCTCATTGTATCTAGTATCTTTATGAGCCACATATAAGTCTCTTCTAGAACAAGGTATTCAGTATATAGACAGAGAAATAGATAGTAAGGAAACTGAATTTGTGTTCTTTTTTGATATTTGCAGCAACTTCAGTTTGATTAATGGCTTTTGGATTAACTAGAATCTGGCTAATTTATTACAACAACTCAATTGCAGAGCAGCCCATTTAAACTATGATTTGACTGAATCTAATAATGTTGTATGTAATCTAACTTTTGTGAAACTAATTATTAGAGAAACCCTGAGTACATTCAAAATAAGCATATGTGTCATATATATGCCATTTAGAAATACACCTATTTGTATTGGACTGAAGGGACACATATATAGTTCTCTCAGAAGCAACATGAAAATTGGACCATCTCCTTAAGATATGCTGCCAGTCTGGTAGAGATTATATACTGTCTTTAATTCAATTTAATTAAAATATGTTTGGTTAAAGTGATAGCGTGAAATTCATTATCTCATTGTCAAGGGAAGATCTGGTCATTTAATAACCACATTCTCTCACTTTACTTATTTGTAGAAAACTCAACAGTAAATTCTTAGCCAGCATTTTAAGAAAACTGTACCCAATATAGTAGATACTATATATAGGAGAAAATACAAAACTCTTGGGGAAGGAGAATAAATGACAAACGTGCTGAGGAAATATCTAAGGGTGTTTGCGGAACTTATATTTCATTTTCCTAGTGGCATTAATTTTAGGGTTCTTTGTATGTATCATGGATGGAGAACCTAATTTTATTCTGATGTTGATAGTGCTTAAGAAAACGTTAAAATTATGATGGTGAAATCCTGTGATTTCGAAGGAGGTTTATATCTGGGGTGTATGGGTGGCGCAGTCATTTAAGCATTTGGCTCTTGAGATCATCTCAGGTCATGATTTCAGAGTCGTGAGATCGAGCCCTGCACTGGCCTCTGCCCCAGACCTGGAGGCAGCTTAAGATTCTCTCTCTCCCTCTCCTTCTGCCCCTCTCTACTCAGCTCACAAGCTTTATATTACTTTCTCTAAAAAAATTTTATTTTTTAAAATTTTTAAAAAGATTTTGTTTATTTATTTGACAGAGAGAGATCACAAGTAGACAGAGAGTCAGGTAGAGAGAGGCGGGGAAGAAGGCTCCCCACTGGGCAGAGAGCCCATGGTGGGGCTCGATCCCAGGACCCTGGGATCATGACCTGAGCCGAAGGCAGAGGCTTTAATCCACTGAACCACCCAGGTGCCCCTCTAAAAAAATTTTAAAAACAGATTTATTTCCTCCACAAGGAACCAGAACAAAGATTACAATAAAATTAACTTCTAAGTATACAAAATAAAATTTGTAATCATAAAGAGAGCAACAAAAATTTTAAATACCACATTATAGTAAGATACTGAACATTCACTTTAAAATGTGCTACAAATAATTGTAGTGTTCATTGCAACTACATGTTTCTCCTCCATTGGCATGCAAAATCTTTGGTTCCCTAAGTCCAGAGATACGACCTGGCATAAAGTCGTTAATCTGAGTTAAAGCTGCCCATTAATATGATTATAACATGAATAGGTAATGATGAAGTTTTCACTGTAACGTTTAACACATATTCAGGCTTGTGTTGTACTGTGGGTGTACCTGCTTGTATAATGGGGATTGATGAGGAAATAATTTTCAAGCTAAACATTTTGATATGACCTTTGACATTTTAAAAGCATACCTAACATTGAAAAAAAAGTGATAACCGGGAGAAAGATACAAGTTTTGTGGGTTCTAAAGCTTCATGGGGTGGGGGGGAATATATATACACACACACACACACACACACACACACACACACACACACACACATGTATATGTTTAAAATAGCTTTTGGATATTTTACAAAATTCTGATTACATTGCTGTGCCAACTTCTCCTCAGTGTATGCATCTTGGGAATGACTTGTATAAGTACAGAGCCCTAAATCTTAAGGTGCATTAGCTTCAGAATAAATCCACCTTTGCATAGCAAATCATAAATCTCTACTAAAAATGTTTAATTGAATATATTAATATATGTCTGTGAAGGGACTGGTTTCTTGTTCAAAATGATGTTGTAAAAGGATAGCTTTAAGGATCGATACCTCTCTGGGTCAGATAATTTCCTCGGTTTCCTGCCCATCAATGAAAACCTATTATTTCTGACATAGGCCTGTCATATATTGTTTTTACTAAAACAATTTAAGGGTCATTATCATAAGGAACTTTTTTTTTTTTTTTTTTGCTAGTGCAGGTCGAGAGCCATGCGTAAAATACTTAGGAAATTTTTATCAAAAATTATTTTTAATTTTAGTAGAGATTTGATTGTATACATATGCATGTATATAGAAGTATGTAGAAAGAAAAAACTTTTCTGGCAAAACATTTTGTTTAGTTGATATTTGAATTAATTAAATTGTGCCACATATATTTAGGTGCCTATTGGGGCTAAGAAGGATCATGGAAACTTGGATTTGGAGCGGCATTATCAACCGTTCTGCATTTCTGTGGCTGCTGGGGCTGTTACCATAGTGGTCGCTGCCTCTGGCGCTGGCAAAGGTGGTTTTGGTGTCAGTTCAATGTAAAGTAATAAGAATTTATAGAGCCTTTGCCATTCCTTCTACCAGATATACAGGAGTATGCTTAAAAGCATGAAGGAGAAGAGTAGTTTTCAAATATCAGCAACAGATTTTAAGAAATTCATAATCTAAATTTCAGGGCATTTGGGCTAAGCAATCAGGATATGGAGAAAAAAACAAAATTTGAGGTTCTTCAGTTTTGAATTCTGTGCCATGAAAGACTGGATATGCTGTCCAGATACATAAAGGCAGGAACAACAGTGTAATAAGGCAGAGCTATAATTATCTGTTTATTGGACTGGCTCTTCTCTTGGATGAACTCTTTGAGGGAGGATCTGTGTCTTTCATTTTCTGCCTTCTCAGCACTGAGCAGATGGTCTGATGTAAGTATTTTTAAAATACATTACACAGATGAATATAGCTAAGAAACTACAGTTTCTAAGTAGACTGAGACTAATAGGACTGTGCACTCAGGAGATATATAGGTAATATATTTCCTGAATAAGTTGGTGAAATTCAAGGCAAAAGAAGTAAGCAGTTAGTATGAAGAATGGAGAAGAGTAAATCACATTTGCTTTTTAGCAGGATATATCTTGGCAGGACAAAAATAATGAAGTCGTGCCTTAAAATTGAGGAAGAAGAAAGGCAGCTATTAGCTGGAAGGACTTTTGTTTTTTTGTTTTTCAATATTTTTTACAGATCTCTGTACTTTTGAACACACTGAAAATAAGCTTGTATAATCAAGAATTGATCCAGATTCATTAAGTAGACAGTGCATTAAAGTTGAACCATCTGGGCTGTGGCTGGTTAGGTGCAGAGGATCAGCTAAAAAAGGCACCCAGAATAATGGGTGGTTATTTCAATAAGCATTTATTAAGTACTACTAATGCACACAGTTCCTACCCCTCAAAAATCCATGATCGCAGTAGAAGCTTTTATTACTTACAGCTATTTCTACCGTGAGCCAAATTCTACAGTATTGGCTCAAACCATATAAGAGGTTTAAAGACCAAAAAACATAAAAATAAGAAACTACTTGGGATCTTCATCACTTAATAGCTGGCTTTTGGGTGCCTTCTGGAATCCATTGATCCTATATAACACACTTAGTGTCTGAAATTATAGAGAGGTGTCAGGGGAAGGGAGAGAGAAAAAAGAGGCGGGGAAGGAAGAATGACAGAGGAGACCCTCTCTGTCACATTATAGGTAAAGTTTATTTGCGTAGCTGTAAGCCATTTTGTGCGGTATGAGCAGGTATTTGTATGTATTTAACGCTCCAGGTCAGAACTCATAGGGGCCATACGCTTGTCTGCTCAACTAATACAAAGTTCAAGTTTCTAGTGGCTCACAGCCTCCTGAAGTCGCTAACTCACTGACCAGCTAGACTTTTCACATCATGCTACTTGTCAGACGCTAGCACAGTGAAGGCTATTTCTGTATGTACTGAAATGGGAAGAAAGAGAAGCAGAGTTGGACGTGCTTTCACTAAGACGTTAGGTAGTGAGAGTCAGAGTCTTCAATAAGAATCTACTCAGGATGGGGGTGCCTGGGTGGCTCAGTGGGTTCAGCCTCTGCCTTTGGCTCAGGTCATGATCTCACAGTCCTGGGATCGAGCCCCACATTGGCTTTTTGATCTCTGGGGAGCCTGCTTTCCCCTCTTTCTCTGCCTGCCTTTCTGCTTACTTGTGATTTCTCTCTCTCTCTCTGTCAAGAAAATAGGTAAAATCTTAAAAAAAAAAAAAAAAAAAAGAATCTACTCAGGACAGTTTCACCCTATCCAAGTTTAGATTTTACCTGTAGTTAAGATGGTTTGCCTGTTGAAACCAAACTTATGGGATCAGGAAATTAAAAAAAAAAAAAAAAGAGAGAGAGAGAGAGAAAGAAAGATCAATCCATGGTCTGTAATGGTCCTTTAAGAAGTCCTGTCATCATGAGATTTTTCAGGGTATGCATTAATTTGGTTTTTGATCAAACATTTGTACATGAGCTATACATTCATGTAGCTATATACTGGCAATATAAATACACAAAGATGTTTGTCCTTTCTGCAGGTCGCAATAACATGAGGAAAGTTTTACATAACCTCAGTGTTGTCTGATAGTGGATTTTATAAATGTGCAATGAAAGATTAAAGGCAAGAACACAAAAATCAGCCTGGGGAGATCAGGCAAAAATCTTTTAAAAGAAGATAATATTTCAGCTGAGCCTCAAAGGATGAGAAAGTGGTCCCTAAATAAATGGGATAAGGGAAAAAGATGTTCTTGTTCCAAAGGAGTATTTTGTGCAAGGCATGGCTTTGTGAGATAATATAATTCCTTCAGGGGTCTGTAAGTGTTTCAGATGCCAAAGAGGACAAGAGAGGGGTGGCATTCATGAATCACGAGACACACCGTGAAACGTTAGTGTACTTGCTAAGGAATTTACTTGTTTGGTTTCTTTTTTGTTTTTACTTGTCTTTTGGTACATTTAAAGGTTGGTTTTGAGCCAACTAGGATTCCAGAAAGGCCAACTCTGCTGGTGTTAAAGGCTTTTAAATTGAAGGAGGCAAGATGGGAGTCAGCAGACTGAAGGCTTCAATTCAGTGATGACTAAATAGTCCTGCCAGGAGATGGTGGGGACTGAGATATGGTAGAATGGGGATCAAAAGGATAAAATGAGTAACAGTTATTTGGAAATAGGTATGACGTTGATTGTAACTGAGTTGCTGAGACCGTCTGAGAAGGGGAGAAGAGAGGTTCCCTGTCTTATCACAGTTGTTTCTACGGCATCAGCAAAGGTACCGTCCACGTAGTAAGTGTTTTACAGTGAATGGTAAGTCCATGTTCCTAGACAGGAAGCCTCAGATTAAGTGGCAGTTTGACATTGTTGAATTTGAAGTTGCCTGAGGGATAGCCCCGTAGAGATGTTCATTAATGAAACCCTCAAGTCCCTCAACATAGGAGGTGGGTGAGAAAAACAACTTCGTGAATCTGGTTGATGATGAAGCATGGAGGATTGATGACTTCAGGAAGAAGAACTGACTTTTAATCTTGGTCATAAAAGGGCCCTCTGGGAGTGGAGGTACGGGCAAGTACTCTACAATATGCCGATTTTTACATTCGCGCTCTTCTTCCTCATCTTTTCCTGTTCATCGAGGTAGTCAGAAATATATATATTTTTTAATACTGCATTAAATAATCTTAGTATGATTGATAGAAAAGCCACTCTTATGGACTATTTATGAAAGGTGATTGATTGGTTCAAAACACACCCACTAAATTGTGAAGTACATACAGTGAGTCACTGCGGGTAATGTAGTGTATTATTTAGACACCGGGAACATGTAACTCTATTTACTAAAGTGCATTCAGAACTATGAAAAAGTTTAAAATTTCATTAATATTCTTGCTTTTGAGGCAACAATCTTGTACATTTGCAGAATGCTTCAAGAAGAATCTAATCTGGGGGCACCTGGATGTCTCAGTGGGTTAAGACTCTGCCTTCAGCTCGGGTCATGATCTCAGGGTCCTGGGATCGAGCCCCGCATCTGGCTCTCTTTGCTCAGCATGGAGCCTGCTTCCCTCTCTCTCAGCCTCCCACTCTGCCTGCTTGTGCTCCCTCTCTCTCTGTGTCAAATAAATAAATAATATCTTAAAACAAAAACAAAAACAAAACAAAACAAAAGAATCTAATCTGAAAACTCAGGAACGAAACATCTCTTAGTCTATCTAGATTTTAGCCCTATCTCCATTCGAAACATAAAGTAAATATGAGTTTATATATGAGTGTTTTTGTATATACATGCATATACTTATATGTGCATGTGAATATTTCAGTATTACACATCTAATTAGCTTATTTGTATTCATACACACACACGTACACACACACACACACACACACACAGAAATCAACAAGATATTTTGGTCCTGAGACATTATCCTCTCTATGTGGAGTTTTTAAATAGCACTAACATAACAAAAACTGCTACTTATTTACTGTTTTATAGTTTGTAAGCCATATTTTTTAATACTTTATCTCACTTGAGTCTTACAAAAACTCTTTGGGGTTGGGGGAAAAGGATATCACTAGTTAACTTCCTTATATGAGAAAATTAAAGCTGAAAGTTACAAACATGGCTAATAAGTGATAGAGGCAAGCCTTAGCCCCAAGCCTTGATCACAGACTGTGTTCTGATTTCCACTGTTAGTCACTATTTAGACTGATGCCAGACATTCTGCTAGAATTCTTAGGCTATGTTAAATGGTATAATATATAATAGTAATTTAATGTTTGTTCTGGGAGTCTATCTAGTAAATCCTATCACTAGTTTTTGTAATTTGTTTAGAATATGACAGAATTATTGGGAAAACAAATACAAGTTGCCTCGTCTGGATTCCTTCTGCCCCAAGAGTTGAATGAATTCTTCAGTCTTCCTTTTCTTCATTTGTTCCTCTTTGGCCTTTATTTTAAATTGATCTCTCTGGCTTTTAATTAAATGACATTTGACTAAATAACTTTTCTCTGTTTAGCATGCCAATTGGTTTATATGGTACTTGGATATTGAGGTTTGAAAATGACATTACCCATTTATTTTATGGGGGTATGTTACATATTTTTCTGAAGTGCCCCTAAGGCTGATATTCTAGGCACCAAAAAAAAAAAAAAAAAAAAAAATGGCTCCAAGAAATTCTAGTCGCACTCTGTGCAGCCCCAGCATGGCGGCCGAAGCCAGTGTTTTCTGAAGAATGGTGAAGCATATGGAGGACCTCTTGGAGAATTTGGAAGACAGACGAAAAGGAAAAGGAGGGTTATTTGGGTTTTGTACTCCCAAGGACTGAATCGATGTGCTCTCTAGGGCTCAAAGGGAGGTCAGTGTCTGTTGAGTACAAGTGTAGAATCAAAGGCCTAAACCTAGAAAGAGCTCCATTGTCATCCTGTCCCAGAAGCTTGTAGCTGAAGCAGCAGGCAGTATTCCACTCTAGGGCTCTGTGTTCGCCATTTTATGTTTCAATTTTCTTGCCTTTTATTAAAAAAAAAAAACACAGATTGGAGAATATGTGTATCATCTTCCTAAGGTAAATAGTATATGACTAATATAATATCGTCTTCTAGAATAACACATTTTATAGCCTTTTTATTTTCTCTCCATGTTGCAGCAGATAGGAGAAGGACCCTCCTTACTGGGTCCATTGCCTTTCTGTTTCCAGGACACTTCTCATCCACGCAACCTGATTTTGTTTGGCCTGCCTCAAAACTCAGCTCTTTGCGAATGGCCATCCAAAAAAAGGAAAAAATAAAAAAATAAAAATAAAAATAAATCCTACAACATTTAAAGAAAAATCTTTTTTAAAGTTAAGTGAGGCCATGGAGAGTACCATATAGGATTCTTCTTAACAGATCCCCCTCATTGGACTGTGGTCCTTGGCTGTGCCATCTCTGAGACCCTGCCAAAAGGCTTGAAGAGCTTTTCTTCTCCCTTCCTCCAGGGATCAACCTGCTATGATTTCTCCTCTTTTATTTATACCAAAGGAATTACTAATTATTTTTACAACTGGAGTGTTTGTGAGGAAAGGGTGGCTATCTCTCTCTTTCCCACAAATATTTTAAGACCTTTCTTCTACATAAATAGATGTGTGAAAAATTCCAGTGAATACACTTCCTTCCATTTCATTACAAAACAAACATTTTCCCTGGATTAAAGGCCCCGAGCACAGTATTATCTCAGTCCATTCTGCGATTGGTACCCCAGAAATTAGATCAGTTTTTTTTCGTTAATGGTGGTAACTTGTAAAGAGCTTACCACATCAGATCCACTGTACTTGTCACAGAAATATACTGTCACTCAGCGTGATTGCAATGGAGACTTGATTTTGTAAAGAAAATAAAAATAAGATTATCTTAAAAGATGTTCTAGAGAAAATGCATGCTGTGGCAGTACGGAACAAAATGCTGTCATTTATTGAAGCTGTTGTCATTACGTTTCTTTGAGCCACATATAATATTCAGTGCTTCATGTGCTCTTTTCACTTTTACTTGGCTTTCCTTGATTTTCATGTTAGATAAATGTAAAATATGGATAATTTTGGCATGGAATCCGGTGGGTTTGACTGTAGAAAGCCTTAGGCATGTATTCTTGCTTTGCAAAGCCTGTTGCATTTCAGAAGGGGGAGGTAGGAGAAGACCGTGGGAGGGTTCCAACTGGGAAGGAAGAGACAAAAACCAAAAGGCAGCACATTCTGCCTGTTACAAGATGCATTCTGTTTTCCCATTTTACTTTCAGAAATTGGGATGCCAGGGACAATTAATAGCATCTTGAAATTGTGATATTTCTATTTTCGTGTGTTGGAATATATGATTATTGTGGATATCACAGTCATTGAGCTCATGCCGCTGGAGACATCGAATGCTAAGCTGATCGTTAGTATGGAAAGTTGTGGGGAGACATCTTACCCCTGAGCTGGAGAACAATAAAATGAGCACGGTGTAGTAAGAGGCATATATAAGACAGCCTTGGAATACTATGCGTTAGCGATATTTAAGGAGGGGAAAACAGTTAAAAGCCCTGAAGTTTTCATAAAGTCGAATTTCTATGCTGTTAATGTATATGAGAAATAAAGTGCAATTCAGGGCACTGCTGATGGGCAGATAAAATGACGAAATTGGCGGACTATGGAGGGTGGAATATTGGAAATCAACGACTGGGGGAGGGGGCGAAGGACGAGAGATCAGAAACAAAAACCGGAAATTCCGTCGCTGTAAAGTCACGTTTTGACTCGCTAATGGCTGGGTTTTTCATGCGGGGGAGTGCAAGGATCCCGGATCTCACAGGCCATTCATCTCTCATAGGAGGAGATGGGTGGGCGCGGCGCCGTGTAGGTAAGAATGGGTAGAATACAGGCCCTGTGGTTGGGATGACCTAGGTCAAGTCTGGGACACTGTTGCGGGAGCTTGGGCGAAACACTGAATCCCGTTAAAGCATAGTTTCCTCACGGTTAGAATTAGGCCAGTCATGCCCACCACAGATGGTGTCGAGAGAATTAAAGACCCCTTTACCACAGTGTCTGGCACATAATTACTCTCAAGAAATATTAGTTCTCCCTATTAGCTCTTTGAATAAGAGAGCTATGAAACAATATGTGAAGCAGCGTGGGTAAAAGTCAGCATTGCAAGCATAAAGCAAAGCAAGATAAGCCTACAGGAAGGCGTGGAGGAGCTATGTTCTTTAACAGGAGTGGTGGGATTTTGAGTTCGACTGGATGAAGCCTGCAGGAAAATGCGGTCATAACTTCATGCTTGGACTGGTCCATTTAACACAGTGTTGCAGGCCAGCCCCAGCTGGTCCTAGCGATTACTGCTTTATATTTGATGCGACAGCACGTGCGTATTCTGTTACGGGATCCTTTGCTTATTTCAATCACACGCCGTTGAAAGGAAGGAGATACAGCCAGCATTCTTTTTCTCCTTCTTTTTTTGGGGTCCGCAGTGAAGAAAGTTTTAGTTAATAGAAGCAGCGTAGAAGGCAAGAGGGAAAGAGCCACCCGCAATGACGCCCTCCAGGCAAGTTCCTCTGTATTAGGATCCTTCAGCAGCAGGCTTCTACCAGGAAATCATTATCGTCACAGCACAGCCTTGTACGCTTTCAAACTGAAATATAATAATACATCTGAACCGTGTGTCTGTAATGTGACACGGTGAAATACAGAGAAAATGTATAACATTGTGAATCTCAGGGAAAGAAAGAGCAAATGGGTTTCCTTTGTGTGTATATTTGCAAGTGATCCCAATAGAATTTGTGCGTATCAGACAAATTATAAGTACCATGAATAGTTCCTTTTAAGTAAGTGTACTTGTCCAAACAGTTGTGTTTAGGTAGCGTGTTATTTTGACATGCCCTTTAAAGATACTTTGTGTATGTTCTTAACATAGATTTTTAAATTAAAAACTAATTCTGTTGAATTATTTTAACCAAATTGCAAGCCGTTATACATATGCAAAACAGATCCTCCCAAGTGCCCAGAAATAAATGTCTTAATGTTGTTTTTCCCCCATGAGCCACTATAAAACAGACATTTTAAAATTATAGTAAAGAATCTTATAAATCTATGGGATTTTTCCAAGGATACAGTGGTCTGAATGTGTTCTAAAACACCATCAACTTTCTCAAGGTGGCATAACTACACAATTCTTATATGTTATTTTATAAATTAGTGCCAGCTAAGGCATTATCATACACCTAAAAGCTCTCACGGTCACATGCTGTCCATGGAGTAAGACAGGACATACTGGGAATATGGCTAGACGGCTGTGGTTCACTCATGTTTACTTCAAGGAGATGTATAGAGTTTTAGGGATAAAAGGGAAGCTCTTAAGACCTCCTAGCTCAATCCATTTTGTAGATGAATGAACTAAAGTCCCAAGAAGATACCAGTCCTTCAGGGTTGTCCGACATGGGCGGGGTGTCCACAGCACTGGCTCCATTTTCCCTGGTTCTTGTCCTGTCCCTGTGCCGGGGTGCTTGATACAGACCTGAATCAGTTTCAGTATGATTCGGATTCCCTCTAGCAATTTTGATTGTGCTGCCAAAGAGCTTATTTTATTCATTTTAAATCCCAGTTCTGAGAATTAATGGATAGCCGAGTAGGGCTCTACTCTTTGATACTCTTTGGAGAGTCATCGTATGAAATAAATGGCTGTTCAGAAAGTACTCAGATACCATTACATTTTCCAAATTAGAATGTCATCCATTTAAAAGCTAAACAGAGCTGCAAAAGTCATTCTTAAGCAATATAGTCGCCCATCTTCCTTTGCCCGAGCCTTAGTAGGGGGAACGTGGCTCACTCGTGCTCTCTCTCTGTCTGCATCTCCGTGATACTACGGGAGTCCTGCTGGTGATATCAGAATAACCTGTATGCAAAGCTAGACAGCCACCAGCAGTCCTCCTGGGAAAACCAGTGGTGGCCTTCCAGCCTCCGCGCGATGAGAGCTGGTTGAGCATGTCTCACTCTTGTGTCAACTAGTTATTGACTTTGCTTTATTGTTGTCCATCCGTTCCCTCTACTCTCTTGCTCCTCTCTCCATCCCCACTTTTTTTTTTTTTTCCTTCTAGACTTACTAATCCTACTGCATTTGTTTATGGAAACTTTAATCCTTAGGGCATGTAAACACTGTACTCAAGGTGGTCATTCCTAGGAAGTCAGGATTTTGCAGTCACTTGTGGTTGGGTTGGGCACTAGCTAAGAAGGCTGAGAAGGAACTTTGTTTTCCTCATTTATTTCTAAATGATATCTTGCTTAAGAGAAGAAAACATAGCTTAGCTCTTCTTAGGTCACCTGAGCCAGAATATGGTCTTTTTTATTTCTTAAACCTGCTATATTTCAGATGAGGCAATTACATATCCCATGGAGAGACCTGTCATGTGAAACAGGTTTATTTTTTCATTTAGGGAGCTTTTGTGTTTATTGAAATTCTTCCAGGGATTTTTTTTTTTTTTTTTGAGGTATGATTTTAAAATCTGCACCCTTTAAGCAAATTATTGGCTTAGCTCCACAGACAGGCTTATTTTCTCTTTTTTTAGCTTGTTAATAAACCTATTTTTTCTCTGTCCTTCAAAACAATATTATCAGTAAAATGCAAAAACATTTCCCTCAGCTTCATCTCTCTCTCTTTCTTTCAGGCCCATGATTCTTAATAGTGGGTGTATAATAGTATGACCTGAAGAGTGGTTTTTTTTGTTTGTTTTTAAAAAATAAAAAAAGCCTGGGCTCATGGACTCCTATTCTGATTGAACCATTCTGTAGTAGTTCTGGGCATCACACGACTTGAGTGAACATAAGCCACTGGCCCTGAGTGCGGAGAACAAGGGCGTCGAATGAGGAGAAATGCACACGCACTTAGCTCTGGGCTCACTGCGTTAAGAGCATTTTGCTGCTGCTGCTTCTTAGAGGAGACCAGCCCAGTGAATCCTCCTCTCTCTGGTGACTGGATCACTCATGGGATGAAGTTTCTAGAAATCAAAGCAGTTGGGAGCATGGAGGAAAAAAAAAAAAGGTGGGAGGGGGGATATCAGGTGTCCACCGAAGGAAACACGCAGCACTTTGCTCAGGGTTATGTGTCTTAACGTCGCCACCAGCAGCTTCTTGAGCTGCCGCTGCTTCTGATCTCCAAGTACGTGGCTCTCAACAAATTATGCAGATGTGCTGCTCACTCTCCGAGGCCTCTGCAGGAGACCGCGTGGTGTGCGTGAGGATGGACGTCCGCAGAGAGCCAGGCTCTGCTGCTTGTTAGTGACTGAGCTCCTTACCTGTGTGCGTGCAGCAGGGCAGGTCCCCAGAAACACGCTGAGACAGGGATTCGCCTGGAGGGCGTTCATTGCAGAGCATTCTTGGAATCATTGCTTGGGAGGGAGGGAGGCAGGGAAGTGGGATCCCGCAGACGCAAGTGTTGCAACCAGTTGTAGCCTAGATCATGGCTAAGCTTTGGGGAGCTGTGGAGCTGGAAAGGATCTTTGCCATTTTCCTGAATTAGGGGAAAAGGAGGAGCTTTAAAGCCTCCCTCCGCCCCTGCCGTGTGCTAGTTTGGATACGGGATGCCCCCAAGAAAAATATATTACCTCTGGCAAATGTGGCTCTTTTTTTGGCAGTTTGACAACTTGCCAACTTTGTAAATGTCTCAAAAGTGACAATTTGGGGGAAGGACTTAGCTGAGAAATGTCAGCCATCAACACTTCCAGTGTTTCGCCGGTTTGGGAAAGGAGTGGGGCTGCCTTGACAACCCCTAGAAGGTCCCCCCCCCCCACCCCACTCAGATCCCTTCACCTCATGTAATCCATTCAGAGGGCAGCTCTTACGGAAACAGGTCACCCTCTTTTCTTGGAGGAGTTTGCAGGAAAGTTAGAAGGATGAGATGCAGCCCCCCTATGGTTGTATGTATGGTTGATTTTTCAGGTTATGACTGATACTCACCCCATTTCTTCTAACCACCCAGTCTTCCGTAGGCTGGGGACTTGCACTTGCCCACTTACCATCAAAATGGAGCAAGGGAGTATCAAGAGACTCCCAAATGTCCAGATGTGAAACCTAGTCTTCCCCATTGTGTGGGAGAAGCTCACCTCCTTCTGGTGAGCAAAGCTGGTGCTGGGAGTTCAGAGATGAGGAAGGAGCATGAACTTGGTGCCATCACCTGGACTGGGAAGCCCACAGTGCACAAGTGGGGCAGGAGAAGGGAGGGGTAACATGGACACTCCCACTCCCACTCCCACCCCTTTATTTCCTGGCCTTATCTACTCTACCTACCCAGGGAAGCTCTATAGCATTCGATGAGGCATTTCTCTCCAGTACAGAGCAAGTTTTCATAAAGCAAGTAGAAATGGGCTGAGAGAGGATCCCAGCCTCTCCAGCAGCTGAGGAAGAGTTTCAGCCCTTAGGGGGAAACTTGGGAGGAATGACCCTGGAGGTTTAACTGAGATCATACATATTTTCTTTCTACCATCAAGTTCTTTGTTGGCTCTAATATATCCAACCTTTTAATAATAAACATACAGTAGTCAAAACTATTAATTTTTTTTGAGCAGACATGAAGTATTTCTTTAGGAAAAAAATAGAGTATACCACCAGAATGTCTGATTCCAACCAAAGTAAACATGTGGAATATAGCAGGAGGTTTTGTCATTCTTAGTTTATCTTTCTGGGCCCAGAGGGATTCCCAGAGCCTAACATCATTTCTGCATCTTGATAATATAATAAGTATCACAGGGTATGAGATGGATATAGAAATGTATATTGTTTGCTTTTCCCTTATAACGTTGGGGAGAGAAGGGACAGTTCCTTTTGAGTAAAATATATAAACAAATCAACACAAAATTTTATTCAGTAATCTTATATAGAATAAATTAATATCCAAATTAGCTGAAAGTGGTGAACAATTTTAAAGCCATGCTGTTATTGGCCTAAAGAGGTTTGTATGTAACTGGTTATATTTGTTAGGCCAGAGTTTTCTATCTGGAATGCTGGCTGAAAATTTATATTCCTGGTTCCAACTCAAAGAGATTCTGATTTTTTGGGCTTAGGACCAAACCCAGAAATTGCCATTTTTAACCAACGTCTCGGGTAATGTTGATGCAGGAAACCTACATTCTGAACTTAAATAAATAATAACTTCGGTATCCAAACAGCAGGTTAAGATCAGCGAACCGTTCTGTAGACTTTAAAAAAATTTTTAATTATCTAAATAGATGTTTACAGAATATAGACTATGATATATTTACACTGTAAAGCCTCTTTTTGTATATCTCATGCAAAAAGTGCTCTCTATTATAAATTAGTGGATCCTGTGTATTATTCAGCCTGAAGATTCCTAAAAAGGAATTTATTCCATGCTTAGTCAGGTGCCTTCCTGGAAAGCAAGTTCTGCCGTCCGTCAGACGGTTTCTTAGTAATAGGTTTCTTGTCTCAACTTAAATATCATTTCTTTAAAAAGCAATTCCCTGAACCTCTGAACTTGGTTTGATTTTCCTGTCAGATGATTTCTTGGCATTCCCTGGGTGCTTTTTTTTTTTTTTTTTAATGGTCATCAGAATTGCAATTGTTTGTTCAACGTGGTTTGCAGACAACCTTTCTCTCAGTGAGCTCATGAAATGGCCACAGTGTGGCTCCAGGCCTTACGCTACCCTTCTCCACCCCGCGTCTCTTGTCCCCATTCATACACTCCTCTCCGCCTCACCCGGAGGAGAGACTCTGTACTCACCTTTCACAGAAGGTTAAGATATATTGTTCCTAGATGGAGACAGAAACAGACTGATCCAACCTCTTTTTCCAGGACAGTGTAGCTTGAGGGCCAGGATGATGCCAGTTGTATCCCTTTTGTTCAGGTGTAATGACTGAAGTGCTGTGTCTCTCTCTCTTTTTTAAGATTTTATTTATTTATGACAGAGAGAACACAAGTAGGTAGAATGGCAGGGAGAGGGAGAAGCAGGTTCCCCGCGGAGCAGAGAGCTCGATCCCAGCACCCTGAGATCATGACCTGAGAACCAAAGGCACGCGCTTCACCCACTGGGCCACCTAGGTGCCCCTGAGTGCTGTTTCACACCTGGTACTTTAAATAACAACTAAAAAGATACTTGTGATTTTATAAAGATGCTAGAAGGAATTAGCTAGACTGACATTAACTACTCAGTGACAGTATTTGAAACCAAGTTTACCAAATAGTTATTACAGATTACAAATAAGTTATATACTTACTGTGGTTTTAAAGTTTAACGAGCAGCCCCCCTTACTAATATCTTATTAATAAGCGTGAGTATGACCAGTTAATGTCTGTTCTCCTCTTGGACTAGCTCCTTTTCTCTGTTTATCCTCCCACTTTCATTTATCTCTGAAATACTGTGTTCTTCTGTATCTTGTATCTTTGTCCCTGCACTGGCTTCTATCAGGTCACACTGGACATATAGAATCCTTGTATCAGAATTGGTTCAGATAGTGTAATTCTCTTTTTAAATTATACACCCATCAAAGTTTTCTCCCCCAACGTAGACTCCAGAATTATATTTCTGTGAACTATTATTGGTTGTATTTATGAATGCGCAAGGCAATACAGTGCAAATGACTTCAGGAAGTATTTGGCAAACATACTACGCTATTGTCCTCTGCCACTTGAACCTGAATGCCTTCTCCAAAAGGCCATGTATGCAGTATCTGTGCGAGTCTTAAAGATGGTCTCTTCAATTGCCCTGTGCCACCCTGGTAGTTAGTAGCCTCATGTTTTGCTTAATGTTAGGGCAGGAAAAGAGTTTTGGTTTGTTCATTGCCTAGAAGCATTCAAAAGAGCTTTCACATAGGTTTTAACCAGTGGCACAGTGCTTCTCAACTCATCTGCAGTGAAGAGCCAAGTTTTCTTGTTTATTTGCAAACTTAAGGGTTTTTAAAGAACACAGAACATACTTTTTTATAACCTCCTAATAATTGTTCAACTATATTAAAAATAAATTACTTCGAAAATCCAGTCCTCATTTCTTTCCATTATTATTGGGCTCAACAGACATTAAATTGCTCTATAAAATGAAAACTGCTAAGCCATTCCTCTCAATTTTCTGTACTTACCTGGACTTGGGCAGGTGGTACCCCATGTTGAATAGCCCGTGTCAGCCTCCTGTAACGGTTTCGGCTCAACCGGCCCCCATTTAAAAAGTAAGATTGAAAATTATCCTCTTGAGCAAAAAGCTTGATGTTTCCGGGGCTTTGCTTTTTATCTGCTTCTGGTTGACTACTTGGAGTTCAGAACTAAGTGAGCAAGGTACTACGGGGGAGCCCTGAAGCAGGGAACTTGACGTGCTCACAATGACACTGGATGAGGAGGAGTTGGACGAGGAGGAGTTTTGATTAGGAGGAGTTTTGATCAGTTACAATTTGACTCAAGGCGGATTTCCTAAGTTGTCTGAAAGTTCTGGATGTGGCCTGGAGACAGCAACCAGAGAGAGGATGAGATGAGCAGTGTGGAGATTTCTTTAGGGAGGCATGCGTAGCTGTGTGGAATAGAGAATGGTTTTGAGTTGTTACCACCTGGTCCCTGGGACAAAGATGCAGCTCTTAGTGTGAAGTTCTGAGTAACCATGCCATGGGCACAAATGTAGAACTGTTGCAAATAAAAGCAAGAGTCTCTTCCCTAGGGGATGGAGATAATTCTATTGTGCCCCGATAGGTGAACTAATAAATATGGATAGAAAGTTAAGTTTTTGCAAAAATTCCCAAATGCATTACTTTATTGTATCCTCACTTCAGTGTGCAAGGCCACCTGTACCTTTATGGGTGCCGATCTATAGCAGACGAATGAACTGTGATTTAAGGGTTACCCAGGGCAGAGCAGAGATCCAGTAGCCATGTTTCTGACTCCTTTGCCCTGGTGACCTCACAGTTGTACCCTTCAACTACTAAGTAAGTGAACCAGGAGCCTGGGATGTATGTTCATTGCCACTGAATTAGTGTGAACTTTTTCTGAGGGGAGAAAAAAACAAAAGCAATCTGAATAGTTCCTCCTTTTTACCTATTGTTGGCAAAAAAAAAAAAAAAAGAAAAAAAAAAAGAAAGCAATGAGACTTTTTTTTTTTTTGACAGTTTTAACCTTACCTAAGCACGTCCTGGATTGTATCACTATCCTGTATCACTCGATGTGTCATAGTAAATACTTTTATTTTTTAAACCATGCATCTTCATCAGAGATGCGTCACAAGTAAATTGTGTTCCATTACCCTGGACCACAATGATAATTATAAATTAGAAATACTTCAACCAGAAAGAAATGACTCAGACACTTGTTTTCATCTATAATATTTCTTCAGCAACTTGATAATTACATGGTATCCAGTGGCATGTGGAAAATATCTATTAAAAAGCATAATGAGAAAAGAAAACTTGCATGGAATGTGTGTATACGAGCAATTTTATTTTAACCAATATTGTTTAAATCTGTCCTCTGTACTTATAATTTGAAACTTGGGCAGTTTAGTAAATCACGTGAGTTCCAAAAATCTGTAATGTACTTTTAAACTTTAAAAAATCGGGCATCTGTAATAAGTAACCCAGTGGTAGGAAAGTCACCTTAGAAATCCTTTGCTTATATTCAATATAAATCATTCTCAGGTTGATTAACATGTAACTCAGCCATCATTACTCCATTTTTGTATACAGAAGTAGTAGTAGTACGAACTTTTATATTTTTGTCATGATAACTTTTACATCTTTCTTATTCAAATGCTCATTACAAGGGAAATTGAATATAAACTGTAATTATTTTCATCTTTACCGTATGTAGGACAGTGAAGATCATAGAGATCTTTGCTGGCTTTAGTTTTATTTTTCAGTGTCAAAGCTTTCATGATAAACATTATCTCTTTCCAAATAGCTTCCTCTTATGTCTAGATTTACTCTTTTTTGGTCAGATGAAAATTCATTATGCTACGTGACAAAGTACAAACCTGATATTATCGTGCTTTTACCTTCATGAACTGTGTTCTACTACATCACCTCGAGTGGTTGTTGTAAGTGTTCACCAAGTCCCAGTATTTTTTACTTCCATTTTGCAGAGGAGATGACTAAAAGACAAGGTCATCAGTACGATCAAATAACAAACAATTTCACATGGTCACGGAGGGAAGAAAAGCTGATCAACATATTGACTTTTTTTTTTTCTTACCTTATTCTTTGCTAAACAGATTTATTCACTGTATTCAGATTCTTCAAGCAGATAGATTGACAGTACTAGACCAGGTTGTTCGTATCAGGCCCTATTTGATTAAATAGATATAAGAAAATTGTCAGAACTGCAGTGTATTGATCTGTTTTTAGTTTTGCTCTTTATAATCTTCAATTAAAAACTAAATAGTAGATAAAAAAAAGTTGATCAAGGACATCCAATTTCTTCCATTCAAGGGCATCCAGAGGTCTATAAAACCCTCCACCAGTACCTGTGTGTGTGTGTGTGTGTGTGTGTGTGTGTAGAGACTCAGGAAACAGAGAAGAATAAGAAAGAATGTGTGCCCCTACAGGTTTCTGTCTCCTGGGGAACGCAGATGCATAAATGTGCGAGTTCAGAATAATGTGCCAAATGTTACCAAGGGCATTCGGAATGAGGTATCTGAGGTCTGTCTATGCAGGTCAGAGGGTTAGGAAGAACAATGCGGAGATATGGATGTACTTTGTTTAGTTTTCTTTTGCTGATGGTATTAAAACTTAAAAGGATAGAAATTGAAGGAAAACAAGCACTACTATTTTACAAACTGGATTATAAATTTACTAAATTTAAGACAATGAACTGTTTATTGAGAATGTGGAATATGGTGATAAAAAAGGAATGCGGCTTATAAGGAGTTTATAAATTCAAAGGTTGGATGAGAACAACTAAACCAGATTTTCAATATAAAGCAGAATCAAAGGCATCCTAACCGAGAAATGCAAACAGCATGCCATGGGGGCAGAACAGGAAGGTTGTAAAACTTCAGTACAAGGGAGCTTGCATTAAGCTGAGCTGGATGTCAGTAGGCAAGCTGAGGACAGACTTGTGTTGGGAGGGATGGCACACCTTGCTGTGTTCGGGCAGTGTGGTCCTCATCCATCCTGCCCGGAGCGCATGCCTGATACGAACTACCTGGTCTAGTACTGTCAATCTGCGCTTCTGAGATGTGATGGAAAAGAGAGACCAAAGAGCTAGCAGACAGCTGCATGGAGCCCCAGGCTTAGAATTTGGAGCAAATCCCTAGACCCTGGGGAGCAATTAAAAGTATTTGATGAGGGGTTGTGATATAATTCAATGTGCATTGTAGCGAGGGAATTTCTGACACACAAAAAATGGAGAATAACCGGAGAGTTTTATAATAGTTCCAGGGGAAGATTTTAAGATCCCAGATTAGGGTTCTTGTTCTGAAAGACTGAAAAGGAAGAGTTGCTCTATTAGAGGTCATGAGTAGGTATTCTGTCAAGCAGGGGATAGAGCCATAGTGGATTACTAAACATACGACAGGGGCACTGGGTAGCTCAGTAGGCTCATTGTCTGCTTTTGGCTCACATCGTTATCCCAGAGTCCTGGGATCGAGCCCCCTTTCCAGCCCCATCTTGGGCTCCCTGCTCAGTGGGGAGCCTGCTTCTCCCTCTTCCTCTATGGCTTCCCCCTGCTTGTGCTCTTTCTCTGTCCAATAAATAAAATCTTTAAACACACACACACACACAAACCTACTACATTTTAGGGTGCATAGCTGATGAAGATTACAAGATGGTGTGATATTTCCTTACACTGTTACCATTCACGGTGCTTCATAGCAACATAGAGGAAACATACAATGATTGTATCTCCTTCTCTACTGATTCTTTTGTCTTGAGCTAACCCAGCTAAGAGGTGTGTGTGTGCTCCTCGCTGTTGTGTGTACTTGCCAAATATAGTAATAATGATGATGATGATGGTGATGTAAACACCATTTGTTGTTGGAGTCACAACAAATATTTTGAAGAGGATTTAGGAATCCGTGCAGTAAAGGTGGGTTTTGTATGATGATTAATGAACCAAGGTTTTGTCGTTGTTACGGTTTAGGTGACTGACAAGACCACACTTATAAGGGTCTTTGCGAATGAATTAGACATTTGTAAGTTCTACTCTGCCCAAGAGAAGAGTATAAATATTTGTTTTCACTTGAGTATTTTATTTGTTTTTTATTCATTTGCCATATGGTGGGACCATAGAATGCTTGTTTCTTTTTTTTTTTTTTTGCACAGAGTTTTCACTGTGGAGAATAGTGCTTCTCTCCTCTGTCATAGTCATTCACAAAGATGGTGTGTACTTGTCTGTGTGTGTGTGTGTGTGCACCTGCACAGACATGCTTCACTTAAGGTTGCTATTAGGGAGTTCTGGACTTGCAAGTTTTTCTTTGCTGAACATTTTTTTTTTTTTTTAAGCAGAGGAGTATAATAGTTATCCACTAACAGCATGGGTTTCACTCTGCCTATTAAGATTAGAATATTAGTGCGCATAGTCTCACAGATTAAATGTCTGAATGCATCTGATAATTAGGTATCCGTCTTAGCATTTCAAAGCTGGTCATCCACTTTCAAATACAGATGCTTGCACTAACCTTGCAAGGACACTCAAAGTAATTTCCTGCTTGTGAATTCTGACAGTGATTACAAGCCTAGTGATGGTCCTAGCTGGCAGAAGAGTGTCAGTGATGGGAAGGAAGATGAGGTTTAGGGCTCCAGAGACAGAAGGGGTGTGTGTGTGTGTGTGTGTGTGTGTGTGTGTGTGTGGTGGTAGTGGTGGTGGTAGTAGTGATGAGGGGTAGAAAAGAAAAAACCCGATCTTCAAGTATCTTCAAATTATTAGAGAAACAAGTAATAAGAACCTTTTTTTTTTCTTTTTTTCTTTGAGCGCTCATGCTGTCAGTGATGGAGAACAATTAGCAAGGCCACATAACGTAAAATACAGGGTCAGAGCTCAGGTTGACGGTCAGTTCAGGATTTAATGTGTGTCACGAAATGAAAAGGAATGTGTCCTCTCTGCCTTACCTGGATCCTATAGGAGCGCTGGATCACCATGGGCTGGAAACAGCGACTTGTTGATAGGGATTCATTAAATGAATTATAAGGGCTGGTTCCAAAAAGGGTAGTCCCTAATGAGACTTAGAGACATAGCAAGCCTTTGATTAAAGACACAACCTGGATGTCATTTAAGTATTCCTGTGGTCATTGGATCGTCCCCTATTGTCTCATACCATGGTCAGTGGTAGTGTGCAGACTCTTCTAGCGGGGAGCGGCACGGACAGGGTCAGGAGGATGGTTGTGAGAAGTGTACGGGGAGCGGCGCGGTCAGGGTCAGGAGGACGGCTGTGAGAAGTGTACGGGGAGCGGCGCGGTCAAGGTCAGGAGGACGGCTGTGAGAAGTGTGCGGAGGGCGGGCTTGTCTCCATCCATCATCTGCACTTGTCTCGGGGGTCGAGTTTTTTGCCCCGTGTTGTTGAAGGTGGCAGAGTGCTTTATTGTTCCTTAACGCTGAGAAAGGACCCTTCTGTCAAGTTGTAAAATATTTGATGGAAACCACTCAAAGCACCGAGCTTCTTTAAGACTCGGGAGTAGTCGGGGGTGAGGGTTCTTGCACCTTTCCTTCTCTGAATTGTCCTCTGCTGCAGCTTTTGATGTCCCCACTTCGCTGGGCCACAGACGTCTCCAGAGGCAGCACCTCATAGCAGGGCAGGGAGATCGAGCTTTCCAGCGGCCCCTGTTTTTCGTAATCCTGGTGCAGCCACCGAGCACGGGGCACGTGACCTCAGGCGAGGCACTCAGCCTTTCTTTACCTTAGTTTCCTGGCCTGTTGGTAGAAATAATGAATTCATTCAATATGGGGATGAAATGAGCTGCTGTCTAGAGAACGTTAAGACTAGTGCCTGGCACAGAGGAATCACTCAAGCAATCCAAGCCGTAGTGATTTTCAGCTTGTTTTCTTCTTTCAGGGAGCTATAGATGCAACAGTAACTCTGAGAGTGACTTAAGAAAATTAAGCAATTCACCATATTTCTAGAATGCAACCTTTCCAGATGGGTGGGTCAAGTGATCCACTAGATAATTCCACATGGAACAAAGCTAAATTATAACTCATGCCAGTAACTAATTTTTTGTATTACTGAGCCCTGATTTAAAAAAAAAAAAAAAAAAAAGTACAGAAACGAAAGGAGAAATCAGGTCCTTAAGTGTTCTGGAGCAGAGTGTAAACACAGCTGTTACCGTGCAGGGGAAAAAGCGCTTAGAGAAACCGTGATGTAAAGAGTGGTACCATCCACACCTAACACAGAGGAAGAAAACGTTCTGCGGGCACCTCTCCCTAAGTCGTGTTCAGTATTTGCTGTTTGTAGCACCTCGTCTTTTAAAGAATGCAAACCCAGTTCTGTAAGACCGTGAGCAGCCTTTACTATTTTGCAAATTGGGTGTTTGCATTTGTCTTACTCAAAGTCCAGATGATGGCAGTAATAGGGGATGAGCGATTGTGGAGACGACAGATCGAGTCCCGTGTTTTTCAGGTTAGGAAGTTCGGGAGAATGTGTAATCATGCCTGAGTTTCCTTAGGTTCCTCTGTTCAACATAATGTTCTGACATACAGCAGGGACAGTTCGATATGGAGTGAGACGAAATGCAAATCAGTAGGTGCTGTCCCTGCTGCCGATTGCTGGGGTTAATCATGCAAATCTAATGCAGTTCTTGGTATTTCAAGGAAGGTTTGAGTTGAAGTCTCAGGCATATACTGATTTAAAATTCCTACTTCGGAGAGCAGTGTAATTTTTCTCGGCTTCACATTTTAAAATACAGCACAGGATCCGGAGGCGGATTTAGTGAGTGGACATCCATCCATACTTGTTAATCATGGGAGGCGGTGGGAGGGAAGGGTGTCCTTAAAGGATGGGGGAGTTTCTAAGCATATTAAATACTTTATTAGATCTAAATTTGCAAATGTTCTATAGCAAGTCCCTTTGCTTGGAATAAGATCAAATCAACTGATTATTCGTGTTTACTGAATGCTCTGTTCCAAGAAGATGGCTAAAACTGGCAAGGACAGACCAAATAAAAATTAACACCTCCACAAGTTCCTAACTTTGGGAATGGTAGAAAATACCTTTGGAAATGAGACTGTTTACAGGAAGAAATGAAATTGTCTTGCTCCCAAGTGCAAACTGACACATTCTAATAGCCTTTCTGCTGTGCACAGTAAACACCAGCTTATCTTTCCAAGAACAATAAAATTTCATGTACTGCTGCCTGACATAAGAATTATTTTTACATATCTCCATATCGCTGACTCTCTTGTAAGTTAATCTCATCTCACATGAATTTTTCACCAGCTTCACTCTGATGTTGATAAAGGAGATGGTTCCATCAAATACATCTTGTCAGGCGAAGGGGCAAGTTCCATTTTCATTATTGATGAGAACACGGGGGATATTCATGCTACCAAGAGACTGGACCGGGAGGAGCAGGCCTACTACACGCTCCGTGCCCAGGCGCTGGACAGGCTCAGCAACAAGCCTGTGGAGCCCGAGTCCGAGTTTGTTATCAAGATTCAGGACATCAACGACAACGAACCCAAGTTCTTGGACGGCCCGTACACGGCAGGAGTTCCCGAAATGTCTCCTGTGGGTAAGTAAAGAACATGCGGCTTTGGCACTGTCCGGTTTTAGGGGGTCTGTAGTTAAAAGCAGATCATCATAAGTACTGAAAAAAAAAATCGCTTCGGTGTTGCTACAGCAGTGCCTAGTGAGGATGAGGGGAAGTTTGAGGTGCCTTAGGAGCCGGCGTCCAAGTCTGAGTATTCAGATCGTTGTTTTGTTTCTATGGAAAATTAAGAAAAGGTTCCTTTCCCACAGGGATCTCAGTGTCTTTAGTACATTGCTCATTCCCTTTTCAATGTAATATTTAATTTTTAAAAAATGATTAAAAGTACCCCTAGGAAGTTAAAAAAGAAAATCCTTGCAGACCCTGGCCTGTTGGTAATGTTTTCTTTCTCCTGATTAGTATTCATGATTCACTCTTCGAGGAATCCTTCAGTGGCCAAGGTATCAGGCTGCCCATCTAATGTTTAGATGAGGTGGTCTGTTTGTTTGTAGAGTAGGCTTGAACCCACAAATGTCCCTCCATATGCCACCACTAAGCTTTTTGTAATTTCTCCAGAAACTTAACATGTGTGGAAATTTATATTGAATTGATAATGGTAAAGTGATACTTCGTTTGAGATATATAAAAGAACCATGAGGCCTGTTTTATTCAGAGGGCTCTTCCCCCTACCCCATTACCGGAAACAGAAAGCAAAGTACTTCCGGTATATGCTTTATTTCTATCAAATGATAAAAAGTCAGTTTTAAGTAATTGAATCAGATGTCTTTGGAATAGTTTTCAGCCAGTATGTAATTTTACATGATCTTACAATACAAAGCAAAACAATATGGGGCTTAAAGAGACCAGTTGATTTATATATTTATTTGCTGTCATTTTTTGTCCTGAAGTAAGACAGTTATTTAAAGTAATAATTGAATTTGTATTTTAACAGGTGAACATTTTACCCAATGTGATTTGTTTTATATTACATAAAGGTCACTTCATTCATTCCAGCATTCAGCCCACAGATCGGCTGTGTTAGGAAGGGGAATTGCAAAGACGTGTATTATGTGTGCCCTTTAGGAGAGCCACAATTTAGTGACCCTAAATTCCTAACAGATGGGAGCGTAAAAATTATTTAAGGTACCATTGCTCTAGCCAGAAAGAAAATAGAAACAGAAATAGAAACAGAAAATGAACCAGAAGAATGGATGCTTGTGGTCCGGAAAAATTCAGAACCCCAGAGGCAGCATCTCACTGTACCTAGCGTCTCAGTGAGTGTTTCTTTGACCAAACAGGCTTATTCACACTTTCCCAGTACTGCCCCGCATCTTCAGGGCTGCTCGCTGTTGCTTAACAACAAGAACCACTAGGAGACAGCTGCAACAACAGGATTTGCAGGTTTTAAAGAAAAAGGGAAGGTACTTTGTCCTCCCACAACTAGTCGTGCTTAGAAAAACAAGAAGCTTTGAGTTGTGTTTGAGGAGGTCAGCCCAACTCCGTAACTTTCATATAGGCATGTTGGATATTCTTCATCGGCTTGTTACCATTTTGCTTCGCTACCCAGAATGTAGCCATGCAAACTGGATTAATGGGAACTTAGTTCTTCTAGAG
This sequence comes from Mustela nivalis, assembly GCF_964662115.1. Lineage (NCBI taxonomy): Eukaryota > Metazoa > Chordata > Mammalia > Carnivora > Mustelidae > Mustela > Mustela nivalis. The sequence goes on along the minus strand of NC_139033.1, from coordinate 30,558,714 downwards.
GTGAAATGAGGCACACTGTAGTTTGGGTTTTAATTGTACCGCTCTGATATCAAACAGCATGATTATTATGCACACATGCAAGTTAGTTAATTGATCAATTCCAGCAGGTTCAGAACTTTTTAGAAAATCATTTTCAGGGGCCTTCAGGATTTAACTGACATTAATTGAGAATTCTGGAATAACAGAAATTTAAACTAAGATCAATGGAAGTCTACATTAAATACGTAATGTGGACCTATAGTGAGTTGTAGTTTATCAGAGGGTGTAATTCTAACCAAGTAGTTGTAGTAGCCACTAAATAGTATGGCATATATAATACAAGCATTCAGTGTTTAATATTCAGGGCTATGTTTTTCACTGGAGGCTCACTGCAAGATTGAAAACACGCTAATAAGCCCTTAGGATAGTTCATTCATTTCCAGATGAGTGTAGATAAGCACGGACAACTTAAAGTCATTTAAAAATATGTGTTCATGTGTGTCGTGCATGTGTATGTGTATGTATATATAAGGTGAATTTCTTAGTGAACACTTCAGGAAAAATTATATACAACCCAATTTACTAAAGTAGTTTTGATTATTTTGTTTAAGGCACTTTCCTTTTCAAATGAAGGAGGAAATCAGTACTTAAGCATGTCACCAGAGTAAATACTGCTGTAAAGATGGTGCATTGTGAAGAAAATAGAGATTATTAATGCCATTAATTTTAATATTTTAAAATAATCATAATTTAATTTTTAAAAATATTTTAAAAATGCACCATTTACTATTTGGTCCTACCAGGCATCTACAGGGTACAATCAACTAAGTCTGTCAAATTAAAAAAAAAAAAATCAGAATTTTAAAAACAGTGCTATATACAAAGCTTCATAATACGCACCCGTTTTTAAAGAAAATGGGGTTGGTAAGGAAAAACATAGTGCTGAAAAGACAATAGATTTGTAACAAGATGGACATTAATGACTTATTTAAAGGACTTAGGGAAATCTCTTTAGAAATATATTGAAATGAGATGTTATATTAAAAGCATTTTCAATAAATTATTAGAAACAAATCCAAACCTTGGAAGAATTCAGAAAGAAAAAGACTTGTTCCATTCCCATCAATCGGACATAAATGGTAAAATAACCTGTGCTTAAAATATGTAAACTAAGTAAATGTGAGTAACATTTTTAAGATTCAGCTCCAAATGGAAATAGAAAGAACACATCACGTTAAATGCTCTCCATGTGGAATAACTAAACACATAGTCAAATGCAGAAGCCATAGGGCTTTCTATCACATGCAATATATAAAAACAAATAATAATGTAATTTTTAAGGTTGTCATCCTTTTCCTCCTTTGGGAGGGTGGGGTAGATTTTTATTTTATGCTTTTATTTTTCAATCAATTCATAGAAACAAATGAAAACTAAAACTATTCCTGAAGAGATGCCACCTAATAGCCAGTTAAGTGGATTCATCATTAACTTACTCAGTTAATGAAGTTTCATTTTCTGTCTGGCTCTACTCAGCTATAATAGTGAGATCCCTTCAGTGACTTGGGTGTCAAGATGCTGTTCCTTGTCACACTGCCTTCTGGACAATAATGGAGACTTATAGCAATTGCTCTTGATAAAAACTTGTTACCTGACCCTGATGGATGAGATGCCTAAAATTTGAGTCCCTTCCAATTCTGAGGATCCTCCTAATGGCCATCATCAATCTTATTATTTTTTTTTTTTGCTAACATATTTTTGTAGCCCTTAAATCTTTCTGAGGGCTTAATTAGCATTTATCTTCATTTTGGGTTTGTCTTTTACGAAAAATATGTCAATTTTTCATATGCCTTGAAACATGAAAAAAGAAAGTAATTAAAAACAAAGGTAGTGGGTTCAGCGTTTTGTGAATCATTCTGTGTTGTGGCATTTGGAAGTTTTTAATTCATTGGTTTTTGGATTGGCACGTAGGGACCTCAGTGGTACAAGTGACAGCAACAGATGCGGATGACCCTACATATGGTAACAGTGCCCGAGTGGTCTACAGCATTCTGCAAGGACAGCCATACTTCTCAGTGGAGCCAAAGACAGGTAAACATTGAAATGTGACTCTTTTTATAATGTCATCACATGTGTCTTGGCACAGAGTTAGTTATTTTTATTTGATACAGTTAACGCTGATAATAGACGTTGCATGGCTTCTGAACTTCTCTCAATATGTGAACTGTGGTAATAAACACATTATTTACTGAGGCGTTAGCATCTTCCAAGAGTATTTTATTAGGTTTATTAGAACTTCTACCAAATTTAAAGTATTCTGTGTAAGAAAAGGATTTCGGTTGCTATCTCCTGACTGTATAAGAAAATATTATTGACATCATTTTCTTTTTGTCTCGCTTTAACTAATTCATGTAGAAAACACACACAATTAAATTTAAATCTGAAGCAGGAACCGCCCTGACATGCAGTAGGATAGGTAGTTAAGTTCAGGTTATCCTCTAAGTCAGGTTTACTCAGGAGAATTAGTTTAAACATAACAATTAGGATGATGGTCTGCTAAATGAAAAACTAAATTAAGTGATTTAATTTTAGAAGAAAAAAACATATTTTCTGTGAGTTGCATCACTGCCTGGATAAGTTGGTTGGCTAGGTGTTCTGTTTTGCTTTAAAGCTGAAATAGTTTACAGTAAGTAGGAAAGACTCTAGAGCGCTGTTAGCATGATTATAAAGTAACATTTGATCTATTCTGCTTTTCTGGTTCTGGGTGGAGGAGGAGGGGTGAGTGTGGAGATGGGTGGCTTGTGCCCCTGGTCTTCTTCACCGTGAAATACAGAGTTTATCCATATTGTAACGATTTTTTCTTTATTGTAAAGAAAATTATTCTTCAAACAGCCAAGTTTATGATTATTGGATAGGACCTGTGACCTTAAATGGTTATTTTAATGATACTTAGACTATTTTCCACATAAATGGTAATAATTCATTTTCAAATCCCTGTGGAGGATAAATATTTTAAGCATCTTTTGAAAATGGTGATAGTAATGTGCATGAACGGAAAAATAAATTCAGTCCTACCTCAGCAGTAGAGTTTTTACAGAGATATATTTGCATATTTTATACCAATATAGTGTCTGGAAGCCACCTGGAAAGTCTAAAAGAGAAGAAACAGTTCTGATTAAGCAAGTATTGAAGGAGAAATAAACAAAAGTATTTGATTTATGATATGAATCCTGTGAACGTAGAACGTGTGCTTGTGGTTGATTTAATGATAGATTTGAGAAGCATAAATCCACCCACCCATTCCCTTATAAATCGACTCTTCACAGCCTACAAAGACATTGACAAGTTTCTGACAATTTGCTCACAAATTATACACTCCTGCATTATATAACCTGTCCAGAAATAGCATGCACTCCTCCCTAGGGTTAAATATTTTGCTGGTACTAATGATTGGCTTTTGATTTTAGCTTTGTGGTACAGTGATCATTTTTCCTTAAAGTCCTGTGGAGGTAAGGTAAGGCCTCTGACTGAGCAAGCCGACAATCGTCCATGTCATGGGATCATGTTATTAGTACTTCAAATTAATTCTAATTTCAGAATCTCAAGGACTGTGTATTGTAGGAGAGGAAGAGTTCAGTTTAATTTTGTTTTGTTTAGAGTTTATCATATTGTAATTATGGTAATCATTGGGACTTCTCTTTGTACGGTCATTAGTGCAGAGACATCCTGGAAATGTTTGTCCTCTGCTAATTTATAATATGGATAGTGTATTATTTGCAAAACAAATCTATTTTTTTCATAAAAATGGAAAATTTTCAACCCTTAAAGGCATGGATACCTGTGAGTCAAGTTTGACTTGTCTTCATAGTTAGTGTCAGTTGATTTTTATCTATGTGAGAAATAACATGAATTTCTAAATCTTTAAGAGTTTTTTAAAAAGAAAGTAAAATTTTTGATAGGAAAAATACTGGAAATATGCTAAATCGGGATTTTGTAAAAATAGGCACAGGGAGGGGCACCTGGGTGGCTCAGTGGGTCAAAACCTCTGCCTTCATCTCAGGTCCGTGATCCCAGGGTCCTGGGATCAAGCCCCGCATTGGGCTCTCTGCTCAATGGGGAGCCTGCTTCCCCCTCTTTCTCAGCCTGCCTCTCTGCCTACTCATGATCTCTGTCTGTCCAATAAAGAAACAAAATCTTAAAAAACAAACAAACAATAGGCACAAGGAATTACTGTTAGGTGCATTTCTATAAGTTTAACTTCTGATTTTTTTTCTAATATTAATACCTATTACCATTTAGTAATCACACATCATGAACCTAGCATGGCCACAGCTTCCGGTCACTTATTATACCTGTAGCACTACTCACAGCCCAGATAACCAGGGGGTAGCTGTATTTTCCACCTTATTTCTCCATCAGGAAGACAAGACTGTGAGTAGCTGCAAAAGCCAATGTTAGCAGTTTGTGCTAATAAGCAAACACAATGGGACTAGGAGCACGATAAGGCAGCATTAAAAGGACTGCAGAGAGTCCCTTCGCCCATCTCCACAATGACCGCCAACTGCTGGGAAGCTGGTGGTTGTTTATTCTGAGGTTTCATCCACTCTGTAACCTGCAAACAAATAGACTCCGTGTTTCACTCTATTCGATATATGGCAGGACTGGCTACATAATTTGCAGTTCAAAATGGAAATGCAGGGCCTGTCTTCTAAAATTAACAGGACTTCAAGAATTATCAACAGAGCGAGAAGCAAGCCTGGGACCTGCGACCCCTGCACAGGGCACGTGGCCATAAAGCTAGCCCTGAAAAATGGGTTGAATGATAAAACACCACTTGTCATTTAGGAGTTCCTTCTTAACATAGAGGTGTGACTACGCAATACCTGCATCCTATATTACATACCCACTTGTGACACCATAAGTTTATGTAAGTAATATAGTCATAACAAAGCCCCTCCCCCATGTGCCCTTGAAATGCATTCCGTTCTGTGGTGTGGAGGACCCTCCTTCCTGTCAGGCTTGCTGAGGATGTCCTCTCAGAGATTACAAGACTCCCTTCCTCAGAGACTCTTCATTTGATGCCAACTCTGAAATTCTTTAGTGTTCTAGAAGCGTCCATGTTTGCTATCATTGGTTCTCCTCTGACTTTTTATGGTTTTATCATATGCTTCACTTACAGAGGGACAAACCAAATATAAACACAGCTTAGATGTCAAATTTAGAAATATAAACTAATAGGAAGAGATATACCATGTACATCTAATGTGTCTCAGATCCACATGGCATGAAGCCCCGTAGACCTGTGTTACCTGGGTTGTGTGGTTGCCTGGACCCCTACACCAGTCCAAGACCTGAGTGAGTAGATGCCAGGCCTCAGGGATTCTTTGGATCCCTAAATGGGGTGGATATCAGAACCAGCTATTATCTGTTACCTTTAGTACATATTTATATTCATGAGAAGTTCCATGGTAAAACAGTATGCTTTAAAACAATCATAAATGGCTGTTAGGAAATAAAAGAATCATCTGAAAATTTGTTCCCAGACTGAAAACCAGACAGTTGTTGAGCAATAGTGATGATTAATTAATGTTTCATATGCAAGTATTTTTTGTGCCCATGGATTACGCATAAATGGAAAGTTCTGGGTTATTAGGTCAGATGATACATCTATAGAAAAATTATTATTCAGGAAGCTTAAAATCTGAACTAATCTCTTTTCTAAAGAGCTATTGGAAATATTCTTATCATAAGTAGCTTAAAATGACTGATACTGAAATCAAATAATGTTGTTGTCTTCCGTGAAAATCTCACAGAACTATAGATATTTGGCTAGACAAAACTGGCTTTTACTACTTCAGAGATGTAGTGTTAGCAATTGGTTGTATGTGTGTTTCTCTATAATATATAGCAAAGTGCAAATCACATCCACTGCCTGAGAACTCTTTGCCAAATGTAGACAGCTTTATTTAAAACCAAAGAGCTAGCAAAAGTCATGGGGCTGGAAATCTATTATTTTTTAATGTCCTTATTTAAATTCATTTCTCTCCCAATTATCCCATTCTTGTCAAAAATATGTTTAATATTTGAGGTATTTGGAAATTACCTTTGCCACCTGGTTACTTTGAAAACTTTGTGATGATTTTTACTTTGGAAAAGGGCTATTTATAGGATCACTTGTAAAGAAACAATTAGAAGTGTGAAAAATAAGTGAGTAACTTTGACTACCAGACTTCTTTCTTAATAATGTTACATTTCCTTACAAAAATAATGCCACCAAGCAAAACCTTGAGAGGATGAGGCTGCCGTGTTTTCCTTGCTGATTAGTTGAGATATTAAGGCCTCTCTCCATCATTATGAAGGCATAAGGATGAAAGCTCACTTGGACCTATTGATTTCGGAAGGAAAAATAAGAGATGCCCAGAAGTTTAAAAAAAAAAAAAAAAAGTGAATGAACAGGAAATGATTCTAAACACAGCTCATTAATATTTTGTCATCTAATGACACACTTAATGATCAAATAGTAAAGAGAGCCAATCCTCAATTTATTTTTTCTAAAAAAAGAGTTACAAATAAATAAAGGATGGTTAACATCTGAAACAAAAGAAAGGACAAAGAGAGATGTAAGTCCCAGAACTCTTAGACAAAGACATTTTATGCTCAGTAGCAACATTACTGAGATCAGCACTTATTGTATCATAGAGTTAACAGAAGTATTGAAGAGCAAATATGAAATACATGTGGAAACATTACGACACTAAGAAGAATAGTAGACACTGATCAACCAACCAGACCAGTATGTGACTCTTTCTTATAATTTTCATGTTTCTTTGATAGTTCACATATTAACTATAAACAGTGTGTAAATAGCCAAAAGAATTCAGGGAAGGAGTTACTTAAACTATATTTGCTGTACTTGTAGCAACACTGCCTGATGAGAAAAAGTGGTCAAAGTTTAGAAACAAAACAAAACTGTCCTAACTTAAGGAAGTGTAACTCAAACACTTAAAATACGGATGTGTTGTTGATGTGTGTATATGTGTGGGTGTATTTGTGTTTGATGGCAAGTGCTCAGACTAAACACAAATATAGTTACTTAAGACAGGATGAGTGTTGTTTAGCTTGGAATCTTGGAAACTAATAACAAATTGCTTAAAGTTTTCCTGTGTTAATGAAGAGCTTTTCTCATCTGTTGCCCACCCCTAGAACAGTTACCAAACTGTCAAATACTATGAAGTATAGAACAGGCCTTGTATAGTTTCCTGTAGGCTTATTCTTGGTGCTGAAATTAACATGCACTATAAATAAAATATAACACATATTATAAATAGAATATAGCACACCGTTATGACTTGTGTATATTGAATCATCAGCCTTTAAATTAGCAGCTTTTAAAAAATATAAATCTGGAGGATATAACATTTTTATGCTAAACATGAAGAATGAAAGAAGCTTCATCCCAAATTAAACAATTATTTGCAATTACTTTATTCCCGAAGAACCATCCTCTATCAAACAAGCTGGGTTTGCTGTCGTTTTGCTACTGAAAAGTCCATAATACAAGAATTTCTCATCCTTAGGTCTGAGTCAATGAAGATTTAATTCTTGACCTCCCCATAAAAAGTAGAATCTGTTTAATAAAATAGATTAGACATCTTTCAAGCTATGGTCCTAGGTGGATAGGTAAGACATTGTTCTTGCTCGAAAAGATGAAATTACAAGAAATAATTAAGTAGGAATCTGAGCTCTTTATATTTAATTAGTAAAGATGACCTCATATTGCTAGTTTCAAGATCTATATAGATCAATGTGAAATATATTCTTATCTGATAACCCCTCTATGTACATGTACTAAGTATATTAGGTAAGTATATCATTTTATATATTTACATATGATGTTAAACTAAATTTCCTCCCATTTTTAAATATTATTGCCTAATACACTTAGGCAGTAATTAAATAGTTATAAAAGAACTAATTTACTGTACCAAAGACTACTGTGTCAAGTTTCGCCATCAATCAAGATGAAAGTCTGAAATCAATTTCTCCTGCATTTGAAGCCTTAAGGGTGATCAGTATTCAATGCAATTGATTCCAAACAAACAGCAATAAAACCCATGAATGTTTTCAATATCGCTGATTTATATTAACATAGTCATTCTCATCTTTAGTGCTTTTTCTCAGATCTGTCGATACAGGTAACACCAGCGTGCATCATAATGACCATCACAACCATAGCCATAGTTTAAAATGGTGTTTTTCTTATTAAACATAAATCACTCTCATTTTTTGCTTTGTAGACTATTTCAGCTATTTTTTCTCAAAGAGAGGTAATGGGAACCATAACTGAAAGGTTACAGTGATTTCACATCACCTGGGAATTAAGTGGTTAGAGAGGGTGAAAGAGAAGAAAAGGAGCGTTTCATTGTCATGTACCTGCACAGGTTACTACCCATTATTTTAGATTATTTATAAGTTGTTATTTCTGAGCCATATTTTCATAAAACCAAAAGATAATCCTCTCTATCCAATATTGAGAAGCCCCAGTTTTCCCTTGTTATAGCGCTCTGTGTTCTGTAATATTGTATATAACTACCATGTCCCTTTGGTCTTTAGTAGGTGGTAAGATTATTTAAAATAAAACAACGAAAGGCAACAACTCAGGAGTGACTTGCTACCTATATCAGTGTTCTTTGCTAGTATAAATGCAATGATTCATGATGCGTTTTACTGGGATTTGAAATTTTACAGGAGTCATCAAGACCGCCCTTCCAAACATGGATAGAGAGGCTAAAGACCAGTATTTGCTTGTTATTCAGGCAAAGGATATGGTTGGTCAAAATGGAGGACTCTCAGGAACTACGTCAGTCACCGTGACCCTAACTGATGTCAATGATAACCCACCTCGCTTTCCTCGGAGTAAGTTATTTTGTTAAATACTCCAAGTGCCCTGACTTCCCTCGCCAGTCTATAAAATGTCTTTTAAAAGGACTCTTTCCAAATACTTCTCAAACAAGTGACCTTACTACATTCTCTCACAGTTTTGTTTCATGAGGGTCATGGATTTTAATTCAGAACTGTAGAATATAAAGTGTATTGAAAATGAAAAGAGGCAATCATATCTTTGTATTACTTCTGTCTTCAATATAATATGGTTTTTCTTCGGTTCATATTTTTAATACCAGACAGTTATTAAGTTCATTTATATAATCATCTTTTCATTCTAAGATATTCTTTATACATGTCCTGTAAGTTACAAGGTTGTTGCCAATGGTAGCATTCAGAAAAATTTCATGCATTCTGAAAGTATTGATTTATTTTTAAAGATAAAAATGGAAGAGCACTAAACTTTTTCATTTTTTACTGCATACTTTTTTTTAGCCACTTCATGCACATTAAACATTCCTTTAGCAGTTCTACCATCTCTTTCTTGTGCAAACATTCAGTGTTTCAAAAGAAGTCAATTCAAAGAACCACAAAACCACATGCCCTCAATTTAGTTTCTGTGACCAAAGTGGCTTTTGACTTAGCCAAGAAAAAAAGGGGGGGGTGGAATTCTAGGTAGAAATGTCTTGATTATAGAAAAGCATTTCATCTCACTCTCTTTTAGTTGTTTTTTTTTTTTTCCTTTTGTAAGTATATGTGATATTTCTTTACAATGCTCAGGAAAATAAGGAAATTGTATAGACTGTTATGTCTCTAAAATGTTTGTTTGATAGACATGAGTAACAAAACTTCCTTACAGAAACAGATCTTAGAAGTGAACAATGTCAAGGAAGCTTTCTCTGCGAACATGAAAGACACTGTTTTCCTGCAAATACTTCATCTTTGGATGTTTCATTTTTATTTTAGACAGTTTTAATATGTATTACTGTTATATGATATCGCTATACAACAGACATTTTAATATTAATTGGGAGAGAGGAGGAAGGTTGTAGAATAAGAAAAATAATAACATAATTATATTGGGCTCACAATAAACTATTTTTCTTTAAGCCTAGAGTGGTAAGAATTGATACTTAGAATTTTTGTTGTTTCGGTTGTCATGATTTGATAAGATACAGTACAGGTGTTCTAGCTTATTAGATGCTCTCTTACTTATTAAAGTGAGGGAAGCCAGGATATGTCATTGGATTTTTCAGTTTTGCGGGATTCTCTCTACCATGTGTAGTTAATATTCTATCCTTAAAATTTCTGGATTTTACTAAGAATGCTTTGGATGTGTGAAGGGGGTCCATCAAAAGTCATCAGCATATCTTTTCATTATTTTTTTAAATCCGTGACTGTTCACCAAATTTATAAAATTGCTACCAATAATAATTTTGAGCTGAAAATATGGTCCCTTCATATGGTTACCTTTTCCTTCTTCAGTTCCTTCGAAGAGGATCTTTTCTCTTCATAAGAAAGTGAAAATATACCACATTGAACAACCTGAAGGGAATGGAATAGGTGGAGGAAGCCGGGAAAAAAAAAAACAAAAAATAAAAACCAACAGATGATTAGAGAAAAATGGTTCTGAGGAGTTTTCTGGTTTCAAAGGACTGATTCATGGTCATCTGCTTCCAGAGTTTTTCTTTTCCTTGACTTGCAGGATGGTGAAGAGGAATTTTTACAACAGAAAGTTAGAAAGCTTCTCTTTCTATCTTACTTTTCTTTTCCTCTGTACAAATAATATCTCCTCTGCTCTTGTGTCATTGTGTCCCAAATCAGTTCCACGTATAACCCACGGAAATAACTCTTATTTCTGATAAATTTATGAGTTAAAACAAGGCTAATCTGATCTTTTGTCAGTTGTCCTTGTCCAGTTGTCTGAAACCTTCTTAGTAAAAGACACTGTTACATAAATCCTAACAATAAGTAATCAGAACTATGTAGTCTTCTGTCGCCCATATGAAGCCTAAGCTCTGCTGTTTTCATTTTTTAATATTAATGTTAATATTAATTATATTTTAATTATTTAGATTCAGTGGTTACAGGCTTAATTTTATGCATAACTATGTTAAATTTATTTATTATTAAAAATAGCTTATTTCTCACCAGTAGAAATACAGAAATGGAGACACTTATCATGCCTTTCTCAGGCTCTTTCTGCTGTCACATATTAATTATTATTAGATCATCGCCAAGGAATTTCTGGAGTCTATATGAAACCTGTCCTTTATCTCATATGCCTTACCGTATTTTTTTAGTAAAATACAAAACCAAATTAAGCGAAGATGATGCAAAACGGCCACATAGTTAAGTATTTTGGGGTTAGCTTTTGTGTAATTTGTTCACTTCGTGATGTGAATTTCACAGGGTCTTACCAGTATAACGTCCCAGAGTCCTTGCCAGTGGCCTCCGTTGTGGCCAGGATCAAAGCGGCTGATGCAGATATAGGCGCTAATGCTGAAATGGAATACAAAATTGTGGATGGTGACGGACTGGGGATTTTCAAGATTTCTGTTGATAAAGACACCCAGGAAGGCATCATTACTATACAGAAGGTAATATTTCCTTTACTTTTAAGTTCTGTGAAGGTAGCACCACAGCACATGCAAAACAGGAAGCCATGTTTGCTTTGATAGAAGAATGTATTAGACAAAATAAATGACCGTGTGGAACTATTATTATTTTGACTTTAGGAAGAAAAGGTCTGTGTTTATTTTGAGGTGTCAGCATCGTAGAGAATCATGAATGACATTTGTAATCATGCTGTGACTAGTCTCTACCGCGTAATCCCACAGCCCTTATCTGTAATGCTAAGACAGTAAGGCACACTGGAGATGTGCTGTTTTAAATGACCTCTGTGGAGAGGTGAGTATGTTTCTTTGTTGACTATTCCAGGCAGGAAACCCCTAAAATCAACTAAAAGTCCTTGTTAGGAAGCTAGACAAACACTCCATATATGTGAAATCAGTGCAAAGTTGGAAATAGAAACCAAAATGTTGAAGACTTGCTACATTATCAATTATTCCTTTTTACAGTTTATACTAATTGAAGTGTTTGAGGAATTCATATGGAGCATGAAAAGTTGTGAAGCTTATCATAATCCCCTAAATATAAGTGCAAAGGAGATAGAAAATCCCTATAATCCAAACTAAAGACTCTGTCATGGTATATTTAAATTAGCTCCCAACACTGATTAGATAAGGAGGAAAATGAGCTATTTATTCCTTCTGCTTTGTATAGACATGATTTTTGACAAATGTTAAATTAAAAAAAATTATTTGAAATAGTAAAAATTAAAATATGTGGAAAATCCCCACCCCCTGAATAATGGAATTTTATGTCAGTCTGACAATCCAGGTGTATAAATCTGTAATTAACATTCCTCAATAATTAACACATGTCCATAAAGAAAGTTATATTTTAGTTGTTACAGGAAAACATATGTTTGATTTTAGGCCAATGGGCAAAACATTTCTGCAATTATTTCCAGTGGACAGCTGCTATTTTAGCTCAGCTGGTGACAATCTGTGTAAAAAAGTTTTAATAGCTAGGATAGGCCAACTGTTGGCAAACGTTTTGTTTTGTTGTCTAAAATAAAAGGAATGTAATAAGGTACGATGTTGCTCAAGGTTTCAAAGATTCATCTGAAACCAGTCTGTTCCTATTCTAGAATTGTAAATATATATTGAAATTATTTTTATTGAACACATACATTTCATATATTATAAAGAGCATAAAGCATGGAAGAAGCATATACACAAATACATGTATTTGATATATTTAGTTCAGTAATAAAGTTTATCTTCAATTTCTTAATGTTACTTTTTAACGTTTTAGGGAATTAACTGTTAATTCTGGTCACAGTCAAATAGCACACTTTTTCTTTTTTTCAAGTTTACAGCTTTGTAGTCATTTCTACTTTCTTGCTCCTCCGTGATCCATAATAGCTCTTGGCTGTATGTTTTTTTTTCTGTTCTCTTTAGCATTATCCTGAAGTTGGTTATCATGGCTCACTCCGAAACTATTTTAATAGTTCCTGAGTTCACAACCTGTTTCTACCTCTCAAATCCACCACTTCTTTAAATTGCTGCTCAAAATTCAACAATATTATTACTCCCAACTAGATTGAAAGCGACCTACCTTATCCTACGGGAATAAGAGAGAAGGCTACCACAAACTAAAATGAAGCAGTAAAATAATCATGAATGAGTTTATATGCTTAGAAATTCCCAAAGAATTCACTGAAGGACTGTTAGAGTTAGCAAGACTTTTCAATAATAATGGCTACAGAAGTAATTTAAATATCAGTAGCTTAGCTGTAGCTCCTAAGAACTGTTGTATGAACTTTCATCTTCAATCCAAGGACAGCGGCTTCTACTCATGAAAAATAGAATATCCATACTTGGCCCACTACCCCTAAAACATTCCATCTTAAGGCAGTGTAGTCCACTAGCCTCATAAGGGCAGTCTTTAACCCCAAATACAAGTGTTTTTCCATCATGAAGACAGGAACCCAAGTCTCTATTTCAGAAGCTTTTGCTTAACATTTTCTTTTAATTTAATTAGTCTCTTTAGAGAGCTGTTTTTGTTGTTGTTGTTGTTGTTGTTTTGTTTTGTTTTCAGAGCGAAGGAGGTCTATCCTTAAGATTTTCTGAGTCCCTCTGTCAGAACTAACAATTGCATATGGTCCTCAAGGACAGGATTTTGATTTTCAGTTTTATGTATCACGATTTCAGTGAAATGGGGTTCTGTATTTCATTCTAGGTAAAATGTTTCCAGGGGTTTCTCACAGCGTGTGGAGTCAGCAAAAACATGCATGAGTCCCATAAATCCAGTGTTCTTTCTGTACCAGGGAGTAGTAGAATCATCTATGAAATCCAAATTGGATTTCTGAATCTGAGTCACAAGGGCACTCCTACTAAGACATTCTGAAGGAAAACAAATGAAACATTCTTACATTGTTCTTAGAATATTGTTAAATTTTCATTTAGATGTACAGTAGAATGCTATGGGCGGTCCAAAAAAATGACCCATTTTTTGATGGGTTTTCTAGTGTCTCCTAACTAAAGGAAAATGTTTACCACCAGGCGCTGCTAGGATGTTGACATACGTACTTGTTCCACTGCTTATTTATATCATCATTTCTCTTGGAAATAGGGTATTTTGTACCTGTGGACCTTGCTTGATAATCATGTGAACTTATTCTCTCCATACTCTATAGTATAATAAATCTTTAGTTCATTGCTTTGTCATAAACAATGCACTGTCATGGTTATAATGAGATTTATTCTGGTTTGAGCAAACTTACCGTATTTTGAAACATTTACATATGTTATACTTTGCATAGAGTGAACTTCAGAGCAGAGAGAGACAAGAAAACAATCTTTTTAAAGATACGTTAGAAAAAGAAAAATTAGTACAGAATTGTGAAAGATAACCTTCACTTATATTATTATTCCTTCAATGTCTTATATAGAAAATGTTTGTAAGTATGACTAAAGAGGCGGAATCCCAAAGGCTAAAGGTTTTTGTAGATATTACTATAGAATTATATACATGATTATGTAGTTTAAATACTGTTTCAATACAGCGTTTCACAGTAAAAACTTCTGCTTTGGCCATTTATGAATGATTTAATGAAACTTCGACAACCTGTTACACGGGGCTTCCAAATTCACAAAGTGTAAACATCAGTATTATCCGATGTGAGCGAAAACTGTCCTTCTTTCTACCTAGAGTTTTTTCTGCTTACATTTCTGCATCGTAATTTACAATGTGGGAGCTTTTGTTTCCTATTTCTCCTTTGAGAGATGACAATCTTTCCTCTAATGCACTTCAGTTTTCAATATAAGACCTCAGTAGGGATTAAATATGGGATTTTGCTTTTATAAAATACATTACTATAAAGTTACAGTACAGTAAAAAATGAACATTTTCAAGATGCATTTCCTGTGAAGGATAAGTACACATTCATCTCTGGCATATGGAGTGTTTGGAGGCTCACATTGTCACTGTCAAACAGCATATTTAAGCTTTTCCTGGCCGATTCTAGGCTATCTTTATAATCTCCTTATATTCCTACCTTTAAAATTCTGAATGAGGCCAAAGCTATCAAATAATGGAACATTATCATCAAAGTATTGATAAGGTGGCCCACATCCCTTCACTGTGCAGGAGGAAGAGTTAGAATATACAGTTTCCTTTCAGCTTTCTCTTTGCCATGAGGATTTCTAAGGGCTAGGGTTTACTATCTTGTTATTGAAATGGGTCCTTTGTCTACGACTTGCAATAATGAGGGGCTAATTCCCAGAGTCAAGTATGTATTTCAACATTTCATAAAATGCTACTGATGTGTGGTGGAGGTCTGTCGAACTGGCAGCATTTCCAATTTATTTTTCTTCTTATCATTACATTTTTCTTTCAGAGATTTTATTCAATTAATCCTGGTGCTGTGGAGGCACATTTCTCAAATGGAACAAAGATATTTCTCTCGGACTGTGGAAAGGCATACATTTTGAATTATTTTATTTATTATTTTAGTTTTTAAGGCTGACTGTGATAAGATTAATGTAGTAATTCAAATGTAGTTAACTTGTAAATTTCAGACTATATTTTCCAATTTATCCAGCCCATTGTTACTGTGTATATTTTAGCAAATCTTTATGATACTTTTAATTATTGTGCTCATGTATGCATAGAAATAGGTCATCTGCTTATTAAGGTATATGCTTAGCTGTGTTTGAATAGCCAAGATTATAGATGCATTTAAGGGCTTAGAAAGGAAATAAGAAATTGACACTCTTTGAAGGAAGTTGATAGTAATGTAAATGTCAACACATGATAGTCTTGATCAAAGAGACAAAGGCCATGTTCGCTTACGAGTATTTTCTGTTTGCTTTGATGTTGACAGTTACCAGAACAGTGTTCTCAGAATATGTGTATGTCAAAGACATTTTCCAGTGAGTCCATCACTTTTTTTTCTTTTTGCTTAGTACAAGTCACAGATAATGTACAATCTTTTCCTTATTTCTTTTTTTCCATGGCGTGTTGTTTCCTAAATTAGTTTCAATGGGTAAGCTTCCAAGAAAGACATATTTAAGAAAGAGATATTTAAGAAAGAGATAAAATTTAATGATTGTATAAGAAAGTTGAAGAGAGAATTTAAGGACAAAACTTGATGTTTCTAGTATGAGTAACTGGATGAATAATTGTGTCATTTCTTTAGAATGGGAGTGTGCAGATGATTAATATGGTTTTGAATAATAAGAGGTGCTTGTGATATCTGGGTAATAACATCTAGGAGGTCATGAATAAGGAATAGCAGCTCCAGGCAGAGTTCTAGAGTACAGACTTAGGTCTGGGAAGCATTACCATCTGCATGATAATTAAAACTAAAGGAACACTTGAGAGCATCACTAAAGCATGTATATAAAGTAAGGGGAAGTGGTGCCTCGCTGGCTCAGTCAGTGGAACATGCAATTCATGATCTCATGGTCATGAGTTCAAGCCCCGTTTTAGGCACAGAGATCACTTAAAAGGCATAATAAAGTGAGGGGAAGAATGCTTTCGACATTACGTGGTGAAACTGAAAATTTTAAGTCAGCAGGGCAGGGAAAGATTCAGAGAAGGGAAATTGTTTTTTCTTTTAGGTGGAGTATTTTAAGAGAGTTTATAAATAATTGATCAACAAAGCAAACTTAAAATATAAATATATTTGGATCAATAAAAGAAAAGGAATTGCATGTATTATCAGTAGCGGAGAGAACGGGTGGATCCTGGGATCAATTTTAGATAATAAATACAGGATATAAACCAATAAGGAGTGATTAGAAAAGTCAAAGGCCCAGAATTCAAAGAAATTCACACGTCTAGATATGACCCCTCTCTCGCTGTTTCATTTGCTCATTTCAAGTCTATTTAGGTTCATTTTCCCTGGAGGTGCTGCCATCACATATCAGAACCTAAAACCACCAAACTTTCATTCTGTTTCTCTCCACAGCTGTGTCAGCTCTTCATTGCCACTTAACAAATCACCCCCCCAAAAGACGACTTTAAACAACATTATTTGTTTACATCATGATTTTGTGAGTGAACAATTTGGTGGGCGTTCAGCCAGCTGCCTTTTCTGCTGGTCCTAGGTAGGCTTGCACATGGATCGGTGGTCAGCTCCTGGTCAACTCGGCAGCTCTGCCTCTGCGTGGAGGTAGCTGGCTATCTGCTGGCACCAGGGGGGCTACAAATGTGTCTCATAGCATCCAGTTGCTAACTTGGGTTTGTTCCAAGAATGGTGAGAACAGAAGCTACAAGGTCTCTTGAAGCTGATATCCAGAATGGGCACATCTCTGCTGCCCCATTACATTCATCAAAGCAAGAGAGGCCCCCTCAGGTTTGAGAAGAGAGTGAAATGAGAGGAGCTGTACAATACTGTGGATGCTGGGAAAGTAGAAAAAAAGACTTTGAGTCCCAGCTGTGCTCCAAAGAAACTAAAAAGTCTTCAGGTTACACATTATATGGAATGGCAAAAGTAAGACAGAATCTTAGGTCAGCTGACTGTAGACTATAGTCTTCTGTCCTGTTTCAGCGTTGCTCACAAAATAATTGTGTGGATCAAAATAAATTAATAATTAAAAAAATAAAAAATGAAATAAATTAATATCTGCTGCTGTTTGATAAAAGCTCCCAGGAAAATAGGAGCTAAACTGCCTTTGGGTCATAATCTGGATTCAGCCTGCCTGAAAAGGTGTGAGACTTTTCCACAGGAAGTCACAGTGGTACATGCTGGGAAATAGGGGCCTCTGCCTGAGCTGTTGTGTGATCCTCGTTTTAGACACTGGGCAGGAATAGAGTCATTTGGAAGGCTTGTTTTCTATTTTCTGCTTGTGAAATAAAAAAAGCCTACTGAATTCACAGTAGGAGGTGGTG
This sequence comes from Mustela nivalis, assembly GCF_964662115.1. Lineage (NCBI taxonomy): Eukaryota > Metazoa > Chordata > Mammalia > Carnivora > Mustelidae > Mustela > Mustela nivalis. The sequence continues at coordinate 30,540,888 of NC_139033.1, read as the reverse complement.
GTGCACAGAATCATGTGCCCCCTCCCCCATCCCTAAGATATCCATGTGCTAATCCCTGGAACCTGTGAGCAGTTTACCTTACATGACAAAAGGAATTTTGCAGACGTGATTACACGTTAAGGGGCTTGAGATGCAGAGATTGTCATGGATTATCTCCTAGGGCTCAGGGTAATCTCAAGGTCCTTACTTGAGGGATGTGGGAAGATTCAGTCGGAAGAGTAGAGACCTGGTAACAGAACCAGAGGAAGATAGAAGGAGTGGCTGTGAGCCAGGACTACAGGTGGCTCCTGGAAGCTGGCATGATTCTTCCCTGAAGCCTTGGGAAGGAGCACGGCCCTGTCAACACCTTGATTCAGACCTCTGAATCCCAAAATGGTAAAACAATAAATTGATGGGTTTTTTTAATCCACTACATTTGTGGTGGTTTGCTACTGCAGCAGTAGGAAATTAATACAGAAGTCCTAGTTGAACATTTCTGTGAGCTGGAAAGCTAATCCAGACAACAGAACATGAACAAGAAAGCCAGACATTCATTAACTAGGTATGGATAAGAATCTGGGTAATTGCTGATTTAGGCGTTCCGTTCTCAAGTTGAAAGACTATGTGATGGCAGTAGACGGTCTGGTGATGAGAGCCCTCAATTTCTCTCTCACCACTGCGGTGTGGACTGCTTATTTCCTACATCAGTTTGACATGGTTTAATCCCACTTTCTTCCTTTGTCATCATACTGAGATTCACTACTACTCTTTTTGTTTGTTTTAGGTTATCGGATTCCTACTTCCAATTCATTCTTAGTTTGTGAGAACAGAGACACTGAGGCCACCCTGTGTGATTATGAGCTAGGAACTCAGTCTGTCCTTGGCTCAGTTTCCAGATTTGTCAGAAAGATCTGTTAAGAGCTATATTATCTTAACAGTATTATCTTGTGAGAACCAATGAGTTATAGCAGTTAATAAATTAATATTGTAAAACTCATTGAATGATAACCTACATATGGGAAGGACTATATAAATGTGCATTGTTAATGGGGAATACATTTAGCAGTTTATGGTTCTGCCTCTTTGTAGATAAGTTCAACTAAAAATCTGAAACATATATGCATTTAGTTGACGGGTCTTCGAATTTTTTTTAAGTTAGAAAATACCAAATCCAATCTGAAGTCAGATGAGACAGAGGGATGTTGAGTTAAGAGCTAGAGTGTGTGGATGGGGTGGGGGATAACAGCATTATCTAAAGGCAAAGTAAATTTTCTTGTATCTTCATGACAGGAGGTAGTTTTACAACTTGGAGCAAGACTCAGGCTGAAGGTTGGCCCCTACTCTCCACAGCAGGTCGCAGGCAGAGGCTCTGTCTTCCTTGATGATGACATTTCAAAGAAATGACTCCCCTGTTTCTTGAGGAAGACATTCCTAGGCTGTAAAAATGGCAAGAAACTTTTAAAAAAAAAAATCCATCTCAAAGGGGCAGAGAATGAATTTACAATACATGCTCTCTATACTAACTGCTCTAAGAAATGGTAGGTCAGGGGCCAAGAGCAGGAGCAGAAGCCTGTCTAAATTCAGGCAAGTGGGGGAAACCTTAAGGCTTTCTCAGGCACAACCCAGGGAAGGGAGAAGACAAAGGCAGTCGCATAGTTGCACATAATGAAGGGATGCTTTGTTCTTGAAAAATAGTTGGGGGAATCACTTTAGAACTCTTGTTATTGTATTTAAATGTACAAAATTATTCTAGCAGAGAGAGCTTTTTCAAGGTTGTAGGTCACTTTCAAGGTTCTGGACAGTAGATTTATTTAGAGTAAAATTATTGCAAAGGGAAAATTGTAATTGAGGGTTATTTTCCCATAGGTATGGCCTCATTTAAGCCCATTTATTTAGTGGGGAAAAGATGTGTGTTAGTTTGATCAACAAGGAGGGAAGATATTGAAAGCAACAGAATATACTTTGGTCCAAAAGATAGCTGGAATCTCTAGAAAAAGCAGTGTTCTTAAAAATGACAATAGTCTTAGTGCTTTTATATAAAATCAACATTAAACATAGACACTAAATATAGAGTCAGGCACGTGTGTGTGTGCTCACACACACACTCTCTCTCTCTTTCTCTCATCAGCCCTTTTGGTACGATGCCATGGTTAGAAGAGCAGAATGAACAATTTCCAAAAGAAGAGTTTAACTTGGATCCATTCCTAAACATCAACACAAGCATTGCCCAAAAGTGCAAGATCTAAAAGGAGGCCACTGAGCTTAATGAGAGCACATTTGGCTGGAGACCAGAAGCCAAGAGATATGGAGAAAGAAAAATGCAGTGCAGTGATTTTATTAAATGGATTCAAGATGCCGTTTTAACTTAGGTTTTACTATTTAAAAGGCTAAAAATGGCAGGGACAACTATGCATATCCCACTATTAATGATAGTTGGGGTGTTTGTTTTGTTTTGTTTGTTTGTTTTTAATTCAAGTCACCATATTATAAACTGACTGCTGAAGATATAGGCCTAGGTGTCATGGGGGAAACATAGGGGAAGAAGGGATGGTTTTAACTTTCATTTGATTTGCGTACAATCTAGCAGGAAGTAATGGCACTAAGAATAATGTAATAGTAACAGAGTGAATATTTATATAACAGTTACTCTGTCAGTCAATGTTCTAAGTGTTTTAAATTTAGGAATACTTTATAGCAAACCTATATGTTGGTGAGGTAGGCAGTACCTAAATGTGATAATGCCCTATAATAAAAGACCCTAATTGCTCTTGGATTCTGCTTTTTTTATAGCAGGAAGGGAATGGGTGGTGGGTGGACATGGCCTTGACTTCACATAGTGTGTCTTCCCCCCTCTACACATGTAACTTTGGACTTTCCCTGGAACTCTCTGCTGTTTGATTTTCACATCCATTAATAATACCAGCTTTGCATCTTTTAAAATGCGTGTTAAAGATGTGTATAAAACGTCATTTATGGTTAGCTTTCCATTTAAAGAAGTTTTATTATCCGTTAGGCAAGGGGATTATGGGAACATTAATAAAGAAGGTGATGGTGGGTCTCCATATTTCAGTACGACAAATGGAAGACAAAAATCACATGAAAGCAGGACCATCAGGTGATAAGAACTGGACGACAGTGTGCTCCTTATAGTGAAGAGTTCATTTTAATTGTGCTGAAAGGGATAGGAGGAAGAAGGGTGAGCATCTAATCTGGAAAAATAAGCTTATTATCTTGGGCTCCTTAGATCAGGGGTTGACAAACAACTGCCTGTTTCTGTACAGCTCAAGGACTATGGATGGTTTTATATTTTTAAATGATTGAGAAAAATGGGAGGAAGACGGATGTTGTGTGATACATGGAAGTTACGTAGAACATGCGTTTCATTGCCTGTACGTGAAGCATTATTGGCACATGGCCACACTAATTCATTTACAGGTGGCAGAGAATGTACAACCTGCAAAGCCCAATTATTTAGTATTCTTTCCTTACAGGAAAAGGTTGTTCACCCCTACCTTAGTTACAATGCTTATTTTTTAAATTGTTTTATTTTAATTCTAGCATAGTTAACATAGCATTGTACTGGTTTCAGGTGCACAGTACAGTGGCACAGCGGTTTTGTGTGTTATTCAGTTCTCATCAAGGACGTGACCTCTTTCCTCATCCCCCTCACCTGTTTCACCCATCCCCCAGCTGCCTCCCCTGTGTGGACCCTCAGTTTGTAGTTTTTTTTTTTTTTTTTTAATCCTGCCGTTCATCATTTGTGATGGCAAAAAATGTAAACAGCCCTATTTTGTAGTCTAGGAATATATACCAAACAAGCCGCTTCTCTCTTTCACAGTCTCTGATATGCATGTTGCTGGACAGATGAAACACACCTTGTTCAGGTCTCAGAATGGCTCTGTGGCATCCCTGGCTTGGGTCTCATGACTCCCGTTTGAATCCAGGTTCTCATTCACCCTACCTACTGCTTGCTATTGTGGGCCACAGGGTGAAGAGTGTTTTGGTTTCCTTTCCAATTATATATCATCTCCAGTGACATGTAGTTCCACTATGGGATAGAATCTGTTTAGACATTACCTTTTACTTTGTGTTTCCTCAGTTGTTATTTTAACTTTCTTTTCCCCCAAGTAAAACTCCATTCATTAAATCTAATAGTTATAGAACGTATTGCTTAGATAGAAGTCAATAAGAAAGAGAAATAGAATTAAAATTTTATTGCAAAAGCTTTCTCTTCAATGTGGTTAACAACCCTATCTGTCACACCACACCCCTCTTTGAAAACTAGATGTCTGGCTGATTCTGATTTGCTCTGAAAATCATTTTGTGTAGCAATTTCTTTTGTCTGTAATCTTGATTCATAGCCTTTCATATGAATTATTTTATTGCTCTATTTTCATAATAGCTCTTAGGCAACCAATCATCATGCAAGATATTGTGTTTCATTATGACTCAGTGGCATCCAGATGTCTATACCTCATGTTGTTGCCTTTTAGACATATTAAAAAAAAAATTTCCCATAAAATAGTTGCATTCATTTGTGCAGTAAATTTTAAATTTTTCTTCATATGCCAGTCAAACTTTTACTTGAATACAGAAATACTTGTTATCCCTTTTGATAGAGCTGAATGAATATCTTAAAAGTGGTTGTGGTTTTGAATTGATTTAAAAGGAGATGGTAAACAGGATTTTTAAGACATTCTGTGATAAACAGAAACACACTATATAAAAGTAAGTTTTCTCTTATTGGCCAGTTTTATAAGTAATTTAAGAACAAAGTACACAGGTTACTATCCAAGCTATGTGTGTGTTTAGAGTAAGTGAATGCACTTAGGTAAATATATATATTTTTTATTCTTAACAATACCCAAATTAAATATTGGATTACATGTATGGACACCACACAATGTTAACACGGAGGTCAGCCTTCTTACAAGAGGCTTTGCATCACAATTACCCAATGAACCTTTTAAAAATACATACGCTTCTTCGTGGCTCTGCTGAATCCGAATCTTTGAAGGGGAACACGTGTGTCAGAAAACCCCTGGGTAGTTCGGATCCCCACATTTGGTTGAGAACCATTGGTCAGGAAACATTTTTAGGTAATAGACAAAAAAGGTAGTATCATCAAAACATCAGTAAATTTGTTGATAAGGTGGTCTTTAGGGCACTGTGTACCACGTGCCCCTGTATTTTCAGATGAAATCTCAGAATGAATTAAAACTGCCTTTTCCTGTAGCAATTCTAAGAAGTCTTTTGTGGTAAAGAAAACCAATATACTTGACTGTTCCTTCCCCCACTCCCTCCTTTTGGTGATCAGGATTCCCTGGGGCAAATATATAGTTCAATTTTAAGGCTGTGTGTCCTGGTTATCTGTGGTCTAGTTCTTTCTAATTCAACAAGAATTTATTGGGTCCCCTTCTATCTACTGAATTCATAATGGGCCCTGGGAATGCTAGTAATTAACAAAACAGTCTGGAGCTTACAGTCTATTGGATGAGACAGATGTGAAGCCAGTAAAAATTTCAGTAAGTGCTCCCTGATCTAGATATTGTAAACCTATTTTTGAGTATTGATTTATATATTTTCCCCTCAGTATTAACCAGAGATGAGCCATGGAAATATTTTATGTAACATATAACTGCAAACACACACATATCTATATTTATTTTGTATGTACATGGGTTTCTGTGTGTACATGTTATGTTTTATATCAACAGTACAGATATATATCCTGCTTGTCATATAGACATATATGCAGTGTATATATACATATAGTGTGTGTATCTATACATATAATGTGTGTATCTATATATCCTATTTTCTATTTATACGACTACATTGTTTATTTTAGTCAGCATCACACCTTTGGGGAAGGCTTGGAATATATGCTTTCCCACATACATGCACACACCTGCCCATGCACATGAGATGAAGTTGGATTCCAATTCTCAATATTACATTTTAACTCCTTTTCTCTAATACATATTTGTGATGTAACCATTAGGTAAAAATTACAATTAAGTAAACCATGCTTTATATTTGGTAGCATTTCGGGCCATTTCTTTACTTTTTTAAAAAGGGATATTTTTGTTTTATCTCCTTGAGTGCAAGGAATATTTGGGCACAGTTTTTCAGTGGTGAGATTGAGCTTGAAAGTCATAAAAATCTGTGACTCTTTATTTGCAAATAAGAGAAAGCGTTTCTCTTTCTCTTCTCTTCCTTGAAAAAGAGAGGCATTTTTATTGTCACAAACAACTTCAGCATATTGTGTATATAATTCTTTTTTTTTTCACAGATGGTGCTTTCCTAGGACAACATTTAATTGCCCTTACAACTTTTTAAAGCTACCAAATGGTTTAACTGGGGTCACTGTTTTTGAGTTAAGTGTTGGCATGCTAATCATCTTGGAAAGTTGCAGGACTATTTTGGAATGTAACTCTCAGCCATCAGACACAGAGACACAGTGTATACTGGTAGAGGAATTGTGGAGAAAGAAACAATGGGTGCTTCTTCGAGAACTGGCTGTGTTTTCAGATGGCACAACATTCAACATCACACCTATACTGTGTGGCTGCCTTGGACCACCTAACAGCTCAGGGTTGTAATGGAGTCCCTGAAATCAATAAAGATGACCTTTTAAATGAGAAATCCAGTGGAAAGTTATATTTTTCTTTCTTTTTAATGCACACCCTGGATAGTGCAGTTAAATTACATGGTTGAAGGATATTATATTGATGTCCCTGTTGGAAAGAGTTTTCAATCTTATCAGTTGTCTTTCAAATAATATTCTAAAGACTTGCATTTGCCCATGCAATGCACAGCAGCAGAGTGGATTAAGTTAGCTCCAAAGCACTTACCATTATCTATGAGCCAGAAAAGCCACAAGGATTCTGATTGGCATTATTATTTATTATTTGTGAATGCTGATGGTGCATTTTCATGGCGGAGTCCTTTCTATGCTTATTGGCATTCATAAATGAAAAGGCTCTGCTTAGCTGACTATTTAATTGGTAATTTAATTTCCCTAATAACTTTCTTTACAGGACCTGGATTTTGAAGCCAAAACAAGTTACACACTCCGGATAGAAGCTGCAAACAAAGATGCCGACCCCCGCTTTCTAAGCCTGGGACCATTCAGCGACACGACAACGGTGAAGATAATTGTGGAGGATGTGGACGAGCCCCCCGTGTTTTCCTCACCTTTGTACCCCATGGAGGTGTCAGAAGCTACCCAAGTTGGAAATATCATTGGCACTGTAGCAGCTCATGACCCAGATTCTTCCAACAGCCCTGTGAGGTAAAAAGCTCATTTCTCTTCTTTCTGGCAGTCTGCAACAATGTGCTTTATTCACAACTAGCAGGTTTCTATATTATGATGCTCTTGATTCATAGCAAATGAAGACCAGTTTTGTCTCCGTATTGAGCCATAGCAGCGGAAGTGAAACAGGATCAGAACAACTCGACATTTTACTAATTTAAAAATGTTTCACCTGATTATCCAAGGCCATTATCATGTAGCGATATTCTTAGGCACTCATTATCATCCACAAGCCATAGCTGATGTTCCTATTGAACCAATTATCCTGAGCTCTTTCAAAGCCAACTGTGTTCAAAGATGAAGTGATGCATGTCCTAGTTGTAAGATACAGACATATATGAGAAAGCTAATTTTATAAACAATTAAAATTAGGGATTAACTTTTAAACAAATCATATTTTTTACACACTGACCTATTTGGATAGCATATTTTTTAAGTTTATTATTTCCACTTACAAAAAAAAAATACTGTATCTATATATAAGGACTATTTTTCAAATGTCTTATCAGTAGTCCTGTACCAAGACGAGACACATGGTTCTAAGCAACCGATCTCTTTATGACCAACAGAAAGGTGATAGGTAAGCCTTAGAATACCACAACAGTTTCACACTTTCAGTTTTACTTCTAAGGTACAATGTAATATTGACATGAATGTTTTTGCGTATGTATGTGTTAGTATGTGTGTGCACATGAGACATCTTTTTAGGTGAATAGTCTATAGAGAATATGCTTGAAATCACTTTGTATTACATGTCTTAATTTGCACTCATAAGTAAAACTTTTAATGGGACATTTTGAATTGTGAGTACAAAGTTTAATAAAGTACAAAAATCACTGGATGTTTTATATTCAGATATATTCAATTAAAAGCTAGCCACAGCTTTTTAGATTTAACTGCTATCTGGCAATGCTGAGTGCTTTTGAGGTAACTTCTGAGCTAAGTTTGGACATTGACAACAAAACATTATGAAAAGTATTTGTAATTTAGACAATAATTCTTAGTTAAGAAAAGCATAATCTTTTACCTTCCTAAAATAATAAACTTATTTAGGCATATGTAACTGCTCTGCTTTGCTTCTCTTTTGCCTGACATTAGTATCATAGTCTATGAAGAATTTGCATAAAATAATTGTTCAGAAATGAAGTTATACTCATCATTTCCCTATGTGATAAATTCAGGTTATATGGGTGGCTGTATTATTATTATTATTTTTTTTTAGATTTTATTTATTCATCAGAGAGAGAGAGGGAGAGAGAGCGAGCACAGGCAGACAGAATGGCAGGCAAAGGCACAGGGAGAAGCAGGCTCCCTGCCGAGCAAGGAGCCCGATGTGGGACTCGATCCCAGGACGCTGGGATCATGACCTGAGCCGAAGGCAGCCGCCCAACCAACTGAGCCACCCAGGCGTCCCTGGCTGTATTATTTTTAACAGAGTGATCATAAATTACTCCTAAGAATATAAGCTTCCATGTGATAAAACATTTGAAAGTCACAAATGTACCAGAGAGAACAAGCCTTCCCCTTCTCCCTGTCATAGCCCAGCCTTCATCGTCAAAACAGGTTCCTGGCTTAAGCTCAGCTCCATCCAGTGAGTCTTGCTGACTTGCGAACACTTGGATTTGGGTTTTGTTATAGCATCACATCTCTTACTGAAACACGTTAAGTCTCCTCCCCTTATGATCAGACACAACGTGATTGTATGCATAGATCAGCTATTGGGAATAATCTGACTTCTGCTTAAATCATTTCATTTCATGGGGAAAAAGAGAATTTTTTCATGAAATTGGGGATATAAAAAAGGAGACACTGATTCGTAACATAATTGAGTACTTGAATGAGAGAAGATAAGAAATCTTGTTTCTTCTTTTTCCTTTACCCATTTCCTGTGCTTCATCCTGTGAAAGCCTCTGACATAAATATTTCACTTTTTGTAGTATTTTATTTGAAACAATGCAGCATTATATAATAATGTGGGGAGGAAGGAAGAGAAGGACCAACCAGCTAAGTGCCTTGAGTTAGAGATGAGGTGGCCTCCTGGTCTCCTCTCTGACGCACAGAGATGGAAGGGTCAGACGTGAACTCCCTTGATTTTGGAGGTAAAGATCTCTGTGGCTTTTGTCAATGAAAGAAGCTGAAAGAAAAATTTATTTTTACCTCATTTTCATTTTCTTAATGCTAATGAAGGTGATCTGAAAAGTTCAAGTTAGTACTAACTTATGTCAGATTTTTAAACTTTTTTTTAAAGATTTTATTTATTATTTATTTGACAGACAGAGAACACAAGTAGGCAGAGAGGCAAGGCAGAGAGAGAGAGAAGAGGAAGCAGGCTCCCCGCTGAACAGAGAGCCCAATGCGGGGCTCGATCCCAGGACCCTGGGATCATCACCCGAGTAGAAGACAGAGGTTTAACCCACTGAGCCACCCACTGAGCCACCCACTGAGCCCCATTATATCAGTTTTTGAGCCCAAGTCTCACAATTAAAGGTACAACCTTTGTTCAAAGGGACTAAAATATTGTTGGTGTGTGTGTATATATATTCCTTTTTTTTAAATTAATTTCGTGACTTAGTATTTACTACTTGTATTCTTGAAACATTTTTTTAAAATATTTTATTTATTTATTTATTTATTTGACACAGAGAGAGATTGAGATCACAAGTAGGCAGAGAGAGAGAAGGGGAAGCAGGCTCCCCACCAAGCAGAGAGCCTGATGTGGGACTCGATCCCAGGACCCTGAGATCATGACTGGAGCCGAAGGCAGCAGATTAACCCACTGAGCCACCCAGGCACCCTCTTGAAACATTTTTATACTACTTTTTTAAGGTCACCCAGTCATTCATGGCTGACTTTTTTTTTTCTGTGTTTATCTTTGATATATTTCTCCTTTCGTATTTATTTGTGATATTGTTTAGGAGGCCAGGTTCCTCGTCTTCTAGTTTGATGAGTAGGTATGCATGCCTGCACATTTTCTAGAAGACTGGTCCTCTTTTCTCAACACTGCTATTTGCCGAGTGACCTAGGGGATGCCCCTTAGCCAGCTAAGTTTCTGTCTGCCCAGTAAAAAGGAAAGGCACACTCTATCCCTGACTTATCCCAAGTTTTTTTAAAAATTAAATGATAAAGGGAAAGTAACTAATGATTTTTAAGTGAGAATCATGACTTAAGTATTAGAAAGTATTATCATTGTGCATTGCTATTATTATAGTTTATTGGGTTTCATCCCGTTTTTGTTTCAAGGTCAGTAAGTCAGCAAAAGGAGGCATACTTTACAAGCAACTGTATTGGCGATCTGTATTGTGTTTTGTATTCACTTATATTCCAAAATATAGATGATATTATGTAGTTTAATGGATACAAATATGTGCTTGCATTGGGCATTCAAGCACCTATCAAAATGTAAGCTCTCCTTCAACAAAGGCCAGTGGATGGGCAAGGGGACATGGTCTGCTGAGATCCTAAGATAAATGAATTTCCAAATTGAGATAGAAACCACAGAGTCTTAGGGCTATGAGTTTTATGCTCACACCTTTAGAAACATTGGGATTCTTAGAGGAATGGAAAAGTAGTATTTGTTTCATTGTAATGGCTTAAAATTAGGCCAATAGTATTTGAATTGTAAACCAGGACGGGAAGTTGGATAATTAATATTTAAATTTATTGACTTTTTTTGTAGTATAATATTAAAATTGAGCATATGCTATTTATTTATTTTTTTTGAGCATATGCTATTTATAATTGGAATATTTACCAATATGTGGAGTGAGAGACTAGAATTCTAGAAAGAAATACATTTACTTTTCTCCAGAAAAGCAAAATTGAGATCCTTTTCTCATATGATCTCTGACTTGCTCAGCACTTTTTATTTTTACCTACTTTTGATGCCAGCCAAAGCTATGAGTAACTCTTCTCTGTGCATCTGCCCTTCCTTTAAAAGAGGACTGAGGCACCTATGTCATCATAAAGCATTTTGGCCACCAAGAAGCATAGTAAAAGTAGGTGGAAAGATTAAACAAACTCAGAGCCCAATGCTTAGCCAGAATATAATGCCATTGTGAGCTGTTATATCTTCACGATCGCCTGTCTAGCATCCAGGTGTGTTACGTCTCCCACCGTGTCATATATACATTATCTTCCTCTTCCCATATAGAAACTGGAAGCCAAAAGTGGGAATTAGATGGTAGTTGAGATTACTTAGCCAGGAAAAAAAATGTGAAGAGGAGGCTCTTTCTAAAGCAAAAGTAGGTAATTGAGATCTCACGATCTTTGGGCTACCTTTATGTTTTCGTAGTTGCTTAATGTTTCATGTAAATATTTACCCCAAATAATATCAAATATCAGGGCTTAGCTATTGAACTTCGAAGGATGGGTCATGTTCTGCTGATGATTTTGATCGTCTTTCTAAGGGGTAGAAAGTTCCCACCTGTGTTTCTCATCGGTGAGGACAGACACTGTGGGAGCAGCCTAGAGTCTAGAGCACTCTTCATTCCTCATGTCAGCGCTGGGAGACGGAGCAGTGCAACAACACACGTTTATTAAGAACCTGCTTTGGGCCCAGTGCTGTGGAGAATATTGACGGGAAAAACAGAGATGAATAAAACATTTCCTCTGACCTCAAGGAATTTACAATCTGCTTGAAGACATAAGATCCCAGAAAAGTTAAACACAGCGAGGGGAGAAAGCATCAGAACTATAACATGGCCAATTGTGAGATAAATTGCAATCACTTTAAGCTCACTGGACAGGAGGCTTCATTTGAAGGAGAGAGAGCATCAACAGGGCTTTGAGGGGTGGCACGATTTGGACAAACCAAGAAAACATTATGCAAAGTCTGTTTATGTTTTATTTAGTTATAGCCTAAGAGTCTAGTGCTGTTTTATGAAATCAGCAGATTGGCTTCCATAGACAGCACAAGCCCAAAATCCCTATGCTAAAAATAGCCAATGGATTGAAACATGATATTACTACAAATAAGATCAGATGTGAAGAGGGTTTCATAAAAATTAATGGGGATGATTTTCAGCATTTCCAGCAATTTAAATACAGAACTACATTTGTATTTATGCTCAAGGATACCAAAATAATAATACTTACCTGTATGCTTTTTTGGCACTCCTGGTATTGTATGTTCTCAGATCAAAGGTGATAAAATAGTATCAGATATTACATTATGTAGTGTGACTAGTAAGAACACATTGGGATGTTTGAATAATTCAGTGTGTAGTTTTTAAAGGAGCTGGTATGCATGCATACATTTGTACCTATTATTTTAATCTAAATTATTTGCTACTTGTTACTATTTGATTTTCTAAGAAACTGAGCCAGTAACATAGAGAAAAATAGTGGTTTATGTGAACAATAGCAGAAATCGATTCTATCAGGAAGACCTGAGCTATAATCCATTTCAAAATGCTGCCCAATTTAATGTAACTATCACTAAAAATGAAAAAAATATAAATATTTCTGTTCAGGTATGGTGAATTTTTTTTAAATGTATTTTTTGTTGTAGTAATGTTAATGTTAATATCCAGAGGTAATTTTTAAAATGTGTTAAGTAGGAAATTCCTAAGATCTTTGATCCATTTTTCCATCTTTTGTTATATTCTGGAATTACTACTCTGCTCAAGCAAAGGTCTTCTGAGTTAGCGTTTTTGAAGACTCCGGGTAAAATGAATTTAGTGAAGATTACATTTCTCTTGATTTGTCCCTTGTAGTATTTTCTATGTTTGAAATGCTTATTGAAAAGCATGATGAATAGAAGACTATAAAATCCATGTTTGTGGTGTGAGTCTTTGGGAACTGTACACGAGGTGGAAGGAGTAAGGAGCTCTATTTACCTTGAACTGTACTGTTCGCATTCTTGAGTTACAATAACAGAAATTGGCATTGGTAACTGAAAAAAAGGAAAAGGAATTTATTGAAATAATTGGGGGTAGCTCACAGAGTTAAAGGAAAAATTGAATAGCTGGTCCTCACGAAAGAGAGGTTTTTGTTTTTTGTTTTTTGTTTTTTTTTTATAATTAATATGAGTTTTTTCTATAAATTTGAGCAGCAAGAATGAGCAAATAATCTTTCGAGCATGCGGCAGTGGGATGAACCCGTGCCAACCCTTTTCTTTTCTCGTGGCCCTCTGTTTAAGGTTCACGGTTTCTTGGAAAGTTTTTTGGCCTGTCTTAGGACGTGTGTCCCGTCTCTTACCCAGGAAGTTCTGGGCATCTTGATGGTGAGTACCATCAAGATTGCATGAGATTGGGAAGGTTTAAATTGCCAATGGAATATTGAGTTACCATTATCAGAAAGGGGTGAGGATGTAAACAGTGGCATCTATTGTTTAGCTTTGTCAATGTATATTTGTCACATTACCTCTTGCCCTTTGGGGAGTAGCAGTGATACATTCGTGTTAATGTGGCTCACTCACCCAGAGGTCCTATTTCAGAGGATTGACATGCATATCAATAGCTGGGCAATAAGAACGCTACTTGGGAAGAGCACTTAGATATTTTGATCGATCTCCATAGCTTACGGAACAGCAGCAATGATGATAATAGGTGCTTATTAAGGAATTCATTTTATAGGCGGTGTACAGAGCACTGAGCATCTACAGATATTTAAGATGTGGTCCCAGGCCTTTGCCATCTAGCTGTAGGAGATACTGTATACGAAAACCTATTTTTAAAAAAATCTAATATTAAATCTGGAAATGAGAAACCCATCTCATAAAGCCTTCTCATTTTGCAGCTAAAGACACAGAAGAATATAAATGGTGACTAGAAAGCTCAAATAAGTATAGTAGGTTAGGGGCCAGGTCGTGACCATAAATTTTGTCCTTTCATTCCTACGCTGTGGTTTGTAGTAGTGAGCACAAAGCCCACAGATCCTGTATACTGCCAGGTTTCTTAAAAAGGCATAATTTGTAAGTTATTTTCATTTTAGTTTTTGTTTTTAGTTTAAATTAAAATAAAATGTATTTTTTAAAAAGTTGTAAGATCTGAGGAACAAGGAGATCCAAATATATGTCCTCCAACTGTTCACTACATTAAAGAATTTCAGTGACAGCCTGTATTCTTTATACAAACCAAGAAAGGACAATTATGGATTATATGTGTTTTATTTTTAAAACAGAATGGCTTTAATGAACTAAACTTTAGAGATTTTCCTTTGACTAAGAATTTTTTTTCTTAGCAATATACTATGGGTACATCCTTGATTTCTTCGTACTAAGTGCCCTAATTTTTGATTTGATCCTAGGGAAATTACAGTTACAAAAATATGCAGTGACTATTTGTGATAATGTAGGGTAATCGCTAAGATCAGACACAGAAAATTTTGGAGATCTCTATTTCAACTCACTTTACTGATTAATAAACTTGAGCTGAAGGATTAAATGACTAGGAGTTCCCACAGGTAGTCAGAGCAGGCTTGGTGCTATTATCCTAGAATCTCCTGACTTCAAATCCTGGAGTCCCATAGTCCCATCACATCATAATACATTATGATAGTCTCCAAAATTATTCCTGGTGTGATGTAAGAGAAGCTCCATACTGTGGGGGAGGTGGATGGATGAAGGTGAAGAAAACTGTTAGGCTGACAAAAATGTATAAATCTTAGCTTTTTGGTTTAAATCTTTATGCTTCTGATACTATTCTTAGGCTTTCTTTCTAAAACCATTACCCATTTTCTTCAAAATGATGTGTGGCAGGACCCTGTCCCATGAGCCTTGCTTTTCCTCCCAAATAAACCAACCACATTCTGAATGATTTGTTCTTCTGCACAAGCAAAGACCCTCTGAGGCCTGAGGGTCTCTGATCATAGGCAGGAGTGCAGTTCCCCGGGATGGCAGTTAAGTCTCAGGTGTAAGGCTCTAAGGGCATTCAAAGATGGGAAAGATGGGGATAAGTTAGAGAAGGCAGGACAACCTCCCCAACAACCTCTGTGCCTCCCCCCATCTCCAGGACCTTGGAGACTCCCTAAGTATTTAAAAGAAAAGTAAAGAAAAGAAAAAAAATTTTTTTCTTAATGTAATTAGAATGGCTTACTGCCTTAATGCCAGAGGACTATCTTCAAGGAACACAGAACTGAAATAATTGGAAAGGAGAAAAAATGGAGTATAGAAGGACCAAGATGAAGAGAGGCATAAGAAATGAAGATACACGTTGCCTTTTCATTCATCAGTTAAGACATCAGTTTGACTTACAGTTTCAGGTAGGAGAGCATTGGTAAAAAGTAGAAAGAAGCTGAATTGGAGAATCGTAAGTGGCAGGGACCAAAAGCTTATTTATAGGTAATGTGGTATGTAACGGACGGACGGCTCAGATGACGGCTCTGAATCTTGGCTCCATCAACAACCAACTGTGAGACTTTAGTATCCAGTACTGAAATACCATAATAAGAGTACCTGCTTGCCCTAGTTAGAAATTGTGCTTGGCTAGTAGCAACAAAGCTTAACACTAATGACTTCCTAATGAGAAGTCTGGAGCTATACACCCAAGGACTGACAATTTGGCAGTATAATGTCATCAAGGGCCTTGGCTTCTCATATCAAGCACTCATCACCTCATATTTACAAGATGGCTTTTGGACCTCTTCCCGTTGTGTTCACGTCCCAGGTGAGATGGAGGGGAAGGGCTGAATTAGCAGCTCTGTCCTACCATTTCAGGAGTTTTTCAGTGATGCTTGACTCAACAACTTTCATCTCATTTGCTACCACTTCACCATCAAGACACCAATACCACATCTATATAGGAGACTAGCAAATAGAGATGTTCAGTTGAATACATGCTGCCTCTAAACAAAAGCAGGTTCTAGTAATAAGAAGTAAGCGCAAATGAATATGAGATACGTAAATAGTCGTCTTTGTCACACATGACCTTTCAGAGTTGAGGATGCAGGAAAAAATGCAAACTAGGCTTTAATGCTCAAGTCCTTCTGAAAATGGGAAAGTTCTGAAGGAGGGATAGACTGGGGAAAGGCTGATGCATGGGCTTTCGGATACACTGACATTGACTTGGAGCTGAAGATGCTGCAGGTACCTGGAGCAGTTGGTAGCTCTCAGGAACAGGATTGAGGCTAGATACTAAGATTTTCAGCTGCCTGACTAGTAAATGGGTAGACCAGAAGTTTTAATACTGTAGTGACAAAAATACAGAGGTGACCTCTCTAGTTGGTTACTCCAACATACATATATATATGTATATCTATCTATCTGTCTCTCTCTCTCTATATATATAGACACACACACACACACATATATACAGAGGCAAGTTTTTCTTAGGCTGGAATTTGCAGAAACTAGAGGGATTGTTGTGAGTCCACAGCACCAGAAGATGCACTAATGTTCACTCTGGCATGTGATTAGAGAAACATCAATCCTCTCCCTTTCTGCTAAGCCTCTAGTTGACTCGGGCCATCAAACATCTCAATGCCAAGGCGAGTGGGTACAGAAGTACAATAAATGGGCTCGTCCAAACTTCATTAGAGTCTTACTTTTCTTTTAGCTCCATCAGTCCTCCTGTGAGACATGTGGTACCTCTGACTCTAAAGAGTACCCATATTCTTTATTTTTCTTGACTGAGGGATTGTTTTTCTCAGGTAACTTTATATAGTATTGAATGCCTCATATCTAAGATCTAGTTTTTTTATATGTCTAGAGGGACTAGACATAGAAAATGAAAATAGGGAAATAGAAATAGAAAATAGGGAACTCTTTTAATTCTGGGTGACCCCAAGTCCTTGGGATTAAGAAGCATAGCCACCATCCAGAATGTTCTAGACAGTTTGTGTCCTCCATGTCCTTGCCCAATCTCCCATCTCTTCTCAAATGAACAGCTTATTCTATCCCTACATCTGCTCTGACTCCCTTTATCATTTCTAGGAGACCAATTTGTTGGTTTTCTCCTATGTATGTTGATAAGGAATAAAATGATGCAAGATTTAGGCTACAATGTGTGGTCCTGGGGAGTTTTGGAGAAACTGGATGCAAAAGTAAGAAAAACAAGTCACCAACCAATTCTAGCTTATTGGTTTGAGCAATCAAGTGATTGGTGGTATCATTTACTTGGAAAGAGTGGAGAAGGTGAAGGTTTGAGAGACAGCAGGAGTTGTAACTTCAGTTGGGACATGTTACATTTCAGTTCATGTTGTATAACCATGCGGTGATATTAAGCATATAATTCAATATATAAGTCTGGTGGCCAAGGAACTTTAATGTAGATTTGGGAGCAATCAAAAGTATAGGTTACTTAAGCTATGGGACTGTATAAATTTCAGAGGGAAAGCATTTTTATATAAAGAAGAGAGGAGGACTGCACAGGAGAGTTTTCAGAGAGTTTAAGTAAAGAGAAGTTATGAAGAGGAACGTGAACCAGCCAAGGTGACTGTAAAGCACGGGCAGTGGTGTAGGAACACAGAGAATATGTGGTACTGACAAAGGCAGATGGAGACTATGTGTTAAGGAGGAGTCAGTGGTCAGTCATAGTATATTTGAATGAGAGAGTAAGAAAAGAATAGAGGTGAGCAATGGACCTGATGATATAAAGGCCAACAGTGAACTAGACACACATGAGGAAATGTGTTTTTTAAAGTAGAAAACATACTTGCTTTCAATTCAAATAATGTACAGAGGAAAATATCTTATTCCAAGGAAAAACATTTTGAAAAGGTCAGAGCAGATGGGATGTGCAGAATAAGTCTGATTTTGATACAAATAAAAACACTTAAGCTATAATAGAAGGATGGGAAAAAAAGAGGGTATAGAGGAACTCAAGATTTATTTTTCTCATACCCTGTATACCACAAATCTTAGAAGTGTGAGTACATTTTGTTTGTACTGCCATTATCATTTCAAACAATTTAATTTTGTTTTTCTTCAAAACCCTCAACTCTTCTGTGGAATGCATCATCAGAATCTTCCATGTTGCTATCAACCACTAAATATACAGTTATCACATTAATTCATTGAAGATTTTAGTTCCTGGATCATTTTATTCCTGCCCATAGTAATGCCTGATATGGTGATTGGTAACTGATTGAACTATACCAATGACTCATTAAACATGTTGATCTTTCACTTTCTTGGTCTTGACTCTGGTGATCTGTTCTTCTGCCTTGATTTAGTCATAGGGTATTTTTTGTTGTTGTTTTGGTTTGGTTTGTTTTTGTTTTTTGTTTTTATTTGACACAGAGAGAGAGAGAGGGAATCACAAGAGCAGCAGGCGGGGGCCGGGGAGGGGGGGAGCAGGCTCCCTGCTGAGCAGAGAGCCCAACCCAGGACTCGATTCCAGGACCCTGGGATCATGACTTGAACCGAAGGCAGAGGCTTAACCCATTGAGCCACCCAGGCGCCCCAGATTGAGTCATAGGTTTTTAAAAACATACTCTTGACTTGTCAGTCATCTAACATACGCCACTACTGAAAATTTACCTCAAGGATCTCATTCTCTGTCTACCACTTCTCACTCCAGCAATTCTGCAACCTGATGCTATCAGAATCTTCTCGATATCAGTCTGTTTCCCCTTATTTCCTTAACTCTTCCTTATGAACCATACCATGGGCCTTCATTATTAGCACTCCTGTATACATGCCCCTATCATCTGTACCCCCCTTTCCATTGTCCATGACTAGTCAAATCCAACCCTGTGCTCTTTGTGCACCTTCAAACACATGTATGACAACAGAACAAGACAGATAGGCAGGATGACTGATCTCGCATTGAACTGATGAACATAAAATGCAAATTGGCAATTCACAATGCTTAGCCATCCCATTATACATCCCTTCGTCCGTGTACACGTGTGTATTTAAATATATATATTTTTCTGTCCCTTCTAATAAATGACTTCTCCCTCCTTCTCAAAGTGTTTTCTCTTCTTTGGTCCCTCAGCTGATAATCTTATTTCATGTGCCATCAAGAAAGTAGAAACATCAGAAAATAAGTTCCTAATACTCTTACTACCTAAACACCTATTGCTGGACAAAGATAGTAGTTGTTGGTTTATGGTTAATTTTCTAATATTTTCTGATACCTCCTCTTTCCTTGCTATGTTTGCTCTGTCTAGAATTTTATAATATAGCAGACTAGAAGTAGATCATTCTATTTAATAATAGTAGTTGGAGAACTATGGAAACATAAAATACATTCTTAAATTGGGTATGTGTTGGCTTATCTGTTCTTTTGTGTGTTCTTAAATAAGATTTCTTCACTCAACTAGAACCACTGGGGATGAGGGTGTAGTGGTTTGAAATAGTCATTAATTGGAGGTGGATGAATTTTGTGTATGGAACAAATAACAGCATAATGGAGTTAGAATATAGGTGGAACAGTCATTTTATCACTAGTATTTGGATAGCAGATATTTTGAGAAAATGCTTCTCTACACCAAAATATTCATGTAATTTTAGGGGTTCTACCTTGAAACATATCTATGGAATCCCAGTCAAGATCCTGAATGAGAGATTTTTTAAAAGTTAGGGGATTAAGATCAGACTGGTGTTGTCAAGACAAAAGATGTTGTCTGTTGCCTATATCTGTTGCTAAGTGTATGTGAATGGGCAAGATGCCTATATCTGTTTCATTTTAGAAGGACCTATGAACGTGACAAGGGCTACTAAATCTATTGTAAATGATTTTGCAGAGTCAAAATAATAATAAAATAAATTTGAAGTTTATTAGTTCAACAATCCACTGTGAAGATAACTATACTAGGGTGTTTATTTTTTACTGACAGAAAAGCAAAAAGTTTACTGACAAGCAGTTATGAACTGAGTATAACATTGGTGAAATTTTAAACTAAGCATGTATTTATGTTACTAATATGACAGATTGTGGAATCAGCAGGATTTGGTGGTTGGCTATGCAATTAATGAAATAAATTTAGCAAACTGTAATCAAACAAATATTGAAGGTTTTTTTTTTTTCTTTCTTTTTTTAATGTTCAATTAGGTATTCAATTGACAGAAACACAGACTTGGAGAGATACTTTAATATTGATGCCAACAGTGGAGTTATTACAACTGCCAAATCTTTGGATCGAGAGACAAATGCTGTTCATAATATCACAGTTCTTGCAATGGAGAGCCGTAAGTTGTAAGGTTGAACATTAAATGAGGATGGAGGACTTTGAGAGTACAGAATGGGCTGTCATTGAGGTGGTAATTTCCGCTTGAGTTCTATTACGTGCCTATCTGAATTGATCAAAATCTTGAAAATCCTTAATTTCAAGCTGAGAAATATATTTATATTCCTTAACTTTATTTGCTAATATGCACAAAGTTAAGGAAAAGAGATTGCTATAAAGTAACAGGCCTGAGTTACCTTCAGGGAGCTCACCATTGTTTCATAGTTTTATTTCATAAGCTGCATTTATGCTGGTATAGAGTTAGTCCAGTAGCTTACAAAAAGTAATAACTTGATCCCTAACAATGCACACATATATGCATATTGGTATTGAACTAATTTTAGCCCCTGATAAGAAAAATATTGAAAGAGGGATGCATAATGATATGTTATGCATATTATCTCTACATATAGTATATGTGCATGGATAATATGTATATATGTGTATAGTCATACAAATTTGTACTCTAGCCTCAAAGAATATTGAAATTCATGGTGTATTAGTCCTCTTTTCAATGATTTTCTCATCAGGGACTCAAATAAAGACACACATGTACTATACATATGTATGACGTTTGGATCAAATTTTCTTTTGCTCCTTCTGAAGTCTTTAGTGTTATGTTTCTAGATTTCATTTATGGTTTGGTCATATTCTTATTAGAATCATGATTTAGAGAGGCAAACCATTTCGGCTGAGGCTAATTGTTTTTCAAAGGAGTTGCTTGAGGAAGACAGCAATGGAATAATAGCTTTACTCTCAGAGTACATGATAAGACAAATTTTCCTCTTTATTAGAGAATCCATCTCAAGTCGGAAGAGGCTATGTGGCCATTACTATACTTGATATCAATGACAACGCCCCCGAATTTGCTATGGACTATGAGACCACTGTGTGTGAAAATGCCCAGCCAGGGCAGGTAAGAGCTTTCTGCACACCAGGTTCCTAGCTTGTGGTTTCTTTAAAAATATCCAGTAGCAGTTACCTTTGAAATTCTGCCAGCTTTAAGATAAAATGTAATCAGCACATCTCAGCAAAACTAACACTTTGATGTGTAGCATAAACTAATATTGAAGGAACTTTAAAATTCTGGTTTAATTGGGATGATGAAATTTCTCAGGAAGAAAGGGCAACATGGTGAAAGCTGTGGTAAACGGTAAAGGGCTTTGATTCCTTTAAGGAAAAATCTAGCATATGATGCTTGATTGGCCTGCCCCCTGTTTTACACAGCAGGAGAGTTATGTACCTTGAACTTCTAAGAACTAAGTAGGGTTTAATCTTGGTGTGGCTTGTTCTGCTCATCCATTTTGTTTGGTGTTTTGGGGCATGTGCTGGGCTGGTACGGCTTATTTCTCAGGTTCATAAAAGTAAATGCAAACATGAAATTTCAAAGGGACATGATTGGTTTTTCAGAGCCCTTTTTAGATTGGGTTCATAGTAGTACATCTGGTCCAACCCCCAAGGAGGATGGTATTTGTTATAAGGTATAAAATTGCTCTGTCCTGTCATACAGAACAGCAGGGCACAGCAACATGCTTTCATGCTTTTTAATTCTCTATCCTAGGTTATCCAGAAGATCAGTGCTGTGGATAAAGATGAACCATCCAATGGACACCAGTTTTATTTCAGCTTGACAACTGATGCAACAAATAACCACAACTTTTCATTGAAAGATAACAAAGGTAAAGTAGTATTATTATCATCACCAGTGGAGGCAGCAGGTACAGACTCTCTAAGCAACAACTTTTTCTTGCTCAGGAATGCTGATTATGGACACACACACACACACACACACACACACACTAGCAAGGACATTAATTAAAGGGCAATGAGCCCCTCAAGTAATTTTTATCTATGGATTTGCTGTCATGAAGAAGCAGCTGCTAGTTAAATCATTTCAGGCCTAAATCCAAATAGGGAAGAAGCCAGATCCATCTCTCTCTGACTTTTCTTCTAGACCTTTGAGAGCCAGCTAAATTTGTTAATAAGACTGTACTACCTAGTATAACTTGAGACATTAGGAAAATAATTGGTATTTCCTATTTGATATCAACCTAAATCTTGACTTAAGATTTTCAATAGTAGCATCAGTTATACTTTTGTTTTTAACAAAAAATAGAAGTAATCCATGCAAATAATTAAAAGATATATTCCTGATTCAGGGAAGTAAATAAAAAAAGAACAAAAGAATTTTCTGTCACCCTAAATTCATTTCTCTGCTTCAAAAGTAAACACACACACATACACACACACATACATACACACATTTTTGCTTAAATATGTATTTATATGCACACACACAGAGACACACATAATAGAATATTTACATTTTATAAATATATATAGACTGACATAGGCATATATATTTTATATATAAATATATGTAGATAATTATATATATAATGATATCTATATATCATCATATATCAATATATATCTTCAATATATATATAATCAATAAATCTATATATATATATCATCATAGGCAACACATGGACAATTATAAGAACTTTTAAAGTAGGAGAACCTGCTGTTCTATAATTTTTAATTTATATATTCAGAGGTGTTTTCATTCAAGGTATTTATTTTAACAAAAGGGCATTTGCAACTGAAAAATATACAGAGAGAGGAGTATTCCCCAACAGTACAGAAAATGTAATTCCTTTGAGTTGAATATGTGAGTCAGCTTTCAGGATAAAAGAAAACCTGTAGAAATAGATTTTCTAGTCAAACACCGGCTCATCTAAAAAAGACTTATTCAGAAGGTGGATATTATAAGTGCTTTTTGCCTGAAGCTGCCATCTTCTTTAGTGCAGAAAATCCAACTTTGACCTCAAAAATTCAATCTGAAAATAATAGTTTTCCTGACCCCACTCTCTGCTTAAATGAGAATACTATCTTGTCCCTTTAGTAATATAAAAGGAAGAGCATTCTCTATGTGGGTAATCCCAGACTCTCTGACTTAATCATATTTGGGACAATTCTCAGCACTTTGATTCATCCAGCACAAGTGTAGAGAGGGGATTTTATGACCTTGCCAAGAAGAGTCTGAATATTTCCCCCATGTGTCATCCTATCCAGTACCACCACGATGGTTGGACAGCACATGCACTAAAATGTATGGATTTATGGGACATCCCCACTGCTGCACAATTGAAAGATTTCCCTAGGTCAAGACCAGAGCTCTGGAGCATGTACCTTGGAGGAAAACATGTAGGAAGAAAAAGAAGATCAGTTCTTATATCGGCTCCCATGCTAGGAACTGCGCAGATAACATGATGAATTTTATGATCTCCTTCCCAAACATAGGGCTTTCTTTCACATATTGGGCATTTAGGCACATGTTCCACAATCCAGTGTGTGTGTGTGTGTGTGTGTGTGTGTACCTGCATGTGTGCTATTTGATACCAATCATGTTAGATTACAATTCAACAGCTCTGAAAAACTTTGTGTATCAAAACATGAATACATGTATAGTAATGATTGGGAGGCAAAGAAATAGACGTGTGTATTACTATTAAGTGTATAGAAACATACTGAAAACAATATCCTCCAGCAACTCCCTGTGTAGATTTTTAATGAACACCACAACTTCAAGTCTTAAAAGATTTGTTTACAGAAAAACTTACCAGATGGAACCTGAAAATCAACAGTTTTATTCTTGCCACTTCTATAACTGAAGGTTATATGTTTTCTCCAGGGTCCTGTGAGCTTCCTGTTTTGTGCTCTTTGGACCAGGTAGATTTCAGTTTGCTCTTTCATTGGAGCATTGTTAATTCTTTTACGATAAACACTGGATAAATATCTTTCTGATAGCTTGGAAAGGAGGCACATATTAAAGTACACTAGATGAAACTATGATCCTATTTTCCTTCTTCATGTTTTAATTGCTGTAAATTTAAAGAATCACATAAATTCTCTAATTAATTAAGATGTAGCTGGGTAAATTGCTAGTAGACAAAAAAAAACTATTTCTGGTATAGAAATCACAGTTATGTGATACAGACTTACTGAGCACTGATAAAGATTTCATAATTAAATGTTAGATAAAATAGAATATTGAATATAAATTAAACACAAATGACCTATTTTATCACTGATAAAATGTTTATATACATGGGGTGTGGGTAACAATATATACCAATATGGACTTTGAACAAACTACACAAAATTCCTTTCCTGAATATCTATGTTCATGTCATTCAAATAAAGCTGGATGATGTTATTTTTCTTATTTCTATATTGGGTTTGGAACTTGTCAAGGAGGGGATGGATTGGGATTTTTTATTTTTGCTATCTGATGATGCTGCAAAAGTATTTATCCTTTTAGTTTGAATCATCCTCTTTGTAAGTGTATGATTTGAAATTTAGGAGAAAAGGGTGTACTCTATATGATTTTTACTAAGTTGCAGTTAAGTGATGAATAAAAATTTTCATATTCAGACTCTTGCCAAGTCTGATCTCATATTCAGTTTTATTTGATATCTGTTTCCTTTGGTCATAACTGTGTAGCATGATGTAAATACATTAAAATGTATTAAAATTAACAAGTACGCTGTAGTAGAGCTCTCTGACAAGACACTTAACAAAATGACTTAAATCATATCAATTTGTGTGTGTGTGTGTGTGTGTGTGTGTTTCTTCTAGAAGTTTCTAATCCCTTTCACCTATTTCGCCCAGCTCCCCACCCCCTTAAATCAGGTAAGTTTGGCAGGACTGAGTCCATTAGAAATCTTGTGTTACACATTTATTTTCTCTGTCTTAGACAACACAGCTTCCATTCTCACCAGGAGAAATGGCTTCCGGAGACAAGAACAATCTGTTTACTATCTGCCGATCTCCATCGTGGACAGCGGATCGCCTTCCCTCAGCAGCACCAACACCCTCACCATCCGCGTCTGCGACTGTGATGCCGACGGGATGGCTCAGACCTGCAATGCCGAGGCCTACGTTCTACCCGCCGGCCTCAGCACAGGAGCCCTGATTGCCATCCTCGCCTGTGTCTTGACATTGCTGGGTAGGTACTGCTTCCAGGGTTTGCGCCGTAAGAGCACTCACACCGACCATACAGCATGACCTTCTCTTTTCTTTGGCTGATGGTACCTTTTTGAGAACATGTGCGAGTGTTCTGTTCGATGGTGTTTCCTTCAATGAGCCATGTTCCTTGGCCCCACTTTCCAATGGTATATTGAAAATACAACTCGGAAAAAATAATTTCATTTTTAAAACAATAGGGAAGATAAGTGACTGTTTAAATTTGATTTTTTTTTTCAAATTTACCGTGTCACAGCTATTTGTGTTAAAATACCCTACAAAGGAGATATATTAGACCAGAATCTTTTCTATGTTGTTTTGATAATGTGATTACTTCAGAAATTATAGCTTTATATCCCCCCTCTTTTCAGAAAAGATTTAAGGTAGATTTTAAAATTATTCACAAATTTGAAAAGATTGTAATTTTAGGAATGTAAAAGTTATAATTTCCCAAGAATTAACATATTTAATTATATTCTCCATGATTACTTTATTGCATGGGTAAATAAGATTTATAACTTATGTTAGAATTAGTTTTATAGGAGATTATGCAGTACCCTTTTAAAAATTGGGAGACATCCAACACGGGCATTGGGTAATGGGTTTATGGTTTATTCCTTAGCTACATTGTCTTTCAGAGTAGAACTTCTTACATCAAGGACAACAAGCGTTTAGTATTACATCTGAGACCATATCGTGTGTTTTCTTAGGGTCTAATATAATTTGTGAACCCATTTATAACATATTTTTGTAAAAGCTGGATTTGGCAATGTGAGTCTTCACTGTGTAATGTTTAAAAACAAGTTTTATGAAGTTAAGTAAACCTAACTTTTATTACAGCTCCTAACATACACTAGCTTTTCACCAGGGGAACATTTTAAAGCTGGCTACTTAATCTAGAAGGGTAAAATAATAGAACTAGACTGTAAGGTTGTTGTAAAAGTTAAATGAGATAATCATGTGCCTACCGTATAGCAGACATACAGTAACTTTTAAGTGTTATTGATGAAGTGAATTCTCAATCTATTAACCAAGCTAAGACTTTGTCACTAATATACTGTAAATGATTCCTACAAATGGAAATGACTAACTTCAATAACCAGCTAAACAGATAAATCTAGGAAGGAAAAAACTTTTTTTTTTTTCCTAATACCTTCACACAGGTGGCAGAAAGTCTCAAACTCATTAGAACTGGTAAGTAATTCTCAGTTAAAGCCTGATTAGAATAGAATACAAAAGACTGGAGTAAGTTTTGAAAAAGATGGAACCATTGCAAAGGCAGATGGTGTATGGATGACTTTTTGAACTTAACCTGGCCAGTTATCACAGACAATTTAGATTACAGAGTACTTCAAATGAGTAAGATAAAATTGAATTCCTCACAATTTAATCATACCCAACAATTAATTACCTTTGATTTCCTTTAAAGTTGTCTATCTAATGATGCCTACTTCATTGTTAGAACATACTTTTACCATTGACCTAAGGATTCCTTGCAAGTTAGGTTGCTTGTTGGTTCTAATTAAGAATCATTACTTAGCTGTCCCTGAAAATAAGTAAAATAGTCTTATAGATTTCATTCTTACATATGATATGTAAGGATATGTGATTGTGTGTGTGTGTATGTTTGTGTGTGTGTGTACACATTTGTATGATCATAGGTTTTTGTGGATTTCATCAAAATTTAGTTATATTTGAGCATTTTCCTCCAACAGATATCAGATTAGGAATATCTCTTCCACTTCTTAGGACAAGGTGTTTATGTCTTATATTTTACTCATTTTTAAAAGTTTCTCCAAGTCTACAAAAACATAAGTCAAAACAGAGCCTACTGTGCTTCAATTCATTTGTGAACTACTGGCTTTCATTTCTCAGTGAGGACTTGGCTCAGTAATCAGTATGTTTCTGTTTAGAATTGAGTCTTTTTATGCCGTATTTCCTGAGTCTTTAGAAACAGAGGATCAGGACTTTGCATTTTTGTTAGGTTCTGTCTCTTCAATTACAGACTCTGGGTTTTCACACAACATGTGCCAAAGCCAGCATGACTGAGTGTTTGGGTGGGGTGGTTGGGTGGGAGACACAGCCTCACATGGGTCATGACTCCTAGTGTACACAGGACTCATACTTTATACCTTAAGAAGTGAGGTGGATTTTATTCCTAGACACTAGGTAACAGGATTTGTAACTCAACCTTTTAGGCTTTTAAATAAATATTGCTAGAAAAAAGCAAGGTGGGCTACCTTGGTTCAGTCGTTAAGCGTCTGCCTTCAGCCTAGGTCGTGATCTCAGGGTCCTGGGATCGAGTCCCACATCAGGTTCTCTGCTCAGTGGGGAGCCTGCTTCTCCCTCTCTTTTTCAATCTCCTCCCCTGCTCATGGTCTTTGTCTCTCTCTCTCTCTCTCCCAAATGAATAAATTAAAAAATGGTTTTTTAAAAGGGGGGGGCAATGTAAAGGGGTGGAAATAGGGAGGGACTACTTGAGAATCTAGTTCAATCTAAGGATGAAACTAGAGAAACTTGGGCTTTGAACCCCTAGGAAAAGGTGCTTCCCTGTATGCCAAGTTTGTTTTCCAGTAATGTTGCAAATTAAAGCTATTTGTAAGAGAAGAGAAAGAAATGCCCTGAAGTTTCCAGAGTATTCATGCTGGAAGGCATAGAAATCAATTCTAGCCCAAACCTCTGCACTTTTCAGAGGGGGAAAAGGAAGTACAACCGGGTTCGAGGATCTCAGGAAGTCGTATACCAAGTTAACGGCCAGGTTGCCTCCTTTTCATCAATCACTGTTTTTAGATGAAACGACAAAGAAAATACACCTTGAAAATGTGTTTTTTTCAAAATTGTTCATATGTAGTCCTTTCTCAAAATTGAAAAAATCATGTTATATGAAGCTGGTCATGTCAATTTCATGTTAGTTTCCTTCTAACTTTATGGGTGAACCCTTTCCCGAGTTTTCTCCCATCCCAAGTTTGTTCTCACCCTTTCAAATTTATTTGTATTCTCTAAATGGAAGATGATCCCAAACTGAGAACCCAAAGTTTCCTTTACTTACATTGAATACAACTTGAATGGGAGAGATTGTGGTCATAGTCAATGTTCATGATAAAGTTATCAGTCAGATGAAATTATTTTGCAAGTAGAAACATTTCATCTGTATATGGCAAGATACTTTAGTATTCTAATGTTCAACTAAATATTTTGTTCGGACAACAGTCTTTAAGATTTTATTTATTTATTGAAGAAGAGAGAGAATACAAGCAAGGGGAAAGGCAGAGGGAGAAGAGAGAATCATAAGCAGGCTTCATGTTCAGCAAAGAGCCCAACATGGGACTCCACCTTACGACTCTGATATCATGACCTGAGCAAAAATCAAGAGTCAGAGCCTTAACAGACTGAGCCCCCAGACTGAGCCCCACGCCAACACCAGTTTTTTTTCTGCATGTTTATCATATTGAATTCATAATTGTGAACATACATGGTTATTTTCCAACCAAGCTGAATGCACTTCAGAGAAAAACAAATCCAGGGCACCTGAATGTGGCTCAGTTGGTTAAGTGCCTGCCTTCCACTCAAGTCATGAACTCTGGGTCCTAGACCACGCCCCCTTGTCGTCAGGCTTCCCGCTAAGCAGGGGGTCTGTTTCTTTCTTTCCTTTTGTCCCTCCCCCCAGTTCTTTTGCTCCTCCTCTCAAATAAATAAAATCTTTAAAAAAATGTATGAATGACTAACACTAAATCATTACTTCAGTGGATTTTGAGAAATGAGCAGAAAGAATTTTAGTTGTTTTAAATGTTTCAATATTAAATATTGCACATCGATCCAGAGAATATTATAGCTGTTTTCTTTGTTAGTTTCTTAGTTAGCAGGTGCACACTAAAATTGTCACTGAATTTACTATATTAAGTTTTGTTTTTCCATATTTAGACTTTTAGTTCCAAGTAACTGATGTCATATAACATCCCCTCTAGCTCTCTGCTCTTTAGCCACAACTGGGATTAGTTAGACTGGCCCCACTTCAGGTTTAATAAATCATTTGTGGAAAACACTGCTTGCTACATGGGATTCAGGTTCTTGCCCTGTGTCCAGCCAGGGTGACCAGCGTGACATTCCGCTGTCATGCATCTTTGCACTTTTCTTTTCTTTCCTGGTCCACAGAGTGCTGAATCATGTTTGCTCCTCTGTTACTATGGCCACTCATGATTATGTTCAACAGGAAAATATTTTCCTAGTTCTCTAAGTGATAGTATTACATATATATGTATATTATATATGTATGTT
Organism: Mustela nivalis; assembly: GCF_964662115.1. NCBI lineage: Eukaryota > Metazoa > Chordata > Mammalia > Carnivora > Mustelidae > Mustela > Mustela nivalis. The sequence continues at coordinate 30,511,172 of NC_139033.1, read as the reverse complement.
ACATATATATATATATATATATATTAGGTAATACTGAGTATACTAATACCTATTATACTAATAGGTAATACTAATACACACATACATATACACACACACACAAGATTGATCCCCATCATAATCTATAATGATAGTCCTAGTAATATTAAAGGACACAAGTGGCTAATTTATGGTAGCACATATGTTCCTCTTTCAAACAGGTATAAGCTAAGTAAAAATTAATTACATTTAATAAGCTCATACTAAGTGCTAGACATTAGCTAAGTGCTTTATGAGCATGGTCTAATTTAATTCTCACAACGTCTTTCCAGACAGGTATTAAATAGTATTATGCCCACTTTTTATATGAGAAAACTAAATTAGAGGAAACACGCACAAAGTTACAAGTTGTCACAGCCAGGACCCAAACACAAGCGGGGCTGCCTGCTGAATGTCCTTTATAAGGTATTTTTCCGTATGTGTTTTCTAATAGGAGAGACTTGTGTGTCTCTGGGAAATGCCTGTTGATCTGTGGGTATCACAGCCCAGCACTGCCAAAGTAGAGCTGGCAGAATCTTTGATCTGCTTTACAAAGCAGGTTGATCACTTCTTTGGCTCTGAATGTCTAATTTGCCGTATCCTCCAACTACTTCCAACCTTGAGAGAACACATCAAGAATTATAGATGATAAATTTGAGATTATACTTCATTACAACCAGAATATATGCTATACCAATTCTCTTTGGACACACAATATTCTTTATGCTTAGGTCAGTTTTGTGTCTGTCTTGACAATCAAATTCTAACTGCCACATTTAATGGAGAGGAAATCTGTGATACTTTTCTGGGGCAAGGGGAAGCTCACTTTTGTTTGTAATGAAATGCTTTGCTGTCTCGAGACATGGAAAACAGCATCCCTTTTGTGCAAATGATTCGCAGAACTCTGGGATGGACACATTCCTCTAACAGACTGCTGACATTAGAAATTTGAGTAGAATTATTAAATCCTGAACAGTTTTCCTACACCCTTACCTCTCCTCCCGACTTAGTTCCCACGTTCATGTTTTTGAAGGGGAATCAATCACACTTTCCTTTTTTCTTCCATCTCCCACAGCCAATCAGTCTCCCCAAAATATGAAATTTTACTTTGTTGACTCTTGAATCTGTGCCATGCTCTCCCTTGATGCCGCACCTGATTTTGACCCAAGTCTATCGTTGCTCTCCTGAGCTGCCCATCTCTACCAGATCCAATCTACCAGCATCCCAGGCAGACTGAGTTTCTCCACAGCAAATGTGACTGTGACACACGCCAGCTTAAAAGAAGATTTCCATGGCCCCCGTGGGCTACAGATGAAAATCACAGACTTTCTATGCTCTAACTGCCCCCTACCATTTCAACCTGCAGCCACATTGCAGAGCTGCTCCTTCTCAGACTCATCCTGCTTTTGTCTTACCTGCTCGTACGTGACTTGTCCCTTCTGCCTCGAACACCTTTGCCCTGATTTTCTTCAGTGTCCAGGTTGGGTGCTGTTCCTGCGTGCCCCAGAGCACCTTTTGTATACCAGAGCGTCCTTCATGGCTGACTCACCTGTTTCATTAGTTTGTATATCTGCTCCAGCAGACTCCTGCTTTTGGAGCCAGGGGCTGAGTATTATTTTATCATTATGTACATAGCCATAAAAAGGCTGATGTGACATGGAGAGGGCATGTTACACCTACATTCTGAATGAGACCATGGATGATTTGAATGTATTCGTTAGCAGGAAAGAGGGTTTGATTTTATTTTTGTCCTTATCCATAAATAGTATCTCCATTACAGCCAGACTTTCCCATTTCCTAAGATTATATGATTTTAGGGCATTTTGTCTGAAATCCAGCCTCTTTATTTTTTTTCTATAAAGTAGATATGGCACACAATTAAAATACTGACATTGTATTTTTGAGTTAATAGCCCTGCATATCTACAAGGGCTCAAGAAAAAATAAATCTGAATATATGATTTTCCAAATCTATCTAAAGGTAGAGAAAATACTGCAGTATTTCAAAGTTAATGCATTTGTTGTTAAAATTCAGCTTCAATTTTAGTCAAAAATGCTATAGTTGTTATCTACTTTACCTCATGCCCATGCTTAGATTGTATCAAATATAAATTTTCATTTATTCTTTGGGGCTATAAATAATAGAGTAGGTTCATAAGTACAAGTTCAAATTCTGGCCTTTTGTGACTAAGGATCTGCATATATCTCCGATTCTACAGCACATAGATCCAGACAAAATGACAAGTTGAATTCTCTCACCCTTTACATCTTAGCTTAGATGTCACTTCCAATGACATCTGTCTTTGATCATCAGACTGCACTAGCACCCCTGTATTTTTCCTATCATTTCACTTTTTAAAACATAGATTATTTCCTTGCTTGAGACATTTCAGAAGCATCAAATGTACTTACATAAAATCCAAATGGTTCTCATGGCCCACAAAGCAAGACATGTTCTGACACCTGCTCACCTCTTGAAGGTATCAGCCCGTCTAATCCTTCACTCACCCTGAAGGAAGAGCCACATCGCTGCCTTTCCCTTAGGTTCAAACATGCCTCCCTGTTACAAAAAGATTTTTCCTGAGTCCCTTCACCTGTTGGGCTCACACTATCCTTTTAGACCAGCTTCAGTCTTACCTACTTGGGGTGGGGAATGTCTCATCTACTAATTAGATTAAGAACAGTTCACCACCATTAGTCTTTGTCTTTTTAACTGAAGTATACCTGACATACAATATCCTATTAATTTCAGGTGTACATCATAGTGATCTGATATTTTTATATGAAATGATCCTCATGATAAATCTAGTTACCATTTATCACCATACAAAACTATTACAAAATTATTGACTATATTCCCTATCCATTACATTTCCAGGTCTTAAGGATTATAACTTAAGGATTGGACGACTTAGTCTCTCTTACCTATTTTGCCCACTTCCTATTAACTTCCTACTCTGGCAACCCACAGTTTATTTCCTGAGTCTGTTTCAATTTGTTTCTGTTTTTGGTTTTCTTTCTTTTTTTTTTTTTTTTTTTTGATTCCACATATAAATAAAATCATTCAGTATCTGTCTTTCTCTGAGGATAATACACTCTAGACCCATCCATGTTGTTGCACATGACAAGATTTCATTCTTTTTTGTGGCTGAATAATATTCCATTGTGTGTAGGTAGGTGTATATTTATATATACATGCATACATATATATGTATGAGAGAGAGAGAGAGAGGGAACACAAAGTATGGAGGTGCCTCAAGACATGTAGGTCTTTGAATTGGTGCTTTGGTTTTCTTTGGATAAACAACCAGAAGTGGAATTACTCCATTTTATGGTATTTTTAACCTTTTGAGGGAACTCTGTACTGTTTTCCATAGTGGCTACACCAATTTATATTCCCACCAACAGTGTGCAAGTCCTTTCTTTTCTCTACACCCATGCCAACACTTATTTTTTTGTTGTTTTTTTGACAGTTGTCAATCTGACAGGTGTGAGGTAATCTTATGGATTTGAATCTGATTTCCCTGGTGATTAGTGATGTTAAGCATCTTTTCATGCTCCTGTTGGCTATCTGTATGTCTTCTTTAGAAAAACTACTATTCATGTTCTGTAACCATTTTTAATTGGGTTGTTTGCTTTTTTGTTTTTGATATTAAGGTATGTAAGTCCTTTGTATATTTTGGATATTAACCCCTAATCAAATACATGATTTGCAAATATCTTCTTCCATTCAGTAGATTGCCTTTTTATTTACTGATGTTGTCCTTCATTGTGTAAAAATTTTGATGTATTCCCAATTGCTTCTTTTTTTTTTTAATTTAATTTATTTATTTGACAGAGAGAGAGATCACAAGTAGGAGGAGAGTCACGCGGAGAGAGAGAGGTGGAGCAAGCAGGCTTCCCGCTGAGCAGAGAGCCTGATGTGGGGCTTGATCCCAGGACCCTGAGATCATGACCTGAGCCAAAGGCAGAGGCCCAAGCCACTGAGCCACCCAGACGCTCCTCCCAATTGCTTCTTTTAGGTTTTTTTGCTCGTGCCTTAGGAGACAGGTTCAAAAACATATTGCTAAGACCAGTGTCAAAGAGCTTACTATGTTTTCTTCTAGGGGATTTATGGCTTCAGGTCTTACATTCAAGTCTTTTAACCCATTTTGAATTTATTTTTGTTTATGTTCTAAGAAAGTGGTCAGGTTTTCCCTGCACCATCCTCTGTAAAGATGGTCTTTTCCCTGTTGTATATTCATGTCTTCTTTGTCATAAATTGACCATAGTTGTGTGCATTTACTTCTGGCCTCTCTTTTCTATTCCATTGATTTATGTGTCTGTTTTTGTGCTAGGACCATACGGTTTTAATTGCTATAGCTCTCTAGTATAGGTTGAAATCAGGAAGCATGACACCTCTGACTTTGTTCACTTTCAGGATTGGTTTGGCTATTTGGGGTCTTTTGAGGTTCCATATACATTCAGGATTCTTTGTTGTAATCCTGTGGAAACTAACATTGGTAATTTCAAGGGATGATATTGAATCTGTAGTTTGCTTTGGACAGTACGGACATTTTAAAAGAATATTTTTCCAATCCATGAGTATGGTTTACCTTTCCATTGATTTGAGCCATCCTCAATTTCTTTCATCAGTGTCATAGTTTTCAAAATACAGGTCTCTTACTTCCTTGGTTAAATTTATTCCTAGGCAATTTTTTAAAAGATTTTATCCATTTATTTTGAGAGAGGGAGAAAGAGAACAAGCCGGGGGAGGAGTAGAGGGAGAAAAAAGAAGCAGACTCCCTGCTGAACTGGGAGCACAATGCGGGGCTCAGTCTCAGGACTCTGGATCAGGACCCAAGCCGAAGGCAGACTGCTTAACCATCGAGCCACCCAGGTGCCCCCTTAAGTAATTTTTTTTAATAAAATTGTAAATGTGATTGCTTTCTTCATTTCTTTTTCTTGGTAGCTTGTTATAGTATAGAGAAATGCAACCTATTTCTGTATTTTGTATTCAGTATTTTGTATTTATATTTCTAATTTTGTATTCTGTGACTTTTACTGAATTCATTTATTTGTTCTGGTAGTTTTCGGTGGAGTCTAAGGTTTTCTGTATACAGTATCATGTCATTTGCAAAAAGTGACAGTTTCATTCTTTTCCAATTTAGATGCCTTTTTTCCCCCCTTGCCCAATAGTGGTGACTAATTGTGTTGAATAAAAATGGCCAGGGTGGGCATTCTTGCCTTGTGTCTTAGAGAAAAAGCTTTTAGTTTTTACCCGTAAGTATGATGTTAGCTATGGGCTTGACATACATGACCTTTCTTATGTTGAGGTGTGATTCTTCTATACTCACGTTGATTTTTTATCATACATGGATGTTGAATTATGTCAGTTCCTTTTTCTGCATCTAATGAGATCATATGATTTTTAGCCATCATTTTTGTTAATGTGTTATATAATGTTGATTGATTTGCAGATATTGAAACATCCTTGGCATAAATTCCACATAATCATGGGGCATCATTTTTATATTTTTATAAAATATAAGATAAGCAGACTCCCCACTGAGCAGGGAGCACATTACAGGACTGGATCCCAGGACACCAAGATCATGACCTGAGCCAAACTCAAGGGTCAGACGCTTAATCAACTGAACCATTCACGTGCCACATGGGGTATAGTTCTTTTAACATAATGCTGAATTTGGTTTGCTAATAGTTTGTTGAGGATTTTTGCATCTGTTTTCATCAGGGATATCGACCTGTAATTTTTTTTTTTCAATATCTTTTGTTTTGGTATCAGGGTAATGATGGCCTTATAGAGGACTTGGAAGCGGTCCTTCCTCTTCATTTTCTGGAGAGTTTTTTTTTGTTGTTGTTTTTTAATTACTAATTCAGTATCGTTACTTGTAATTGGCCTATTCAGATTTTCTGTTTTTCCATAATCTCAAAAGTTTGCATTTCTAGGAATTTATCATTTTTTTCTAAGTTCTTCTATTTGTTGGTGTATAATTATAGTAGTCTGCTGTGATCGTTTTTATTTCTGTTGTATCATTTTAACTTCTTTTTCTGATTTTATTTGTATGGTTGTGTTTTTCTCTTGAAAACCCTGGCTAGACGTTTTTCAATTTTGTTTATCTTTTCAAAAAAAACAGTTCTTAGTTATGCATTGATCTTTTCTATTTTTTAAATATCTAATGTATTTTCACTCAGATTGTTATCATTTCCTTTCTCTTCTAATTTTGGAATTTGCTTGTTAATATTCTACTACTCTTAGGCATAAAGTTAGATGGTTTATTTGGGATTTTACTTGAGGTAGACCTATATCACTATAAACTTTCCTCTTAGAATTGCTTTTGCTGTATCCTGTGGATTTTGAAAAGCTGTGTTTTCATTTTTATTTTCATTTGTCTCAAGGTATTTATTTCCAACTTTGATTTATTTATTGATACATTGTTTAGTAGCATGTGCTTTAGTCCTCCACATGTTTTGTTTTTCTAGAAATCTTTCCGTGATTGATTTCTAGTTTCACACTACTGTGGTTAGAAAAGATGCTGGATATAATTTTAATCTTCTTGAATTTATTGTAACTTATTTTGCAGCTTAACATGTGATCTATCCTGGAGAATGTTCAATGTGCACTTCAAAAAAAAATGCAGTCTGAAGTTTTTAGATGAAATGTTCTCTATATATCTGTTAAGCCATTTGGTCTAATGTGTTAAGGCCAATTTTTTCTTATTGATTTTCAGTCTGGATGATCTATTTATTGATGTAAGTAGGTTGTTAACTTCCCCCCACTATTTTCTATTACTGTCAGTTTTTCCCTTTATGTCGGCTTAAATTTGCTTTACATATTTACGTGATCATATGTTGGGTGCATAGGTATTTGGAAATGTTAATATTGTTTCTTTTTTTGGAGTCACAGTCTTTGTTTTAAGTATATTTCATCTGATATGAGTCCTGATCCAGCTTTATATCCATTTTCATGGAATATCTTTTTCCACCCCTCCACCTTCAGCCTGAATGTGCCTTTAGATATAAAGTGAGTCTCTTGGAAGCAGCATATAAGTGGATGTTGTTTTTATCCATTCAGCCACGGTATACCTTGTGATTGGATCATTTAGACCAGTTACATTTAAAATGTATTGATAGGTATATGTTTTATTACTATTACTTATTGCTTTTTGATTGTTTTTGTAGTTCTCTGTTTCTTTCTGCTTTTGATTTCTTGTGGTTTGATGTTTTTCTTTATTTGTGTGTGTGTGTGTATCCGTTGTAGGTCTTTGGATTTGTTAGATTCTTTTGTGGGTTTGGTTTTGGTTAGTATGAGGTTCGTGTATACCAACATTATAAATGTAGCAGTGTGTTTTTAGCTGATAGTCACTTAATTTCCAGTGCATTCTGAAAAAGTACTACATTTGTACTCTCCCTCCCCCACACACACATTTTATGTTGTTGATGTCATATTTTACATCTTTTTGGTTTAATTTAGCACACAAGATTTTTAAGTAGCCGATCCATTGCCTTTATTATATATTTGCCTTTATTAGTGAGTTTTTTTCTTTCATGTATTGTATTCTTAGTTATGGCCTTTTCCACTTAAAGACATTTTAACTTTTCTTGGAAGTCTGGTTTAGTGGTGATGAACTCCTTTAGTTTTTGCTTGTCTGGGAAACTAGGGATCTTGGGGAATACTGGGCTGCGGCTGCTTTAGTGGGATGCCTGGAGCTAGAGCTAGACCAGGTGTGAGTCAGTGTTTTAAATGTGGGTTTAAGTGGGGGGTTTGAGGTACACTTCAGGAGTTACACTACGCAATAATTGGTTCATTAAGGTAGTGAGATGAGTAAGAGGTAAATACAAGGAGGAAGTGAAGTTAGAGTCCAAGATGACCTGGAAGTTTCTGGTTTGGGTATTATTTTGAGAAAACACAAATTGAAACAGATTGAAGTTAATGGGTTAAAATCTGGGAAACTATATTTGGGTAGAAAGTTGTTTTTTTTTTTAAGGTTTTTTTTTTATTTATGTGACTGAGAGAGATCACAAGTAGACAGAGAGGCAGGCAGAGAGAGAAGGGGAAGCAGGCTCCCTGCTGTGCAGAGAGCCCAATGTGAGGCTGGATCCCAGGACCCTGGGATCACGACCCGAGCTGAAGGCAGAGGCTTTAACCCACTGAGCCACCCAGGTGCCCCTGGGCAGAAAGTTTTTATAGTAAAATAAGTGATAGTAATAATTAAAAATTACAGTTTCCATCTATTAAGTATTTACTATATTCTGAGCAGCCCATATTGTTTTTGTTATCAGTAAAAATTATGACGAATCATTAATGTACATGGGAGATTTATATTCCAGAGACCTCACCAATTGTCATATACAGAAAATAGTTGAATTTTTGGATTTCATTGAGCTCATGTTGAAAGAGTATTGGGTGAAAAAGAAAGAAGCCACATACAGAATTTGAGAAATATTTACCCTAGGTACTACCTAGAGAAGAGCAGCCACCAGAGCATGATTTGAGAGGAGAGAGTAAAACTTTTTTTTTTAAATTGTAAGAATTCCTGTAATAGTCTATTAATTCAAGAAAACTCACTTGTATCATTTTTCCTGGTTGAAGAACTATGTCATATATGATAGACTGACCCTGTAAGATAAGGGCTGACTAATGCCCTTTGGATTGGGCAGATGTTAACAAGACCATTGATGACCTTAGTCTCAGAGGAATAACTCCAAAAAACTCAGATTCTCTGGCTTCAGGGCAATCAGGATATAAGAATATGGAAATATGAAATAGGCTACTTTTATAAAAAAGAAAAGTCAGTAACATTGAGTGTAGTTGAAGATAAATCATGGATTGGAAAATTATCACTTAATGACCTATTTTTTTTGGTGAGAATATAGAACTCTGGTGTAGCTCCAGGCATGGAGAAAGTGGTGGGAATTTGGAAGTGACCCTGAAAGGAGCTGAAATATTTCTGTCATGGTTGTTTCTGATCTGAAGCCACCAAAGTTCAAGTTCAAAATTAAAGAAAATTAGTGAAACTTAATTAGTGGCAAATGGAGAAAATTAACAAATTTTTAGTAATCTTTACGCAAATCAACAAGATCAAAAGATAGGAGTTGAAAAACAAAGGTATAGAAGGGCTAAGTTCTGCTCGCACATGGATGTGGATAATTATTTATAATAAATTATTCAACTTGGATACAGATTGTACTAGCAGATTTTTCATTTAAAGTAGGTCATTTTTCAGTTACACCTAATAGACACAGTAATAATTGTCGTATAATAGTTACTTTGCTGTTCAATATGTCATTTGGCAATAAAATTTTGGAGCAGAATACCTTAAGATCATACAGAATTAAGATTTCATTTTGTCCAGAGAAATATATCATGAATCACAAGGGTTAACTACATATGTAATTTTAAAACTTCAGGTAGTCTCATTAGCAAAACTAAAGAGGAACAAAGGAAGTAAATGCTAATAAGATATTTATTGCAGTATTAACAAACCTATAATTTAACATGTAATCAATAAAAATATAGTTTACATGAACAGTTTTAACATGAACAATTGTCTTGAACATCACGTGTCTATTTTAAACTAAAAGCACATCTCAGTTCATGTTTCAAATAGGGATGGCCACACTTCAGATGCTCAATCGTCACGTGTGGCTAGCAGCTACCATGTTGGATAGTGAAGATTTAGACAGCCATGTTATTGACTAATAAGAAATTCTGATTATTCACAGAAACAGAGAGAAAATGGTATTTCTAGGTGACAGTAGCTTATCCTTCAAGTCTTACTGCATGTCATCTCTTTTGTGAGACTTTCTTTGAGCAACCTGGCCAAAGCATACCTTCCCATACATATTTACCTAGCATGCATTATATTGCTATATAATCTACTGCATCATATACTAGTTATATTTTCTTATATAAAATACTGAACTTCACAATGGCAAGAGTTACCTGCATATCTCCAACCCATACTATATTTAACAAATGTGTTTTGAGTGCTTATTTATTATCAAGTACTGCTTTTTGTGCTCAACATATATCTGTGGGGAATAAAATCACTGACCTTACAGGGATTACAGTTGAAAATTAATGCCCAATAAAAAATGTTGAATCAATGTTGAATGTTGAAATGTTGAAAATCATGTTGAAAAATGTTGAATTAAGAGAAATTTAGGTTTTAACTTTTGGTGAGTCTCTAAATAGTAGGTTAAACTCAACAAAGTGATATTTAACAGTATTTAAGGTCTTGAAATTTGATTTAAAGCAAGAACTTTTTATAGAGTTTTAGGTTGGAAAAGAACTGTCTTGATAGTAGTTCACATGACTGAGTGGTTTTAAATGGATTCAAAATTTGAAATAAAGGGAATAGTTTATAAGAAGACTTATCTAGCCATAGTACCAATTTGTGCCACATCTGTGCAAATGTTCTGGGGACCAAAACTGAATATTGAGCATTCAGACATTTGCAAGCTTAGATAATTCATTGCCGAGGACTTGGGATAACAATCGGGCATTGAATTCAGCAGCTGAGAATACACTATAAGTACTTCTAGAACAAACCCGAATGACTTTTCAAGTGTCTGCTGTCTTCAAGAGAGTAAGACATTTGACGATGGAATTTTGTTGGAGAGGGGGCCTCTTAATTATCATGACCAATAATGCTATGGTTAACCTCCAAGAAGTGTGCTAAGTGGGACTTGAAATACTTTAAAGAGGATTTAAGTAAAAATGGATGTGTATCTGTCACAGACTACAGTAATGCTGAGAATAGAGGGGTCCACTGCTGTAGAGTGTGCTGTGTGTTTTACACATCTGTGTTTTTCTTCATCTTCTCTTTTATTTATTTCCGTTAGGGAGAATGGTGCTGTTCTGGTCTGCAGGCTCCTTAGCACCTGTGTACTGTGTATGTGTGTCCTCTCTCTGAGTGAATTACATCATGATTTATAATACATTTATCTTTGTAAATACAGAGCTACCACGTTTGAGCTGCTTGGATGCAGAGATCCTCTGTTAAACAGATTTGCCAATCACTAGCACTATTGTCTGCATGACTGGGAGACTGAAAATGTTGAATGTTAACGAACTGAATTATAACACAGAAATTGCAGTAGCATTGTAATTGCTTTCTTAACATCTTCTTTTCCCTTCTCCCTGAGTTCAGTCAGTACGATTTTTTAAGAGCATAGATAATCACGGAGGCGGTCCTTAAGCCACATTGGTTATCTCCCACCTCGTTCTCTCCTCCTCAGCCCTGTCAGCTCCAGCCTTTGCTGACTGCTTGTTTGTGCCAAGTATAATCTCCCGTATCGCCTAGCCTCAGCCTGCAGGGGCACGTAAATCTGCCTTGTGTGGATCTGTTTCTTCTACTATAGACCTTTAAAAGATCATATTTTCTTCTTTGGGAATAATTATCATCGTTTTACTTTTACATTTAGTTCTTGCTATTTGATTAATAGCCTGCCCATGCCATTATAAGTTCCATGAAGAAACGTGCTTTGCCTGCTTCTGTGTGCAACTTTACATCATCACACCCAATGCCTGTAATAAATGGTTAACACACATTTGTTAACCGAATATAAACTCATGAACAACACATTATAAGTGCCACGCTGTCTAGACTAGGTCTTTTCTGTCTTCACTCATAAGTATTATCCATATGACAGAAAAGACATATGAGAAAAACCTCTTAAACTATATAATCTTGTGCTTACTTAAGCAGAAAATATTCTTTTTAATACAGGGATTATCTCCATAGACCCTGAAGAGCACTTAATACTTGTTCTACGTAAAGGTTAAATTTTATTTTTTATATGGGCTCATGCAGTTAGAAATTAATATTCTCCTAAGTCATTGAAATGTTAAATTTTCTAACCTCCTAAAACACTTCATTTTTCTCAGCTTCAGGCAAGATTGAGAAATAAAATAAACTCTATAAGATATTAATATCCTTAATAGGTACTGAACCTGAGGGCTGACACACCTATGGGTTCTTTCATGTTTCACTTTTACTGAGCACTATGCTTGAGTGTTAAAAAGTAAGTTTTTCTGTAGCATGAAAATATATTTACAATAGAACATAAGAAATATGTTTTATGTTAAAATAGCATATAAAACAAAATGTAACATATATAAATATATATACCTATATATGTATAAGTAAAACGTGTGTGTGTGTGTGTGTGTGTGTGTATATATATATATATATATATATATGAAAAGATTCATTGTAATTATATGAAGGAAAGAGAATTGGAAATTTTGACATTTTTGCCTAAATTTTAAATTAAAATTTTAAATTAAATTTTTTAATTTTTAAATTAAAAGATTTTAAATTAAAAGAACAACTAATTATTACATAATATCTTACTCTCTTCATAGCCTCATTCACTTTTATGCCCATTCTTTTTTTTGTTTTTTAAGATTGTATTTATTTATTTGGCGCAGAGAGAGATCACAAGTAGGCAGAGAGGCAGGCAGAGAGAGAGAGGGGGCAGCAGGCTCCCCATTGAGCAGAGAGCCCCATGCAGGACTCATTCCTGGACCTTGAGATCATGACCTGAGCTGAAGACAGAGGCTTAACTCACTGAGCCACCCAGGCACCCCGATGCCCATTCATTTCTTGTATCCTCTTGCACTCATTTGGATATTTGCTCCCCCTCAATTCTGCTTCCAATGTGGGTGACAGATTTCTCTTATTCCTGCCTCTACCTGTCCACCCATCATTCTGATGCTTACCTTTCCATTATCTCTATCTGACTTCTGAGGAAATATTACCTTGTCCCTCTGTTGCAATGACTTTTATTTTGGGCGGAACCATATAAAAAGTTTCAGAAGCTATATTTATACATAAATCTAAAATATTATTTATCCATATGTCTTAAAATTTACTGGCGTGTCTTTCTCTGAACTAGAAAATTGTCACTTGAGCTCTCAGCTTGTATCTCAATGACCTTATACAGAGCACTAGGCTCATAGTGTTCTAGAAAGCACAAAGGCTTTGGGGCAGTTGGAAGTAGAGGATACTTCGTTCCCACCTATTGCATTTTATTCATTGACCACAGGCAGGATGTTTCACATGCCTCAGACCACCGTCAAACAAGAACACACATTCCCCAGAGAACTACCTTGAGGGCCAAATGATAAGTCGTATTTGCAGACCTTCATTTTTCACCTTTACTGTCTTTTCTGTCTCTCATTCAATCTTTAGTACACGTGCCTTGCCATATGTTTGCTACACCTTCTACTTTCTTACCTCATTTCATTGTTTTTCTTGGGTCAGAGGAAAAATGTTGAGTTCACGTTCTCGGTCAGAGGATAACAATGAAAATTTCTCTTTGGCACACAAACAAGTACTTGTCACTCTAATACCTCTCCTTACCTTATTCCCCAATCTCTCTAATTTACCCTGGAAACATTTGTCTGTAATTATCTTATGTGGCTAGGCTCCATTAATTTAAACTACTTGCCCAGGACCACACAGCTAATATGTGAAAAGGCTGAACTTTTATCCAAGGCCATTTTGACAACAAAGCTATATATTTGTTTTCAAGGCCCATGCCAGAACATTGCAACAAAAAAAAGCCTTATTTAAGTAAGTGCTTAGACTTCTTCTTTTTTTTTTTTTTTTTTAAAGCAGATTGAGGTAGGGGATGGAGTATGTCTCCTCTAGTCTTTGTTTTTAATTATTCTGAATTACACTGATGTCCTTCTTGGCTTTATTTTTTTTATTTTCAAATGTATTATTTTTTTTCCCAAAGATTTTATTTATTTATTTGATAGAGAAAGATCACAAGTAGGCAGAGAGGCAGGCAGAGAGAGAGGAGAAAGGAGGAAGCAGGCTCCTCACTGAGCAGAGAGCCCGATGTGGGGCTTGATCCCAGGACCCTGGGATCATGACCTGAGCTGAAGGCAGAGGCTTTAATCCACTGAGCCACCCAGGCACCCCTCAAATGTATTATTAATGCCAAACTAAAACCTTATAAGACATTTTAAATATAAATATTTTAAGTGTCTTTCAAAAGCAGGCTGAGAGTAATGGTCCCTCTGGGCCTTTCAGATCATCAAAAAATATATATATTTGGCTGATGTAACAAAAAGGAAATTAACAATAATTCTCTATGTATTTTGAACTCCAAAATTCAAAAATACCTTTTTTTTAACTTAATTCAAGTGCCCATGAAATCTGATATGTTCCCAATTCAGCTAGCATTCAGTTGCCCATAGCCTGAGTGAAACAGAATCTTTCTTAGTAGTGTATACTTATAAAAATACAAGAGTATATTCAGATATTTTAAACCCAAAAAGCCAGTGTATTTGGTGTCCGTTGCTTTCTAATGCCACCATATGCTTTATTATTTATTAATTGTGATAAATCTATCTTTGACTAAGCTGAAAATCTCGCAACTTCTCTCCCCAGGTAGAATGTGTAAAGAATGTGTAATGTTCAGTATTTCATCCTGAAAGCGAGACTCAATTTACTATAGAAAAGCTTTTGATCTTCATATATGGCCTGACATACTGGGTTTTATTTAACAATGGAATTTCTTAGATAAGTACCAGGCATTTCTTCAAAGAACCTGACCAAATGCTAAAATCCATTTCTTCTAAAATTGCAATTGTTAAATTAGACCTAAAACATTTATGAATGTCACTTTGCCTTTCCAGCAATTAAGGAGTTCAAAAACAAAAACAAAACAAACACAAAAAAACCTTTGTGTGGCCCAGCTTTGAAATTACTGTATTTATCCTGAAATGGCCCTTCAATTTGCTCCAACAAATACTTTGGAGGTTGCCTTACAGAGGGAGACCTCAGTTCTGAACAGGTGTGGAAAAGAGTTTCTTGATGTATAAAAGTGTCCTATTTTAAAGGCGTTTTAGCAATTTTAGCACATCTACCGCTGTTGAATTCCCATGCAGGGAGGCGGTCAGTTCATTTCCCTTTAAAGAGCAGGAAATCTGAGCAGGGTGGCTCAGTGGGTTAAATCCTCTGCCTTCAGCTCAGGTCCTGATCTCAGGGTCCTGGGATCGAGCCCCGCATCAGGGCTCTCTGCTCAGCAGGGAGCCTGCTCCCTCCTCTCTCTCTGCCTGCCTCTCTGCCTACTTGTGATCTCTGTCAAATAAATAAATTGAAAAAAAAAAAAAAAAACCTTAAAAAAAAAACAAAAAAGAGCAGGAAATCTGCACGTCAAGGTCATAGGCCCCATTTCACCATGGTGGGGGGCAGCTGGGGATTTACTGAAACTTTTTCCCTTTCCTGTCTCCTTGGTTTAGTGTTGATCCTCCTGATCGTCACCATGCGAAGACGGAAAAAAGAGCCTCTCATTTTTGACGAGGAGAGAGACATCCGAGAAAACATCGTGAGGTACGACGACGAGGGGGGCGGAGAGGAAGACACGGAAGCGTTCGACATGGCCGCCCTGAGAAATCTGAACGTCATCAGAGACACCAAGACTCGGAGGGACGTGACGCCAGAAATTCAGTTCTTGAGTCGACCCACTTTTAAAAGCATCCCAGACAACGTCATTTTTCGAGAATTTATCTGGGAAAGACTGAAAGAAGCTGATGTGGATCCCTGTGCGCCCCCCTACGACTCCTTGCAGACGTACGCATTTGAAGGAAATGGCTCCGTGGCCGAATCCCTCAGCTCCTTGGATTCCATCAGCTCAAACTCTGACCAGAATTATGACTACCTGAGTGACTGGGGGCCTCGCTTTAAACGACTTGCAGATATGTATGGAACCGGCCAGGAGAGTTTGTACTCATAGCCCCGGGACCTTAATTTGAAATGTACTGAATAAAAAGTAAAAGCAAAAAAAAACAAAAACAAACAAACAAAAACCCAACAAAAACAAAAAATGACAAAAAACCCCACTACATAAAGAAAACAGGAACTCGACTTACTAGAGAAAATGGTTGTAAATATCTCTCCATTTTTAACTGTTTAGGTTTTTGCCTTGGTGAAGCATAACTTACTTCATTAGACTTAGCCAAGGGACTGCACTGACCACAGACTCTGAGCATTGGAAGGCTTTTTGATAAAACGAAATGCTCAGTGGTTTGTGAATAGATAGCAACTCTCAGATACCTGCAAAGCACCTAACCTCGATGAGTAAGTAGTGGCCTGTGTTGTCCGTGAACCAAGCGTACCCTGTACCTACCTTCACGGCACTGCCCATGAGAAGAACACAACTCGAGCCATTGAAAAGTCCTGGAACTTCTTGCATATCAAAACTTGGGACAAATTTAATTTGCAGTGATGCTTTTAGCTTGCTAGATTATAGAATCCAGCAGCATTTTATTGCTGTTGGGTAGCAAATATATTTCATTTAGCAATATATAAATTCTTAGAAAAATCTCCCCAAACCTCCAACACAAGCCAATAAAATTTGGTGTAAGGCAACATCAACTGTTGTTTTGCAAAACAAATTATGAAGTGTTCCAAATAAGAAAAAGGTAAATCATTCTTAAAGTTTGCCATCATTTTGAGATGCTTGTGTAGGTATGAAAAAAGTTGCTGTCTATTCATTGATGTTGATTATCTCTTCTGATTTATACAGGAGACTATCTTTCCTTTCTGTTTTATTTGACACGTGGTGTTCTATTTATTTTGGAGCTCCCATCTCCACTGAATTCAGGTCCATCTGACTGCCTCATAGCATTCAACTCGTCAGAACATGCTGATTTTTCTCCAGTCTGAGCTACACGAAGGAAAGGAAGCATGGAAATGGAGAACAAAATAGTCGAGCGGTTGAGCTTTGCTGCTGTTCACATCTCAGAGAGGAGCGCAGCGACAAGGACATAGAAGTCGTTCATCTGAGCCATTAGAATGTACCAAACAGTGGAACAAAATATTTGTATTTTAGAAAGGTTTCAGAATTGATTTTTTTTTTTTTTGATGCAAGATTTTTCAAGGTCATAAGTTCTATATGCTCCAAAGACTTTTGAGAATTTGTTTACCCCAGCTTCCTTTACTATAAACAGATTGAGTAAAAGACCTTTTTTTTTTTCACTATAGCTTAAACAATGTAATGCTATAGATTTCAAAAATCCATCTTTAAATTCTGATGCTAATTTGTTCCTCAAGAATTAACCAAGCAATGTAGGATTTCTGTAGTGGTTTAGATGTGCCAAAATAAGAAGAGCAATTTCCAGTGATCACGTGCTGAAATTTGAGACAGGCTTCTTAGGATAAGAACTTTATGACTATAATAGTTCCACCTATCATTTTTTTCCTGGAATAGCACTAGTTTAGTGTACATATATTTCAATAAGAATGGATTTTTTTCTTTCATTTCTCTTTTTAAAAATAATTTATCAGGTTCCTAATAAATCTACAGGTAGTAGACACTGTATAGGAAACTACATTTTAAAAGTGCTTCTTTCTGAAAGGCAAACACTGGAATCAGAATATCAATATTTTGATTACATGAGGAGAAACTAGGATTCTGTAAACCTTCAGTTTATCTTTAGAAATAAAGTACATGAACATGGCCTTCAGCTCCATCAAACTAAATAATTCAATAAATCTGATTATCTACAAACAGTCCTTTCATTTGAATAAAGTTTTGTAAACATTGTTTCAGGACTAGATAGATATGCTTCTGGATGAATTAATACGCACATATATGAAAAACTCCTAACAGTAAAAGATTCTGTTCATGACTTTTAGTCACATATGTAAGTTTTTCAAATAAAAAAAAAAATACATAGTACACTTACCCAGCTCAAGAAAAACAGAGTGTGGTATAAGAATTATATAGGTGTTAAATCAGCAAGGTGCTGAGAAAACAGTTTTGTAATAATCCCTTGTCTGCAGGAAGATAAAATAGTTTAGTACATTTGGATTATGATGTCAAAACTGCTGATCGTTGCACATATCACTAAATGGAGGTTTGAATGTATTATAGAAAAGAAACATCACGTCATTCACCAATTCACCTGGCTTTATCTTGTTTTCAAGTATATATATATATTTTTTTTTCTTCTTTTTTTTCTTTCACATTGGCCGGTCATAGATTGGGAAAAGAAAAGCTCAAATTTAAATAAAGATTTGAAATTCTTGCATATACCCATTGCTCTTTTATGTGTGAACAATCACATCAATACAGAATAAACTTGCTTCAGTGGTATTTTTTCAAAAATGCTTGAGATGGCTGAAAGAATGTCCCTAATTTACAGGATATTAATATGAAGCACTCTAGCTAAGCCTACTGGTAATAGAAGTGAATTGGTTATTTTTGTTTTCCTTTTTCTTCTAAAATCTAATGCTATGTATGACTATCTCCACAGTATGTGAGAGGCACTGGAATAGCTGATTGATCAAATCAAGGTTGAACCTCCTTAGGACATTCTCTAAAAACATTTATACAAAAACCTTTATCTAGTTACTAAAATTCAGTGGTATTGAACCAGCTAGAACCAGCTCCTAGGAACCAATGACCTACATCTCTTCTCAACCCTCCTTCTAGAGAGATCATTTTGGTGGATTGAAGTTAGCCATGGGGTAATACTGAGACCACCACGGAAAGCAGCAAACACTACCTGTTTTTCCTGGAGAGCCAGTTTTTAAATATTTACCAACATTTCACTCCTTGTATTGCTTTGTAAAGGAAACCTCATGACAGTGAATATAGTAGGACTATATATTTGATATTTGATGGAATATCAAATAATGACATGAAAGAAATGTATGCTTTATCCTACTCCTAAACATAGATGCATATATACTCCATATTATGATTGTGGGAAGTAATGGCTTAATAATTTCCAGGGAAGACAGTAGTATGGGAAGCCAATAAATTTAAATATTTTCCATTTGTCCATCTGGGGCCACCATTAGAAACAAGGTGCACAAAGTAATGCATGTTTTTGCCACTCTAATTTCTTAAAAATGTTTGCATTTTACTTGTTACCGTCCATGTCAAGGAAGTATGCCCAAGCCCCAATTCTGAATTATCACTGCATAGTTCTAAATCAGCATAAAGACTATGCAAACTAAATCTTATCAAGAACGTGGGCGTTTGCAGATCAAGCCTAAATTATCATTCTAGATTCACAGATCAATTTCTATGTTAGAAATCTCTAAGGTCAGTGGCAGACCAAAATTAAGGAGACAACAAGAAAAGATCACCTGTGTGAAGGCAATGAGTAGATCTTTCTGTAAGCCATTAGCTGAAGCTGGTAAACTTCTTTTTTTGACCGGAAGCTCACACCCGAGGCTGACCACAGTGGGGTTAGGTAAATGAAGGACACAGACAGGAAGCAATCATATTTAGGGAATGATAGCTGCCTTTTCACTCTGCCTTCTGAGGATGTTTTAAAATAAAATTTTAGCTTCATGCACAATTATGTTTACCACACTAACGATGAACAGGCACTGGCAATTATTCTCATATAAAAACTGTAGTTATATAAAATATGAGTGATATCTGTGCCCAAAGAACTTCCATGTAAACAGACTTGTTATATCCAAATTTAAAATTTTAAATTTTAAATCTAAAATTTAAAAGCTTAAAATAAGTTTAGATATATTGCAAGAGGCAAAAGCAATCTAAATATTTTAAAGTTTTTAAGCACTAGCTGTAAATACTAATCTTCAAACTTTCAATCTTGACATGATTGACTTACAGACTGTTTTAATTAACCTAATTGTTTTTAAATCACTATTCAAAGGTTTATTTACAGTTGATCTAATTACAGTGGATAATAAGAAAGCTCCAACTTTTAACTCTTTCTGTTCAGGGACGGCTGGAGGCACATACAGTATATATGACAATAGAGAAGGAAATTCATTTTCAGTTATTATATAGTTTTTAAAAATTATCAATAATGTATATTTGTATGTACGGTGGTGTATAAAAGTCTGGCAGGCACAACTAATGCAGAAATGTTAGCTAATCATCAACATAACCAAAAGAGCAAGAAAGGAGTAATAGCAAATACATTTTGAGTGTGATTGAAATTGTTTCAGAGGAGTTATTTGACTCTGATTTGGCAGCCATTGTAAAGTACAACTCTAGGGGCAATGTTTCAAGCAAGAACAAGACAGCCAGTAGGTAGGGCATTCTGGTACTTTTTCATCGTTATGTCAGCTTGTACAGGCGCAGAGTTAAACTGCAAAAGGTCATGTGCCTGTGTGTGTGTGTGTGTGTGTGTGTGTGTGTGTGTGTGATGGGAAGGCATTGGAAAATATGTCCAAAGCAACATTTAAAAAAAAAAAAACTGGTCCAAAATTATCTTATGAATGTCAATATATTATTGTCCTTTGGCAAATTATGGATAAGCCATAAGACCAGACTCTCTGATATTGACTGAAGGGAGAAATATTTTATTTGCTTTAAAATTTTAATTTAATTTAAGGAGAAGAATTTTGGTATTAAGGGGAAAGCATTTAGCTGAACTATCTAAATCATTGTGTCATTTTATTTTTATTGTGTAGATGTGATTTCACTGTTCTCACAGACTATGGAGTTTGAATTATTTATTATGGAATGTCACTGAGCTTTGGCCTTGACTCTCAGTGTGGTTACCACGAAGTAGCCCTGCTCTGCGGTTATAAAATCTGGGTCATAAGCCAGTTCTAGCACATTTTTGCTATGCCCTGGATGCCATTCTAATTCTCTGAACCTTTATATCTTCATGATTAAAATTGAGTTAATTACTATCCTGTTGCAGAGGCTTGTGAGCTGATTAAGTGAAAGTGCTGTGTAAACTGTAAAATGCTGTAAAAAATGTAAGGCTTTATTATGGAAAATTATGGAAATTATATAATAAGGTTGATTATATGTATTGTTATATGGTAAACACAGATAATTTCTGTTTTTGGAAATGTGCATTAAGGAAAAAAAAAAAAAAACATGCAATTAGTGTCCTAAATTGGGAAAGAATTTTCAGAGACAATTGGCATAATTGAGTGAAGCCACTACTCAAAAACAATCAGTTTTATGAGGTCTTTAAACGTTGGGGTCTAATTCAAACCAGTTCAGTCACTATTCAGAATTAAGGATATCAGATGCTCGAGGGATTACAAGTAAGGAACAACTATTTCCCACTCCTGATCCTGACTGAGTGGAAGATGAAGTTCTTTAGTTGATCCCGGCCTCGTTACAGAAAACAAATTTGTGGGAGCCGAGGAGATCTGTTGTAAGACAATAATGAATGTTAGTTAAGAAATCTTCCAGACATCGGAGGAAATCGACCAGAGGAACTAGAGTGTGACCCTAGGGAGTTCCAACTTTTTGTCAGTTATGAGTGGCAGATGTATAATTAACAATTTATAGATTTCAAGGAACTAAGTACAATAATACTGACTTAACATGAAAACTATCCTGTACTCTTGTTTTGATGACTTCAAAGTACTTCCAATATCTTATAGTAGCTTACTTTAACCTTTTATAAATGAAGATGCCATCAGAGATTAAAAAGTAATATAGATAGGATACTATTGCTTTGTCAGTGATATCTACTCATAAAATGAGTATTAATAAACTTTCTACTCAACTTTAGATATTAGTTATCTGATTATTTGAAGCTCATCTGAACAATTATAAACAAATACAGCAATAGCTATGTAATGATTGAGAATGTTGAGAAGTATAGCATACTCATACTCAAAAATGTTAACTCTTACATTTTTATCGCATTAATTCATGAAAGAATGGTAATGGTTTTTATTTTTATAAGCTATAAAAATGATATGCTTCACCCCTGTTTTACGCTGTATTTTTTTGTTAGTAAACACTATTTTTTAATACCAAGATCTGACATATGCAGTATGCTAAATGTGTGATCAATACTTCAATCTTTTTAAAACAGATTATATCACTATACAGCAGTTGCATTTTACCTGTAATGATTTTAAAGGCAAAAATTGAAAAGGAAAAAGAGCTTACTATACAAATTTAATATATATTGTGTTTCAAGTTGCATATATATATTGAGTATTATAGCATATGCACACACACACAATCTGAGGCTAAATGCTAACCTGAAACTTTTATCATTTTTTTTTTAAAGATAATTATGGCTACTAGATGCAATCTCTAAAATCAGATTACGTGAGAATGCTGAAAATGCTACTGCATATTTGTAAAGCTGTTCTTTACTATAGATTCCAGAATTTTTTTTACAAAAGTTAGAGAAATGAGCAATTTGTATAAGTAAAATATACAGAATAACTTTCAATGAAACTGTTAGTGCATCTTTAAGAGGCCCTATTATATTAAAAAGAATTGGATCCTTTTTTTCTGCAATGTTTTTACTTACACAAGAGTCACTTGAATAAATTGACATAAAATAGTTTTTAAAATGCTAATTCAATTAACTATAAAAATCAATTTTGAAAATGTAGTTCCATTTAGCCTTGGAAATGAGACATCAAGTAAAACCTTGAGGTCTGAATGTATGTCAGAACCTGAAGGGATGATTTTTGTTCAACTCAAGCACTACCTTTCAGGCAGCTAGTCTGCTAGAGTACTAACTATTTTAGTTTTTTTGTTTGTTTTTATCAAATAAAGCAAAGTACCATTTCATAACTATACAAGCAAATGACTGACTACAAAGGGCACAGTGAACGCAAATTAATTTGGAAAGCCAGCCAGGGATAATATGAGAGCTCAGTTTACTGCCATGATTTCTTGATGTGTGCTTTGTTGTGTTTAAAAATATTAAGAACCTTGTTGCAAATTAATTTATTGCAGAATAAAATTATTTCCCAAATTCTTGATAAAACACCTGAGACTTGCGATGGCTAATTCTTTAGTCCTCATTCTCAACTGTGACGGTAATACCAAGTTGGCTTCCAATCTGTACCTCCTGACCATTTAGTACAGAAAATGAATTCTGTTGTAATTAATGTTCAATGTTTTCTTCTAAGTGACTGATTTTATGCAAAATTATCTTAATAAAAATGTTCCATTGACATGTCACTTTAAGTTTCAGAAAGATCAAATTTAATATGTGATTTCAATCTTCTCATAAGCCTGTGCACTGCCCTAGGAGGGTGTTGTTATACCTTTTTCAAAGGTAAAAAATTGAAACTCGGAACAATCATAACTTGTTCAAGGAGTCAAGTGGAATAAGTGGTAGAAAAGAAAAAAAATAATTTACCTGTTATATTTCCTATTATCGTAGACTTTCAAAAAAAATGATGTTTGGGTTTGGGAGGATAAGAAGACATCTGAAAATCTTTTCAAAATTAAGCTCTTCGATCTTAATCAAGCTTTAATTTCCTTACAAAGAGTGTAAGACTACTTTATTCTTATAAAGAAAGAAAAAGAAAGAGAAAGAAAGAAAGAAAGAGAGAGAGAGAGAAAGAAAGAAAAAGGAAGGAAGGAAGGAAGGAAGGAAGGAAGGAAGGAAGGAAGGAAGGAAGGAAGGAAGGAAGGAAGGAATGTAGGTAAGAATCCTAACTGGAAAAATGGCATTAACTTATGTTCCATAGTGGTAAGAAAACAAATATTTACATTGCCAGTAATCCCACACTTCAACTCTATGTTCCAATTCATCACCTGTTATCTCTCTGAGGGATCCATTGTCTCAAGAATGTACAATACCATAGCAATGTGGCAAAATAAATATTCTGAGGGTCCCCATCTCTGTAGATTTCTCTACATTTTACTGCATTGTTATCTCTTGGGAGAGTAAGGAAAATCCTGAAAAGTCCTATAATTTTATAAAAAAGAAAAAAAAAGTTTAAAAAGAAAAGCTGAATACCATGAAGATGAATTGTAAATAGACGGGGACACTGAAATTGCCCTGGGACACTGTTAACACAATGCTGAGCTCATGGAGACAATGTGGCAGCTGCATTAAGCCAGCACCCACAGGGGTGTTAACATCATTTGAGGCCAGCTGAGTCCCTAGGTCCCAGATGATTTTCAATCAAATATGAACAAACAATTAAAAATCACCAGATACAGGGGATGAGCCATCATGAATGACAAATTTCACAGAAACTCCCGAGAACTTCAGATACACTAATTATCAAAAATATAGAAAGAGCTATGCATAAAACATTAAAGGAAATCAATACAACATGAATAAAGACCTTGCCAGTGATGGAGGTGTGCTTGCAAAGGAACAAAATTGTACACTTCTATGTGAATAATATATTATCTTGAAGCTAGAAAGCAGATGGGGTACATATAGCATTTGATACTGCATGAGAGAGACTCAGTAAACTAAAAGATAGATCAGAAGAAATTACCTTGGTTGTGGCTTAGAGAGAAGAAAAAAAGCTATGATCTATAAAAGCATAAGGGATGAGGATAAAATTGTGAAGGTCCAGCATGCCTTGACCCATTGTGATCTGTTATTCAGACTTCCAGCACAATGTTCAATTGCCTTTTTTGACTCCCATCTTTAAACGATGGTTAACTTTGCCAGAGGCCTCCTGTGCCCTTGACTTTACAGCAAGCTGTACACACTCTGCCTTTCACAGTTTGATTTATTCAGCTCAGTGATCCATTTAACAAATATTGTTACAAATGAAGCCTCAATTCTAGTGAAAATAAATTGTGTACATCCATCAAAACTTGGGGGCATACCTGGGAGAAGTGAACAGGTTGCCTAAGCAATTTGAATTAAAGCCAGGTAATTAAAAGTAGGCTCTGTATTTTAATTTATCCTTTCTTTCAAGAGCGTCTGGATGATTTCATCTGTGACTACTGAAGATCAGAGTGCAATCTTATGTCTTTCCTCTGATAGAAGGAGCTTGTTTGGACAGAAGGATGCAATATAATAAGGATATAAGTGGCATACATACAGATGGTTGTTATTTTGTTTCCAGGTACTCTTTCCTGCCCAGGTTGGCCTCCAGAATCTTTTCATCAATGTGTTCTACAGCAAGAAAACACAGCCAGTTGAAGATTAAGTCATTCTTCAGCTCTCAGGTGATATGTCAGTTACTAATTTTGCCCTGTACCATGTCTAGGGGGTCATAGATGTATTTATTTATATACTTCATAAATATAATTGAGCCATGCTCTGCCATCCCACATTTGGGAATAAAGTGGATTCTCTCAGTGCTCTTTCCAGGTAAAAATGGCTGTTACTTTTTTTTTTTTTCTTTTGAGCATCAAAAGATGGTCAGAGGTGAGTTGTGGTATTCTAAACTTGGTCTCGTAAGAAACTAACAAGGTCAGGATTTTATGACAGGCACAGGTTTTGTAACCTTTGTATTTGAAGGTGCTTATTTCCCTCACCAGAGAGAATAAATTAATAAAACTTGGTCTTTTAGTTTCTGGTGGGATAGTGGAATATACATGCATCTATGATCATGTGGAGGAGACCAAAGAAAAGTCTCTTGGTATAAGCCTAAAAATGGTACACGTTCATTTTCCTTTGTCCGAAACTTAGCTAATATCTAGGCTCTAAAATGAAGAGAATTAGTGAAATAGTGTATAAAAATAAAAGATGAAAGTACTTCTTTTTCTTAATATGCTTTATGTTACTACTTTCACTATACATAATTATATCGGCGAGGCTTAAATCACACAAATGTTTCTTAAGAAACATATTTGTAGAGGAGGGCCAAGATGGCAGAGAATAGGAGACCCTGTTTCAACTGGTCCCTTAAATGAGCTAAATATCTACAAGAACACTCCTAACACCCATGAAATCAGCCTGAGATGTATGATTATACACTTCTGGATTTCTATGGGGGCAGAAGACATTAGTGGAGAGCTAAGGCAGAGTGGGAACACTCTGGCTGATATCAAGGATAAACAGAAGGGGGAGGGAGCCACCAGAAGTGACCCACTGGAAAGTAATACCCCAATATGAAAGTGCCCTGTTGGAGACCACCATTAACTTGGAGTCTGGTTAAAAGCACTCAAAAAGAGAAAAAGATCTTAAGGGGCAACTGGTGGAAACATGCAGTCATAGGCAGGGGTCTGAGCCCACGTTCCCAGAATAGCCACCACTGGTGACAATCCGTGCCAGAGAAAGTATGGCAGAGCTTCCAGTCTGTGGTCCCTGAGCCTGCGGCTTTCTGCTGCTTGCACCACCACTCAAGGGAATGCACTCTTTCTTCTGCCCACACCTGGGAGAGCCTGGTGTGGGTGCCAGCCACTGGTGTCTAGGACTGCAGCCTTCACAACCAGCCAAGGGTCTGAATGCTCCCACCCAATCCTGAGAGAACCCAGCATGATTTCTGGTTAGAATCCCTCCACAACAGCCTTCTGCAAACTGCACAACCTTGAGGTCTGACCACACCCAGCAGGGACTGGACTCTGGACAGCTGTCCCAACAAGGACAGCCACCAGAAGTGGGCTCCCTGGACCAATATTGTTTGTGGCTTTAGTGGCATGGGGGTGCAGAGACAAGTGAGGCCCTGGGTAACAACTGAGATGGTGGCTGGGGGTGCTCGCTGCCCCCAGGTGCTAACCGCCCCTGGGAGGCTGTGCTGTTCAGTGGAGTTTGCAGAGGGGGTGTCTGCATGTCCTGGACCACCCAGAGTGTGGCAGACAGAGGCTCGTCTCTGAGGCGGAGGACTGGGAGACAGTTTGCTTTCCACTGAACCTCTGAAATGCCATGAAAATCTGCCAAAGAACAAAAGTTTCCAGAGAACAAAAGCCTGAAAAACCAGTTTCCAAAGAGCCCAGCTCCTTGATGACCCAGGGGGACTGGACTTAATTGACTCAAGACTGATGAGAAAACAATGCAGCAGTCCCTGCCCCCAGAAGGCAAACCAAAAGAACGAGAGGACAACCACCACAGGGTCCCCATAAAACTGTAAAACCCCAACATCAGGGGAAAACAATATTTTAAGCCCACTGTATTTTCCCAAAATCTGTATATTTCATAGATACAACTTTTTTTTTTCCTTCTATTTGTTCTCATGATTCTTGTTCTTTTAATTTTTTTAAACTCCTTACCATTACAATTAGGTTTAATACAACATATTTTACAATAACTTTTTAACTTAAACTTTTTCATATATATACATAAACTTTTTCTTTTTCATTTCTCTTTTAATAATCATATACATATAAGCTTCAAGGTAATTGTTTTTCCCTATTCAATACTACCCCTATATATAAACCAGTTTTAATTTCCCTTTATCTCTGGAAAGTTGAGTCCTTTAACAAAGATATCAAGATACACCCAGGAAGAACCAAAATAACCTTCCTTGCCCACATCGAGGATTTATAAGCACCCTCCCATTTTATTCTTCTGTCAGTGTTTCTGTGTATTTGCTTCTGTTCTGGTATTATATAAATCTTAATCTTTGGGTTAATTTTGGATGGGTTCTTTTTTTCTTCTTGTCATTTACTTTTGTTGGTCTTTTCTTTGTTTTTGTTTATATACCTTATAAATCTTTCTTTGGGAGCTCATTTTGGCTGGGTTTTCTCTGTTTTGTTTTGTTTTGTTTTCCCTTTCTCTCTCCTTTTTTTCCTTTTCTTTTTGTTGGGGTCATCAGATTATTCCAAAGCATTCCAGGGTGTACCTTACCCGGATCCTGGTTGATATATTCAGCCATACGTCCTCAACCATCTCTCACCAAAATGACTAGGAGGAGGGACACCCAACAGAGGAAATATTCAAAGTCTGTGCCCTCTCCCACAGATCTATTGGATATGGACATAAACAATATGTTGGATAGGGAATTCAGGGTAACAATTATCCAGGCAATGACTAGGTTGGAGAAAACCATTAGTGACAACATAGATACTCTAAGGGCAGAAGTCATGGCCCACCTGGCAAAAGTTAAGAATGCTATCAATGAGAACCAATATAATCTAAATACTATAACAGCCAGGGTAACCAAGGCAGAAGATACAATTAGTGATCTAAAAAACACAAAGAGAAAAAAGATCAGGAGGAGGCCTGAAACAAACAGCTTAGAAGCCATGAAAACAGAATTAGGGAAATAAATGATGCCACAAAATGTTCCAACGTCAGAATTATTGTGATCACTGAGGGGGTTGGAGAAAGAGAGAAGACAAGAAGATAGAGTTGAACAAATTCTGGATGGAAATTTCCCCAGTCTGGGGACTGGAACTAGATAGAGGCAGAAGTCACCCCCCAAGATCAACAAATCTAGAAAGACTTCCAGACACTTGACTGTGAAATTCACCAATCATAATTTTAGACAAGAGGTCTTAAGGGCAGCTAGAGGGAAGAGATTCCTTATGTACAGAGGAAAATCCATCTGAATAAGGTCAGACCAGTCTAAAAAAAGCTGATAAACCAAAGAGGGCTGGCAAGATATATTCATGGCACTACATGAGAAGAACATGCTGCCAAGAATAAATTTTCCAGCAAGGTGGATGGTGAGATAAAGAGCTTCAAAGATTGGCAAGGTTTAAAAAAGTATGTGACCACCAAGGTGGCACTACGAGAAATATTAATGGGGGTTCTATAAAAGAAGAAAGAACCCAAGAGTGACGTAGAACAGAAATTTACAGACAGTCTATAGAAACAAGGACTTCACAGGCAACATGATATCAATAAAAACATATCTTTCAATAATCGCTTTCAACATGAACAGCCTAAATGCTCCCATAAAACAGCACAGGGTTGCAGGCTGGACAAATGACAGGACCCATCCATATGTTGTCTACAAAAGACACATTTGGAACCTAAAGATACATCCAGACTAGTGAAGGGATGAAGTACCATCTTCCATGCCAACGGGCCTCAAAAGATAACTGAGGTAGGATTCTCATATCGGATAAATGAGATTTTAAGCTAAAGACTATAGTCAAAGATAGAAGAAGGAAACTACATCATTCTTAAAGGGTCTATCCACCAAGAAGATCTAAGAATTGTAAATATTTATGTCCCCAATACAGGAGCAGCCAACTACATAAGCCAGCTGTTCATCAAAATAAAGAGTCATATTGATATGAATATGTTAATTGTAGGGGATTGTAATATGCCACTAATAGATCATCCAAGCAGAAAATCAATAAAGAAACAAGAGCTTTGAATGACACATTGGACCAGAAGGGCCTCACAGATATATACAGAACATTCCACTCTAAAAACATAATATTCACTCTTTTTGAGCACACATGGAACTTTCTCCAAAATAGACCTCATACTGGGTCACAAATCAGGGCTTAACTGATACCAAAAGATTGAGATTATTCCCTGCATATTTTCAGACCACAATTCTTTGAAACTGGAACTCAACCATAAGAAAAAGTTTGGAAGGAATTCAAACACTTGGAAGTTAAAGACCAACATGCCTAAGAATGTTTGGATCAATCAGGTTTCAAAGAAGAACTTAAACAATTCATGGAAACCAATGAGAATGAAGCCACATTGGTCCAAAACCTATGGGATATGGCAAAGGCAGTCTTTTAAGGGGGAAATACATAGCCATCCAAGCCTCGCTCAAAACAAACAAACAAACAAAAAAAAAAAAAACCTGAAAATTTTCAAAACACCACTCTCTTTACACCTTAAAGAACTGGAAAATCAACAGCAAATGAAGACAACCTCGTGCACAAGAAGGGAAATAGAGCAGAGATCAATGAGTTAGAAACTAGAGATACAGTAGAACCATCAACAAAACTAGAAACTGTTTCTTTGAAAGAATCAATAAGATTAATATTTTTTTTAATTTTTTTTTTATTTTAAAGTTTTTATTTATTTATTTATTTGACAGAGAGAGATCACAAGTAGGCAGAGAGGCAAGCAGAGAGAGAGACAAGGAAGCAGGCTCCCCGCCGAGCAGAGAGCCTGATGTGAGACTCGATTCCAGGACTCTGAGATCATGACCTGAGCTGAAGGCAGTGGCTTAACCCACTGAGCCACCCAGGCGCCCCAAGAATCAATAAGATTAATTAACCACTGGCCACACTAATCCAAAAGAAAGCAGAGAGGACCCAAATTAATAAAATCATGAACGAAAGGGGAGAAATCACAACTAATGCCAAGGAAATAGAAAGATCATCAGAAATTATTATCAACAGTTATATGCCAATAGGTTAAGCCACCTAGAAGAAATAGATGCATTCCTGGAAACCTAAAAACTTTTAAGACTGAACCAGGAAGAGATTGACAACCTGAATAGACCAATATCTAGTAACAAGATTAAAGCAGTGCTCAAAAACCAGCCAAAAAACAAGAGCCTAGGACCTGATGGATTCCCTGGGGAATTCTACCAAACATTCAAAGAAAAATAATACGTACTCTCCTGAAGCTCTTTCAAAAAAATAGAAACAAAAAGGAAACTTCCAGACTCCTCCTGTGAAGCCAGCATTACCCAGATCCCCAAGCCAAACAAAGACCCCATCAAAAAGGAGAATTTCAGACCAATATCTCTGATGAAGATGGATGTCAAGATTCTCAACAAGATCTTAGCTAATAGAATCCAACAGTACATTAAAAAGATTCACCACCTTGTCCAGGTGGGATTTATCCCTGGGTGGCAAGATGGTTCAACATTTACAAATCAATCAATGTGACAGAACAAATCAATAAGAGAAGAGAGAAGAACGACATGGTCTTCTCAATTGATGCAGAAAAAGCATTTGACAGAATACGGCATCCATTCCTGATTAAAATGATTCAAAGTATACGGATAGAGGGAACATTCCTCAACTTCATAATATCTATCTAGGAAAGAGCCACTGCGAATAATATTCTCAATGAGGAAAAGCTGACAGTCTTCCCTTTGAGATCAGGAACACGATCTCAAAGATAAGGATGCCCACCCTCGCCACTGTTCAACATAGTAATAAAAGTCCTAGAAACAATAATCAGACAACAAAAAGAAGTAAAAGTATTCAAATTGGCAATGAAGAAGTCAAATTCTCTCTCCTCACAGATGACATGATATTTTATATGGAAAACCCAGACTCCACTAATGAAAATATAGAAAGGGAAATAAGAGAATTGATTCCATTTACTATAGCACCAAAAACCATAAGATGCCTGGGAATAAACCTAACAAAAGAGGTAAAGGATCTGTACTCAAAGAACTACAGAACACTCATGAAAGAAATTGAAGAAGACACAAAAAGATGGAAAAGCATTCCATGCTCATGTATCAGAAGAACAAACATTGTTAAAATGTTTATACTGCCTAGAGCAATCTATACTTTCAATGAATGCTGATCAAAATTCCACCAGCATTTTTCAAAGTGCTGGAACAAACAATCCTAAAATTTGTATGGAACCAGAAAAGATCCCAAATTGCTAAGGAAATGTTGAAAAAGAAAAACAAAACTGGGGCATCACGTTGCCTGATTTCAAGCTTTACTACAAACCTGTCATCACCAAGACAGCATGGTACTGGCACAAACTCATACACATAGATCAGTGGAACAGAGTAGACAGCCCAAATAGGACCTGCAACTCTAAGGTCAAATAATCTGACAAAGCAGGAAAAAATACATAGTGGAAAAAAGACAGTCTCTTCGAAAAATAGTGGTAGGAAAATAGGACAGCTATGTATTGAAGAATGAAACATGACCATTCTCTCACACCATACACAAAGATAAACTTGAAAGGAATAAAAGACCTCAACAGGAGACAAGAATCTATCAAAATCCTGGAGGAGAACCTAGGCAGTAACCTCTTCGACATTGGCCACAGCAACTTCTTTCAAGACATGTCTCCAAAGGCAAAAGAAACCAAAGCGAAAATGAACTTTTGGGACTTCATCAAGATCAAAAGCTACTGCACAGCAAAGGAAACAGTCAGCAAAACAAAGAGGCAACTCATGGAATGGGAGAAGATATTTGCAAATGACACTACAGGCAAAAGGATGATATCCAAGATCTATAAAGAACTCCTCAAACTCAACACCCATAAAACAAATAATCATGTCAAAAAATGGGCAGAAGACATGAATAGACACTTCTCCAATGAAGACATACAAATGGCTAACAGACACATGAAAAAAAAATATTCATCATTATTAGCCATTGTGGAGATTCAAATCAAAACCACATTGAGATACTACCTTACATCAGTTAGAATGGCCAAAATTAACAAGACAGTAGACAACAAATGTTGGAGAGGATGTGGAGAAAGGGGAACCCTCTTACACTGTTGGTGGGAATGCAAATTTGTGAAGAGACTTTGGAAAACAGTGTGGAGATTCCTTAAGGAATTGAAAATAGAGCTACCCTATGACCCTACAATTACACTACTGGGTATTTACCCCAAAGATACAGAGGAAGTGAAAAGAAGGGCCATTTGTACCCCAATGTTCATATCAGCAATGGCTACAATCGCCAAACTGGAAAGAGCCAAGATGCCCTTCAGTGGACAAATGGATAAAGAAGATTTGGTCCATATATACAATGGAGTATTATGTCTCCATCAGAAAGGATGAATACCCAACTTTTGAATCTGCATGGATGGGACTGGAGGAGATTATACTGAATGAAATAAGCCAAGTAGAGAAAGTCAATTACCATATGATTTCACATACTTGTGGAGCATAAGGAATAACATGGAGGACATTAGGAGAAGGAAAAGGGAAAATGAATTGAGGTAAATCGGAGGGGGAAATGAGCCATGAAAGACTGTGGACTCTGAGGGTTCTAGAAGGGAGGGGGCTAGGGGGTTAGGTGAGCCTGGTGGTGGTTATTAAGGAAAGCATATATTGCATGAGGCTCTAAGTGTGGTGTATAAACAATGAATCTTGGAACACTGAAAAAAAAAACATTTATTTGAAGTCAGTTTTTCTCTTACTGTACATATATATTCTGAGGACATGTATTATTATCAGCATTCCACCTATAAGGAAAGTGTAACTCTAATTCATCTAAGAAGTTAGCTGAATTGACCAATGTTCCAAAAAACATCATGATGGACCAAAACCTGAACTAAGCTAAGACCATTCTTTCTTATCACTATTATGATTGCTCATAATTTAAAGTTAAATACCACATTGCTATCATTTCACCTATTAAGCATATATGTATTGCTCATCCAATAGGTCGATAATTATAGGTGATTATAACTGTTTTCCTCTAGGTTTAACATGTACCTATGGGGGGAAACCCATAAAAATGTGACCCCTTAGCTCTAAAGTGTTTAGATGAGAGAACTTGTAAAATGGAGTCATAGTTACATTCATGTAGGCAAAACTTTGTTAACTTTTAAATAGTATTTCATGATAATGCTGCAAAGGAAACCAAACAAGACTGCAAAGGAAATCCTAATAGATAATTTGGGCAGTTGCGAATCTTAAGTGTAGAAGATTTAAGTGTTACGGATGTGGGCTATAATTAAAAGCAATGCCTTAGAAATGAATATCCGGTATTGAACATACAGACTTAAATGCCAGTATCAGTAATAAGCAAGACATAGTTTTGTTACAATAATTGTCTTACTACAATGTTTGTAATTGAAATTTTCTCAAAGTCTATTAATAAACAAGCAAATAGGAAAATGTGTCTATGGTTCTTGAACCCACTTTTAAGGAGATGTTCAGAAATGCTGGTTAAAAGTAGAGTATTGTTTGAAAATTGTTATTTGAAATAGCCCTACTTCTAGACAAAATCCCTCCCCCCTCTTCAATTCAGCTTTCTGAAATACAAACATTTATTCTTAGTTTTAGAAGTGCTCATTTAAAGAGTTCTGGCAAATGTAAAATGGGTTCTGGTCATACAATAGTTGAGTTTGATATTATTACTGCACATCTGCTAGAAAACTTTCTCTGAATGTGATTCCTGCATTACCTAAATCATTAAGAAATTTTATCGTTGAAGACTTAATGATGTGCATGAAATTAGAATTTCTAGAAGTGAGAACCTTTGTATTTTGGGATATCATCTTCTCCTGAAATGTCAAGAGCTAACATACAAGAATAAAAAACTGGCGCCTCTGTCAGATTCTCTCCAGACCAGCTAATAAAATTCTTTGTATGGTAATGTTAAAAATATCCATGGATTCAACTGGTCTCCATTGGATAATGGTCTCTACACTGGATAAGAAAGATGAGTTTGTCTTTCAGAATTTGAATACCCAAATTATAAGAATATGGATTATAAGCTACTAAATAAAATCTATGAGTCCATACTAGTATAAATTAATACAAAATTAAAGTAGGGATACAATATTGTTCAAATTGTTCACCCTACCAAAAGCAATCTACAGATTCAAAGCAATCCCTGTCAAAGTACCAAGAGAATTTTTCACAGAACTGGAACAAAAAATAATCCTAAAATTTGTATGGAAGCCCAAAAAACTGCTTATAGCCAAAGCAATCTTGAGAAACGGTCAACTAATGTATGGCAAAAGAGGCAAGATGGGGAAAGATAGTCTTTTCCCTAAATGGTGTTGGGAAAATTAGCTACCTACAAAAGAAGAAAGCTGGATTGTTGCTTACACCATACACAAAAATAAATTTAAATGGTTTAAAGACCTGTATGTGAGGCCTGAAACCATAAAAGTCGCAAAAGAAAACATAGGTGGTAATATTTTAGAAATGGGTCTTAGAAACATATTTATGGATCTGTCTCCTCAGGCAAGGGAAACAAAAGCAAAAATGAACTATTGAGACTACAACAAAATAAAAAGCTTTTGCACAGCGAAGGAAACCATCAACAAAAAAGGCAATCTAGTCAATGGGAGAAGATATTTGCAAATAATACATGATATCCAAATATTATAGAAAATTTATACAATTCAACACCAAAAAAAACAAACAACCTAATTAAAAAGTGGAAAGAGCACATGAGTAAATGTTTTCCCAAGGAAGACAGATGGCTGGCAGGTGAAAAGTTGCTCAATATCACTCATTATCAGAAAAAAGCAAATTAAAACCACATTGAGATATTACCTCACACCAGTCAGACTATCTACTATAAAAAAGACAAGAAATAACAAGTATTGGTAAGGATGTGGAGAAAAGGGAATCCTGTGCATTTTTGCCAACAATATAAATTTGTGTGACCACTGCAGAAAACAGTATGGAGTTTCCTCAAAAATTAAATATAGAAATACCATATTGTCCAGTAATTCCACTGCTGGGTATTTACGCAAAGAAAATAAAAAACTGGTTCAAAAATAATATTTACCCCTGTGTTTATTGCAGCATTATTTGCAGTCTCCAAGATATGGAAGCAACACAAGTGTCTACCAACAGATAAATGGATAAAGAATTCATGTGTGTGCGTGTATGTGTGTGCAACTACCCAGCCATAAAAAAGAATGAAATCCTTCCATTTGCAACAACATGGATTGGCCTTATTAGCAGTATGCTAGGTAAAATAAACAAGACCAGAAAAGATAAATATCATATTATTTCATTTACATGTCTAAAACATTTAATCTACATCTAAAAATCTAACAAATCTAAATCTGAACAATCTAAAAAACAAACAAACTTACAAAAAAAAAAAAAATCTCTAAATACAGAGACCTGATGGTTGCCAGAGGGGAGATAGGTCGGTGGGATGAGTGAAATAGATGAAAAGGAATAGGAGATAAAAACTTCCAGTTATGAAGTAAATAAGCCACATAGAAGAAAAGTACAGCATGGGGAATACAGTCAACAATATTATAATAATGTTGTATGGTGATTGCACTTATTGTGGTAACCACTGAGTAATGTATAGAATTATATATATATATATATATATATATATATATATATATATATATATATATATATTATATATTTCTTTTTCTTACAAAAACTCAATGTTTTTTCTGTTTTAAGTTGTTATTTAAATTCTAGTCAGTTGACATATAGGGTAATATTGGTATCATAGAATTTAACATGCAGTCCTCATCACAAAAAGTACCTTCCTTACTACCCATCACCCATTTAACTCATCTCCCCATCCACCTTTCTTCATCAACCCTCAATTTGTTTTCTACAGTTAAGAGTCTCTTATGGTTTGTTTCCCTCTTTTCCCCCCTCCCCTTTATTCATCTATTTTATTTCTTAAATTCCATATATGAGTAAAATCATATGGTATTTGATTTTCCCTGTCTTATTTCACTTAACATAATACCCTCTAGCTCCACCAATGTAATTGCAAGTAGCCAAGATTTCATTTTTTTTGATGGCTAATACTCCATTGTATAAACAAATACCACTTCTTCTTTATCCACTCATAAGTTGATGGACATGTGGGTTCTTTCCATAATTTGGCTATTATTGCTAATGCTGCTATGAACACTGGGGTGCATGTGCCCCTTCAAATCAATATTTTTTTTTCCTTTGGGTAAATACCTAGGAGTGCAATTGCTGGGTCATAGAGTAGTTCCATTTTTAACTTCACAAAGAAGTTCCATACTGTTTTCCAGAATGACTGCGCTAGTTTGCATTCTCACCAACAGTGTAAGACTTTTTCAGCATCCTTGCCAACATCTCTTATATCCTGAGTTATCATCTTTGGGCATTCTGACAGATATGAAGTGATAGTTCATTGTGGCTTTGATTGGTATTTCCCTGATGATGAGTGATGTTGAGAATCATTTCATGTGTCTGTTAGCTGTCTGTATGTCTTCTTTGGCAAAAAGTCTGTTCATGTCTTACGCCCATTTCTTAACTGGATTATTTATTTTTTTGGGTGTTCGGTTTGATAAGTTCTTTATAAACTTTGGATACTAACCCTTTACTAGATATGTGATTTGCAAATATCTTCTCCCATTCTGTAAATGTAAATCAATATCCTATACACCTGAAATGAAAATAACATTTTATTCTAATTATACTTCAAATAAACAAATTAGGGGTAAAGGAAAGTACTTCCTTGCAGTCAAATGACAACCAATAAATATTGAAGGGATAATAAAGTTAAGAAGATATCCATGGATATTAAAACTAGTGTGTAATATTTGATAATAAACATATTCTTTATATACTCTCCAGGCTTCTTCTCACAAGATATTTACTAATTACAGAAGGAAAATAATAGTTTTCTGTTGGAGAAAACTGGCAGACACTGCCTCAATCAGCTAATGATCTGTTCACTAATCTTAGGACAAATTATTGTCAAATGCCTCTTGACATTATGTACTGACCAGGATACAACATCTCTTCTGTGGTATATCTCTTCTAAGAGATGTATAATGTGTTTCTAATCAGGAAATGCATGGTACAGACTCAAATTGAGAAATAACCTCTGAAATAGTGAATGTGTAGTTTTCAAAAATGTCAAGATCAATATATTTTTAAAAGCTAGAGGATTTCCAGATTAAAGGAAATTAAAGTGATATAAATGCAATGCATCTATTTCCAAAGTTAGAAGGAATTTTTTTTTCCAAAGTATATTTTTATGAGACTATAGCATGAAGGCCAACTTAGCCTCTGCCAAACCACAATGTGTATATTGTGTGTATAACAAATGGAATCTTTGAGTACAGTAGAAGTAGAATATTACATAGAAATAGCAGCTTATTAATGCCCAAGATAAATTAGAATAATAAGACAAAACATAGTATGAGACTTTCACATGGCAATGCAAATATATATAATTCAAGCTTGCATGCAGTTTCTATGGTGATTACCAACCTTCCACTAATCATTATGTTCTTTTTCCATATACCAGTATATTTGTTGTTATAAAATTCTAAGAGATGCTTCATAAAGTATTTCTATTCCACAAACAAAATGCAAGTTGGTAATAGCTAATTTTCCCAGAAGTCCACCAGTTTTTCAAATTAGTGTCTATAAAGTTTGTAGCAATAATTACTATTTTTCTATGATATGAATGACAGAGTAATTGACTGGATTGGGGTAGATTCACTTAGTGCAAATCTTTATATTAAGATTAGAAATTTCATTTACAAAATGCTAACTTTAGAATTATAACTGTTATAATAAACATATAATTTTTAAGTGGTCTATTTATCATTCATTGTACTTAAGCAAATAATAAATCGTCTAATAGCTTGACCCAATGTTAAGTACACATTGAATTATTTGTTGTTGAAAACTCTAAGTGATAAAGTCAAAGCATGTGAGTGAAACATTTTGTACATTAAAATATTTTTTAATTGGGGCACCTGGGTGGCTCAGTGGGTTAAAGCCTCTGCTTTCGGCTTGGGGCATGATCTCAGGGTTCTGGGATCGAGCCCCGCATCGGGCTCTCTGCTCAGCAGGGAGCCTGCTTTCCTTCCTCTCTCTCTGCCTGCCTCTCTGTCTACCTGTGATATCTGTCTGTCAAATAAATTTAAAAAAATTATTTTTAATATTTTTAATAAATTTAAATTATTACATCTAAGCAGATGATAAAATAGGCAAAATATGCTTTAACAAAGTGAAATAAAATGGGAAGATCCCTACTTTATCTGCTTTAATGGGTGGCAGTTACTCCATAATTTTAGATGCAATTAATACTATTAATATTGATAAATATTTTTCTCTGAAGAAGCTTAAATTACCTCTTAACCCTTGATTACACTATCAACATGTATGATTTACTAAATGGCTTTCTCTTCCCTACCTTCTCTCGGCTTTAGATAAGATTAAGATATCCAATCAGAGAAGTACCTCACTTCCTGACAGCATCTAATTCATAGCAAAACCCTACTTTTTTGAACTCTTTGCCAAATTATCTAACACAAGCTCCAATAATGTCTTTTCTAACATCTTATTAAGATACCCAGCTACTCTGTGGTGTGTGTTCTTGTTTGCTGTGAGGAGAAACTAAATCCAACTGTGGTGACCTATAGGTCTGTTACTAGGGGTCTTTGGCTATAGGACATTGAGAGCAATTATGATGTCAACAGTAATGGAGAAATGAAGTAGCTGGAAGAGGATGTAGAGTCACAGGAGGTCTTTTTTCCCGAAGATTTATATTTCACAAATACAATATTTTTAGAAGCTGATGCAAGGGAGATAATTTGAGATCTGTGAGGTGACCGGGGAAGGGTCTAGTGCCTAATGGTTGACCTTAGAGAAAAAGATAGTCCATAACTAGTATTATGAAGGAAGATAGAGCTTATTGCTACCAATAAAGGCCGCTTGATGTGGTAGTGGGAACATGTAGAAGTTCTCTTCTAATTGTTTTTTGTTTTGTTTTCTTCTTGGTGAACTAGATGGCAATTATCAGCAGAAAATGATCGGGGGAAAGACATCTTGATGGTTAAGGAGAAAAAAGGTAAGCAGACATTCAGGGAAAAAAGGGTGAAAAAACTAGAGAAATGCAATGCTCAGGACCCGTGAACTTACGGACCATGACCAGAAATCAAACAAAATTGTCCCTACATTCCCAAATCCTAACACACTCAGTATAGTTTTTAAATAAAGATGGATAGAAACTTTCTAATTTCTGATTTACTAGAGTTATCAAGCTGTTAACACACACACATGTATCTTGAAGTGGATTTCTCAGAAGCAGTTGTTAGGAGGGACATTATAGCACCACTAGGTACAGCTCCTAAATGTAAATTTCTGGATCTGGGCCAATTACCTGAGTAATTCTGGGCAAGAGACGTGCCTCTGTGTGGCTCAAAATTTTCATCTATGCAGTAGGCTTAGCAAAAGAAACTACTTTATTTGGATGCTGAGTGAGTTAAATATGTTAATACTTTTAAAGTATTTATGTTAATACTTTTAAAGT
This sequence comes from Mustela nivalis, assembly GCF_964662115.1. NCBI lineage: Eukaryota > Metazoa > Chordata > Mammalia > Carnivora > Mustelidae > Mustela > Mustela nivalis. Next base: position 30,471,669 of record NC_139033.1, on the reverse strand, counting down.
ATTAATGTTAATACTTTTAAAGTACTTAGAACAGCAGGCACTGCATTTACAAAGTAAACAGAACCTTATCAAACTAAATCTTACATCATTTTTTCCTGAGTTGCTTTAGAAAAACGAAGTCCAATAGGAGAACCAGTAGAAGTAGCTTATTGTATTTGCAACATGATTATTTCTGATGGTCATTTGAGACAGTCTTTGTGGTCTAAATTCTGGCTGGCAACTCGATTGACTTACATCATAGAACTCTGAAGCCATTCATGAATGAAAATGCTCTTTCCATTGGCTCCAGATTCTTGCATCATCATTTTCTAAATTATGTCTAGAGAAGCAATAATAGAAACTTGTTTTATAAGTTGGAGAAAGGGGCACCTGGGTAGCTCAGTTGGTTAAGCGGCTGCCTTCGGCTCAGGTCATGATCCCAGCAACCTGGGATCGAGTCCCACGCTGGGCTCCTTGCTTTGCAGGGAGCCTGCTTCTCCCTCTGCCTCTGCCTGCCTTTCTGTCTGCTTGTGCTCTCTCTCCCCCCACCTCTGATAAATAAATAAATAAAATCATAAAAAAAAAATTGGAGGAAATTTTAATTCCAGATAATGAACCAATCAATAAGTGCATTAACACATTGATTTAACCTATTATAAGGTGAAAAATGCATTCTTGCCTACTTTATTTCTGCCAGAGACAGATCCTATGATGGTATTGTCCAAAAATTCTCTATACCTACCACCAAAACATAGCCTTTTTAACAACAGATTACTTTATTTTGAATGTGTCCACTTAGTGGAATGTCCTTAGGGATTATCCTGAGATATCAAAGAGCCTTAATTACTACTCATTATTATCTGACTGCTCCACTTTTAATACTAAATTTTGAATTGATGAGATATTTATTTAATGGTTTTGTGCTTAAATATTTATTTTTATATAGTTAAAGATTTTCTTAAAAAGAAGATGTGTTCACAGGTTGGAGGAGATCTTAAAAGACCAGGTCTACTGAATGAAAATTATTTCTCACATCTGTAAAAATTCAAATAATCAGACTTCTAAAAGAAAAGATTTCTCTTAGGGGTTTTATTGATCCTGGCATTCCAAATATCTACACATTCTTGAAGTAAAACATTATGTGGTAATTTTACTAATGAAGTACTTGGGGCTAGCAATAATCTAAAGTTGTCCAAATCCACCTCTATCAGAACTGAAGCATTAAGACAAAGAATAGTGTCTCAGAACTGCCTACTATCTTCACAGGAAGAGTTGAGTTCTACCCAGGAGAAATAAGTTTCTATTAAAATACGATGGGGCATTTAAGTGCACTGGTCCTCTACTCTCATTGGAGATATGTTCGATGGGACGTATTAGTGATGGAGTTCTTTTTACTTTAAAAAATGCTGTTCAAAGCTTTTCTTTTTCTTCTCTAAGAATTTTGCCCTGCTTTACAGACAATACCCACAGAGAAATAAAAGTTACTTTGTGTGATATTACATTGCATTTTACATTCAAGGACACTGTAAGGATTTGTGAATTGTATAAAAATTAAAACATTCCTTTTCTCCTAAGAACAAATAAAAGGTTGAACAATGTCTGTTTCTGTTCTTCTGTGCCTATTCCTTTGCCAAGGCTAGAGATGATGGCAAATGTATTAAGAAGGCATTATCTTAAAATTCTTTGTAATTATTTATTCATTTATTTCTGTATGTATAGAGTAAATTGTAGCATAATTAGATAATAAGGCTGAAATATGGGAATAGGAAAATATTTAATAACTTTAAACACTTAGGGAACATGTAACCTTGGGATATTAACTTTAAGGAAAAAAAATCTTTCTAAACTATACAAAATTACCTTTCTGAAAAACGAATTAAAAATAGGTAACATCACCTGAACAAAGAAATAAAGGCAACTTATTTCAAATATTTAATATTGAAAATTAGGTTTATTTATCTAGGCTACAGATAATAAAAAAGTCAGTGCATTATTTTACTTATCAGATGATGCAAACCACTGGGATTTAGCAAGTTTTTTAATGTTTTAAACACAACTAGAATTGCTCATGAAAGAAAGATAACTATTGTCAAATATCAATCTCCTTTTGTGTGTATATATATGTGTATGTATATATGTATGTATAATGTATTATGCCATTATACTCAAATTGGATTCCTAGAGTCAATTCTGAGTAACAAGCAATGGAATATTTTGCAAGTCAAGAGATTACTGTCCCTTTGCAATTTGCTAGTATAATTAAATTACTTATATTTCATAGAAAATAAACTCACACTGAATGTTTTACTGAACTTGGTCACATGAGGGTAAAGGGCATTATGTAAACAATATTTTTTGAAAGTTCCTTAAAGATATTTTACTATTTTTTTTTTTTATCTATAGGAAAGAAAGAGATTTATATAATGGTTTCCATTGACATTCATTTTATTTTATTAAGAACTTTTGATACCTTTTGGGATAAGCTTTTACATCACACTAAAAAGATCTTACATGAATACTTGCTTTTTCTAGTGACTTCTATGAATTAATATGAAAGAAATTCCTCTATTTTTATTCCTCAAATCTGTTTTGAAGATGGGGATATGGCTCACTTTTAAAGAGTTCCTTTCTACATAAAATGCATGTTTCAAGTAGCATACTTATTATTTTTGTGCAGAGCAACAGGATACAATTCAAAGATTCATATTCTAGAGCTACCTGAAAATGTATTAATGTATTTCTTTGAATACTTTTGCATGTATCCATAGTCTTCAATCTTTGATTTCTGAATGTTCTGTATATTTCAAGATTTATGGTTGAAGCTAAAATCAAATGATTTAATTTTTAATTGTTTATCATTTACAAGCGACAGAGACATTTTGAATAATGTGTTCATAAGGCCTAGTGTCATGCTTCTAGAGTCTGTGCCACAACCTCTGAACAGCTCAGAAATAGGATGTTGTGTTGACAACTGCCTGTATTCATTGGAGAACGGCTTAGATTTATTAAATTTAGCACACTTTGGAAAATGTAAAATTGAGTACAGGAGACCAAAATTTAAATCGTATTCTACAAGCAAATAAATACAACTCTTTTCAGACTCCAAAATAAGCGTAAAATACACAGAGGGATGAAGAGAGACAAGTTAGAACACAATAGCTGATTTTACAAGGCTGCTTGTCCCCTTAGCAACTAGAAAATATATGGTGGTTCACATGACCCATGATTCTCTTGTTCTTTGTGCTTTTCACCTTTTCTATGAGATGCTCACACTCCAGTCAGTGAAAAGCTAAGTTTATATGAAGTAAGTTAAATATTAATGGTATAAAATGTGTTAAAAAGGAACTAACTTAGATGCATGATGCTAATCGTATTCTCAAACTGCCCTTATGTTTTGATGATGCAATATTATAAACAAATCAGATAATCATGTAGAAGAAATACACAGCATCCTGGAGAATGATGACAAAGTTTATAAAAAGTATAGTTTGGAAGTACCCAGACACTTTATTATTTAGAGTAGAAAACTGGGTTTTCAGATTAAGGTTGTATCTACCAAATAGATTTCCATTCTGGATGAAATATTTCAAGTTCATTTGTCCTAAAGCTAAATGCTTTAGCTCTCTAATAATCATAATAATTTGATGACATTTAACTATCTATGGTGTGAAGATTAAATGTACAGTAAATTTAATGAGTACTACTCTTATGATTTTTTTAAGATTTTATTTATTTATTTGACAGAGAGATCACAAGTAGGCAGAGAGGCAAGCAGAGAGAAGGGGAAGCAGGCTTCCTGCTGAGCAGAGAGCCTGATGTGGGGCTCGATCCCAGGACCCTGAGATCATGACCTGAGCTGAAGGCAGAGGCTTAACCTGCTGAGCCACCCAGGTGCCCCTGGTTTTTTTTTTTTTTTTTGGTTTGTTTTGTTTTAAATCAAGATAATTGTTAATTATCTGAAAACCCAGAAAGCTTATAGGTTACACCACATTCTTTCTAAACACAAATACACATATATAAATGGATGCACACATACCCACAGAGCAAAGAAAAGTTGAATATGTCAAAGTGTGAACTTCTGATTCTGTGATCTTGAGGATATTTTAGGAATGCATATAAAAGAGTTAAAGTCCTCATTTCAATTCAATAAGGGTTTTTTTCAATATACCTTTTGCATAGGTCCAAATTACTTATCAAAATTCTAACTGGTGAGTGGTTTTCATGAGTCCTAGCTTAAAAGCTATTTTAATTTAAAGCAAGAGAAGCCAGAATGATGTGTTTAAAATAAAAATTATCTCCCTTCTTTAACCTTATGACCAATAAATTTGTATTCTCCTTGTACATGTTCTTGTTGGGTTAAAAAATATGAAGGTTAGCTTAACATATTTGATATATTCATCTATATGGCAAACTTCTCCAAGGAGGAAAAGATGTCCTTTCTGGTCCTTCTCCACTCAATAAACATGAGGAATTGCATGTAACACACACCTAAAATTCATTGTTTTGAACAAGCAAATTAGCAGAAAAAAAGTGAGACCATTGATATAGATTGAATAAATATTCTAAGTGATTGATTAAAGATTCATTCAATCCTCAGTATCAAAGCCCTGAATCCCAGGTCTAGCATAAACCTCACAATGGGAGATTAAAAAACAAGCAAAACTAAACAAAACCTCTGTGGAGCAGTCCTAACAACATGCTAGGGATATTTGATACATTTGTTGTGTTATTTATTCTGAAAATTCTAATTCTAGTAATTATGCTGGGTATAAAATTAAATGAGGACTTCCATTCCTGGTAATAGTGGAATAGCTTATATCAGAAAAATCAACCTGCAGATAATAGTATAGAAAATATGTGAAGAGTTATTATTTGAGGGTATAAACAAGTAAAATGAAATTAAAGAGAATTCTTTGTCTTAAAAAAAAAGGAGCATAATGAGTGAAGTGTGAAGTAATTAAATTTTGAAATTAAGCAATCTGATTATTAAACTAGTATAACTGAACATTATAGCAATAGATATGGCTAAAAATGCCAAAGATGAAAGAAATGAAATGCTAAAAATAGCCAATTAAACCAAGAGAAGACGAGAAAGAAATAATAGAGAAACAAAAAGAGAATATGTGGAGAACAAACATTAAGGTGGTTAACTTAAACCAAATAATATCGAAATTACGTTAAATACAAATAGCAAAAACAATCCAATAAAAGGCAGAGGTTTTCATCCTGGATTTTGAAAAAACAAGAAACAGCTCTATGTTGTGTATAAACAATGCAGAATACAATTAATAATATAGAAAAAGATACATAACGTATACTTTCTGCTTACAAAGTTTCTGTCTTTATATCAGTATCAGCAAATGCAAACTTCAAAGTCATAAGTCTTAGGAGAAACAGACACTTGTAATGATAAAATTTTATCAAAATATAACAAAAGCCTTCTTGTCAGCATTTGGTGTCAGTGTTCTGGAGTTTGGCTACTGTCCTAGGTAGGTACAGGTCCTAATTTGCATCTCCCAGGTGACATAGAATTTGAACATCTGTCATATGCCTATTTCCCATCTCAACCATTTTCTTTCTTTCTTTCTTTCTTTCTTTCTTTCTTTCTTTCTTTCTTTCACTTCACTGTTACATCTAGCACTCTCCTTTCGTTTCACTTTCATCTCTTTCCCTCTTTAAATAAAATATTCCTCAATATTCTTCCAATAATCACTTCCCTTTTCTTGGAAGGATCTTACTTTTTACATCTGCATGAAGCTTTTCAAATCTATGGCTCCATCTCATTCTCTATCCTGAGATCTTGACACACATTTTGAGCTCACCTTCTAACACCAGATGCCTCAATAAACTTCCAATTCACAGTACCTAAGAAAAATATACTCTTTCCTCAGAGTTTGGGCCTCAAGCTTGTTATTCCTATTTTTCACAGCTCCTTAATATCATCATCATTCATCCAGTCAAAGCAGAAATCCTTTCTTCACTTGCAATTCCTAATTTTACTTTACCTCCTACATAATCTGTCACCGGATCCTGTTTTATTCAGGCCTGTTTTTAGAATTTCAAAGTCCAGACTGTGTCCTCATAATTTCATCAGGAATATCTCAAAATCTTCCTAAGTGGTGGTCCCTTCCATCTATTAACCTCCATGACCATAATGATTTGTTACTTAAAGGATGACGCCCACAGTCTTTAGCAAGGGACCAAATAAATGTATCAACTAGTACCTAAGTTACTATTGCCGCAGTAATGCTGTATGTTAAAGAACCACATAATTTTTCTACCATCCAAATAGAAGTGTTCATTGGTAATAAATCTGGGCTCAGTGGAGATTGGTTAGGCATCTCCTTTTGATCCTATGTGGGATTGTTGCCATGTATGAGGTTCAGTAGCCTGTCGAATCTCTAGGTAGGCCTCACCTGAGGCAACCAGGTGGATTCAGCTTGATGCCACCTCTCTTTCGTCATCCACCCTGCTTTCATGGTGATATACGAAGCACAGAGAGGAGACAGAAATACATGTTCCTGAGGCTGTGTTCTGCACTGCAGGTTCATCATCTACCACAGTCTACTGGCCAAAGGGAGTCAGATGAGGGGAGTAATATGATCTGTCCTTATGAAAGCAGCCTCAAAATCACATGATAAAGGTCTTCAAAGAACAAAGAATTGGAGACATTAATAAAATCAATCCATTATATTTGGTTTATCTGATCCTTCCTGGAACTTTCCTCTAAACTAGGGCAGCCAAACAAACAAACAAACAAACAAAAAACACAAGACACTTAGTTAAAAAGCAGATTTCAGATAAAGAAAGAATAATATTTTAATATAAAAATGTCCTAATGTCCTGTATTGTCAAGATACTCTAGAAAAATAGGATGCTATTGAGAGATCTCTCTCCCCCAATCTTTCTGTCTTTCTAGGGAGAGAATGATTGATTTTAAGGTACTGGCTCACATGTTTGTGAAGGTGGCCATGTCTGAATTTCTTAGGGTAAGCCAGTAGACTGGAGATCCAGGAAAGAGTGGATTTTGCAGTTCAAGTCTAAAGGTCCTCTGCTAGAATTCTCTCTTCCTCAGGGGGAGGTCCGTCTATCTATTAAGGCCATCAACTGACTTGATGACTTGTACCCACATTATGGAGGACAATCTGTTTTACTCAAAGTGAAATATTAATCTCCTCTTCCTTTAAAATTACTAGACATATATGAAAGGAAAAATCTGAAAATCTATTCCCCAGAACACTCTCTGCTCTTTCTCAAAAGCTGAAATCTGGCCCACCTAAAGGTACTGACTTTTCTACTGAAGCAGTTGAATCGCCTACCTTACAGAGCAGTAATGGGAACTAAATAATTTGACACTGACAGGAGCTTGAACACCTCTAGTTAACACCTGTGAAGAGCTCCACAAATAGTAGCTATTGTTTCATTGTGACTTTGGGCGAGTACCATAGCACTTGAAAGTCAGTCCTTTCCAAGAACTTTTCTTATTCAAATCCAAGCTGTGTGAAAGATGCATTGTAGAAAGTGCATTGACAATGCTTTCAAAATTAAAAGTACTAAGTATGTGCAACCTTGTTATTAGGACACACTGTTTCAAACAAAAATTGCACTGGTCAGGCCCTTAAACAGGTAGGGAAGAATGTAGTCAAGGCTATTGAGATAGGGAGAGAGACCAGAACTCAGTATGAGCTCAACAGTCCTGAAACAAAGGGCAGAAAAAGATTTTAAGAACTGGTACCAGGGTATCAAAGCCCATCTGTGTGGAAAGTTTGGTCAAGCTGAGAACTTTAAGGCCTTGTCGGTCACTGCCTATAACTAAATAGGACTTTAAAGACACAAATTTCGAAGTAGAGGGAAATACGTTCTTACCTTTTAAAATAAGAAACAAGGGTCCCTAAGGGAGTGAGAAGGGTTACAGTTCAGACAGCAGGATTAAAAACTGGCAACAGTTAAACAACACACAACCAGTAGATGGAAATTAGAAATTCAACAGTTAAAATCTGTTATTCCTGGGAGATATCCTATTGCCTGGTGCTTTTAATGACTAAATGTTCTTATTTAATGACCTTGTACCATTATTAGCATCAGTGTGTTAATACATTTAAAATGCTTATAGCCCATAGTGAGCATATAGCAGCCCTCAATAGCCATTATTTATTTATTCTGAAAAACTCTTTCCTTCCTCTGCAGAACTTCGGGCAAGTAATGCTTCAGGGTATATGCTATTGACTTTCAAAAATAATGGACTTGAAAATGTAAAGGATTTTCCAAACTAGCATGTGGACAGGCATCTACAATCCTTACACTCGCCTTGAGTGATACAAAATCTTCATGCAAGAAAGATGAAAATTGCAGAGTAAGAGAATAGTCAGTATTTCTAAATCATATGATTTGCATTTTGATATTTTTATGATACTTATTTTTATAATCATGGTTTGCATATAATTGTACTAAATAAGAAATGGCCTAGTGCTGGGAAAACGTATTAGTTCAAAAACTGATATATATTGTGGGGAGAGATAGCCTCTTAGTAATATTCACATTTTTCATGTTAAAGAACTGATCAAAATAGAATTTTGAAACAGTGATTTGCAGCTATTAATCTATCATTTTTAAAGGATCAGCCTAACTTCAAACAAGCATTGGAGAAGTATAAAAAATTAGTTGGGACATTGACTATCCTGTGTCTTTATGGTCTCTAAAAGTACTGTTTGGGAGAATAATGTAAAAATGGACACTTCGTAGAATATGAGCCAAAAGGAAATGTCAGTTTAAGTTGCAATCTGATTCTAGAAGTGCTACAAATCAGATGGAATTTATTAACTGAATGGCTTCTAAAATAGCTACATACCATTGCACCATTGCATTGCTGTGGTCAGCTATCACTTGGAGAGATGATTGGATTTCTCATTTAAAGCTTCATAGCTAAGTATTATAAGAAAAGCAAGAGTTTCTTAATAAAATCAAGTATGGATTTATGTTTTAAATACTACTAATGAATCTGAAATCTCTCAAATTTCAAATATCCTACAACTCATGTGTGATTAGTAATTCTACGTGATCTGCCTCGCCAGGTTTTGCTGGACCCTGGGGCGAGATGAGGTTAGAGCACACTAAGTCTTGACAGTCACTCCCCTGCTTCCGCCCCAGGAACAAAGTATTTTGCTTCAAATGTTATTCTATGTTTTCAGTTACCCTTTGACAAAAACAGACTGGAAAATTGTTCACTTAAAGTTTTTATTTTAAAGCAGCAAAAGAGAATCTAGAGACTGTAAAAATCCTAATAATGAAGTAATAACTATTGTTAATATCTGTGGCTATGTCTCTTCATCTAGAGGAAAAATAAAAGATTCTGAGTGCTACACTACCATTCAAAATGTAAGCATTCAAAATTAATTGAAAACCACTTATTTTTACTTCCTTTTTCCCTATCAGTATTTAATTTGAAATAAGGGCTGTTGTCACATCTCAGAATCTGTTAGAAAGCAATGATTTTTCCTTGTGTTATGTAAAAACCTCGGCCATGAACTGCGATTTTTTTCATTGTTTTTCAGTTCCATTGGCTTTAAGCCCAAAAGGTGAAGGTGGTGTCAGATCAGCTCCGTTCAGATTCCTTTTAGCTAATTCTCTATGCAAATACCTCTATGCCACTACTGATAATAAGCATATGAGGGCAGAAAAGTACAGAATGCCTTCATTTCTCACTGTCAAAAAAAGATGAGCTGTACTTCTATAGGCTACATTTGCCTCATCTTACCATTTAGAAAACAGGTCTCTCCTATTCTTTCTGTTCATTTTGATGTTTACTTTCCTATTTTTTTTTTTTTTTTGTCTTTTTTGGTCACAATCTCCAGGTAATGGTGATATTATTGACCTCTTTGATATGACCATTGGTTGAGCAAGTTTTGTTTTTTTTTTTAAACTGAATAGGTGCCAAGATTTTCATTTATATATTGATATGTAAGTGGAAAAATCTCTTCAGAATATAGGTAGAATATAGCTTGAGTATGCAAGTAGATTACTGTCATCTTTTCCCTAAAATGAATTTTTAAAAAATAACTGCAAGGCTTACATTTAGAAGATGAGTTTCTAACACTGAAATCAGCAGGTTCTTAAAGGCAATGTTTCTCAAAATCTTATGGTCCCTGAGCAGTTTTGTGATTTTTAGATGGGTCAACAAGTTTGAAAAAAAAATTTTCATTCATTTCACAGAATGAAATCAAAGGTTTATTATAACTTTTGTGGAAATCTTATACATTTATAATAATAATAATCATGTTATGTGGCCTGCCTTGTTGAGCTGGTCTTGGCTAATGTTCAAATAATAGAAGGTATATTTTTGAGGATTCATATTTTTTTTGTGTGTGTCATTATCATTTTTTATTTTGTTAAGCATGCATATTTGATTATTGTTTTTTGCATTCTATTAAATCCTCACTTTATTAATTGGGTTATTAGTGAAAAAGTGGGTTACTGAAGTATAAATTCAGTGATTTTAATTAAGACTACAACTTAAATCTATTAATGGGAATAATCAAGACCTGTGATTTCCTAGAGCTCTAGTTCCTATGGAAGTACTAGAAATGACACTTCATCCAAATAGCTTGAGCTGGACTATTAATACTTTAGCATTAATTACAGAATCTTGGATAAATCAATAACATTTTCCCCAGAAGAGATTTAATAATATACCCTTCCTGCAGGGAATTAATTAACAGCAAAAGTTAGAAAAATAGACAAAATTATACAGGTGCATTCAAAGTGGCATACATCATAGCCAGAACGGAAACAAGAGACTATTGAGGAAGAAGTTGTAAACTAGTAGAAATGAGATATTGGCAATGTTTTTTGTCAAAGGGCAGTACTGAATGCACATCAAACTGATGTCATACAGGTAGAAGAACAAAATCAGTCACATTTGTGAGCTAGGATGTATTTTTTCACACTTGGATGAAACTAGTCATATACAGACCCTGAATTCACACATAGCTCACACAGTATATGTAGAGGGGAAAGAATTGATCATTTTGACTCTATGTCTAGTATACCCTATATATGAAAATAAATAACAATGGTGTAAACTTTGATATAAAATGGAGTGTTTGGGATCAATAGTTTTATTAGAGTACTCAGAAGAAAAAGCATTGTCCTAGTAAAAAAGGATATATCCAAATATGGATCTGAGTTTATTCAGAAAGAAATCTTAAAAGTTACCAGAGTCTACTGCTCTGAATTCTAAGTTGAAAGAATCACTGAAGATGTTTAATACAGTCCAGTATTGAAACTGGGTGTTCTTCTGCTGAGAGTCCTACAGAAGTAAATCCAGTCTTAGGAAAAACCGCTTTTGTCCTCTCAAGTACACTAACTAGAAAAGAGAGGTCAAGGATATTAATTGGGTCAAGAAGAGAGTCGGCCTCTTTCTTTGCTGCTTTGGATTACTTAGCTCATTATTCAGAAGATGTACAGGAAAGAGTCACAATGCCAAGTTATCTCCAAGCTTTCTTTTTTTTTTTTTTAATTTTATATGCAGGACAACATTAAGTAATGATTAATTAACTAAACCAGAGTTGTTTTGTTGTTGTTGTTGTTGTTTTGGTTTGGTTTTTTGGGGGGGGGGGGGTTGTTGGTTTGGTTTGGTTTTTTTAAGAAGTCTGTGCCCCGGGAAGCACAAGCAGAGAAAGCTGAATCTGTAGGCATTCTCATGGATTTAAAATGATCACTGCTCAAGTCAAGGCATTGTTGTGCCTCTTCCATAAGGAAAAGGAGTGTAACTTTTTGCTGTTATTGTTTGGGCTACTGAGAAGCTGGCTTTCTTTATTCTGCAATAGAAAAGTCTGATACACCTAGAATTTCTTAGTAACAATATATTTTTGTAAAACAATATTTATTTCCACTCCCTTCACTTTTTATAATCTTTGAAATACTTCTCACTCAGTTCTACCTGTCATTTATAAAGATTGTATGCTATACCCTTTAATACACAATTGCATCTTCATTTGAGATTTTACCTAAGGCAGAATTTAAAGGATAACCAGGTGAATATAATGAGACTATTAAAATAATGACATCTTATTAGACACAAGCCAAGGATGGCCAAGCATAATGGGTACTTTAATCTTTGCAGCTCCTTTAAAATTGCTATTAATTTTATACATTTTTCCATGGAGTTGTAAATTTTAAACTCTTTGGGCTTTTTTAAAACTCTATAGGTAAATTTTAAACTCTATTTCATTTGACCAAAATTTGGTTGATTTACAAGCCCTTTTTGTATATCCCAATTTAATTTAGCTTTTTGGGATCAAGATGATATATTTACTCTTGGACATTTTAACACAGATATTTTGAACTCCTAAAGAGTACCATTATCTTTCAATTAATAAACACATGCTATTAATTAGTCTTATTGGTTATTTTCCTTGCAGACATGTTTAAAGTAATTTTAGGCAGTCATCAAACCATCTGTTGTAAGAACTTTTTTTTCTATTTTCTCCCACTGTCAAATATACCACAAGTTATTCCTAAGAACAGTAATAGATTTTTTACAAACCTTTCAAAGAATGGGATACTACAACTCTCAATCTGAACAGAGAAATCTAACTCACGGTGAGTAATGCTGTGTAATAACGTGGCACTGAGATTTTCAACCATTGCACCTTTAATACAATAGCTCAAAACCACCAATATGCAGGGATGGATTTCACAAATGGACATTGCAACACTCTAGTCAGTACTTCTTTTCACACAGGTAAGTGCCAAATTTGTCAGTCCAAAAAACTGAAGGACAACTTTGATCTAATTTTCTTATTAGCTTTCCAGTTATTGTTAATTCTTTTTCCTGCCAAAGTCTTCAAATTATATAATTTATTCTTGAAAAATTATTTCCACATTCTCAGTCATAAAGCTAAGATTCATTTTTATGAATCCAAAAATGTAGGTCATTGGGCAACTAACTCTTTGGAGTTCTATAGAACTAAAGTCTCTTACATACTGAGCTATGATTATAACTCTTGGATTCCTACAACTTGTCGTCACCTCCTAAAAGAAAAGGAGAAATGGGTCTTCTGTATGAGAGTACTTTTTTTTTTTTTAAAGAAAGGCAGACTGCCACATGCAGCACCTCACCAGGATGTGTTTGGAGTCTTGGAAGCTTGGCCACCCTACATTCTCCTACAAATGGAACTTGAGAGCTTCTTTGAAGGTGTCACTAGTCATATACCCTTGACCAAGATCTGTCTTCGTCTATTGGGGAAGGTTTGTTCCCTTGGACCAAGGGTGTACCTTCACACCTTCAGGAGGGGTGCACCTGGAGCTGTGAGGGAGGAAGATGACCCCTGCCTGGCCAGCCAGATCAGCTGGATCAAACCCTGAAGATCAATGGGGTGATAGATGTTGTAGCCAGATTGCCCCCACATCCTCCAGTTCTTCATTTTTTACAGCTCTGAGGTATCACTGAACTGCAATATACGTTATTTAAAGTATAGAATATATTTTCCCACACACACATGTTTGTGTGTGTGAATTTATCACCATAATCAAGAAAACGAAACTACCCACCAGTACTCAAAATTTCTCTGTAACTTTTTGTAATCTTGTTCTCCTGACCTTTTACGTTTCCATAACCTGTAGGCAACTACTCATCTGCTTTCAGTTTCTGTAAACTAGTTTGCATTTCTAAAATTGTATATGAATGGAACAGCACATTTTCTTACCAAGTTTCTCTCATTCAGCATAAACATTTAAATATCCATCCACATGATTGTATGTATCCATACTTTGTTTTATTGCTGAGTATTATCTCATTGTATTATTAATACACCACAATCCTATGGGTGGACATTTAAATTGTTTCCAGTTTTTTGGCTATTGCAAACAAAGGCTACCATGAATATTTGAATAAATGTCTTTGTATGGACATATGCCTTCTTTTCTCTAAGAATACAATGGCTATTTCATTTGGCAGATGGATATTTAAATTTATAAGAATCTGGCAACTTATAAACAAATAGTTTTAGAGTTTTACATTGCCACCAGTATGAACTTTCCAGGTGCCCCGTATCCTGACCAATAGTTGGTATGGCCAGTCTCTTTAGTTTTAGGCATTTAAAGAGATGCATAGTGGGAATTCATTATAGTTTTAATCTGCACTTATCCAATTACGAATGACCTTAGGCATTTTTCATGCATTTTGTTTGTTTTTGTTTTCTTTTTTCTTTTTCTTTCTTTTTTTTTTTTTTTTTTTTTTGCTATCTCTATATCTTTTTGGGTGAAATGTCTGGGGAAATTGTATGTTTCACCTAATTTGTTTTCTGTCTCTCACAGATCACCATTCCTCATTGCCTAATGTCTAATGTTGTGAAACCTTTTATTTTCTTTTGTCTGATTTTAGAATTGTTTCAGGTGGGAAAATAAATCCAGTCCCACCTTGGCCAAAGTAGAAGTTCTTATCTGCACAATCAAGTGTTTAGCCTTCTTTCAATGAATCCACAAACACTTTACCTACATACCAGTCATTTATGTCCAAGTAAATGTTTCAGCATTTTCTTTCTCCCTTACACACTTCTCAGTCCTGCCATGAAAGGGCTCTAAGGACCATACACTTCTATATGTGGTATTCTATTTTTGTCATGAGATATAACTAGATAAATTCATAGGTGGTTTCTACACTTATTCTAAATTTCTCTGTCACTAAAGATGTGCAATTTACTCTCCAATACTGCTGGAGTTGTTATAGTGAGCATTTCTACTGTGTCTGCAGACATTTCCCCAGATGTCAGCTTTGGATCTATTCACAGAACTATCATTAGCCTTTGTTTCAAGTCACTGATTATTTTCTCTAACTACTACAGTTGAACAATTCAGTGTTTTGCACAGTTGGATGTATTTCCATTTGACAGAGGAAAATGATTGGGAATTAATAATTAGCATCTGTGCCAAATCTGCTTATGGATCACTTTAATTTAAGAAAACAATATGTATGGTGAATCCCAGATACTTACACTGGGGCTGTTTCCCTTATCACCATAATTTTTACACTGTTGAAATTGTTTCACATTGTAGGACTATATAAAAAAGGGACTATTCATTTTCTGGTGAAATGAATTCATAGTTACAACCTCAAACTATAGAAGCTATCATCACAAGTAACAGGAAGAGAGGAACACAGTTGAAAATCAACTAGAAACTTCCTAATTATATGTTATGATTCTAAATTATATTTCCCATGATACTGATCAGCTACATGTTAGGTATGTTCTGGGCCTTAAACATTATCTCTCTGCTTTGGATCTAGTTCCTGGATAATTAACTACTACAGTAGTTATTTGGTCAAAGAGAATGTTTAGTTTTTTAATTTACCTTTGTGTTGAGTTATGACTGTAGCAGGCTTTCTTTCTTCATTAGCTACCCCAGAGTTTATAAACAAAAATCAATTACAGAAATCAATTACAGAAATTCACCTTAATTTATCACATTAATGTTTTCCTTAATGCATCCAGAATATTTTGTTCAAATCTGTCACCTCCTCTGTTGTAACAAAGATAAGCTAAGAAGTCTTATTTCAAGTTGTGTCATACTGATCTAAGACAAACACATACGAGTGAATGGCTGTTTTAACACCTGTGTCTCATCTGTTTTGTGTATTTCACCATTTTTATGTCCCCTTAAGAGGTTATCTGATATGAGTGAGTTATACAAAAGGTCACCGAAGACCAAAATCTGTCCGGTTATAAGGTTTAAAAAATCTCAGAGAGAATAACTGGCTTTTTTTTTTTTTCTTCATAATGACTAAAGGTTGAGTAGAATACCAGTTGGGATTCTGGGTTTCATGCTTAGCAAAGTTTTAATCTCATTGCTTAAGCAAAGGTCTAGCTTACAAGAGTCAACTCAAGATCTAAAAAGACTCGTCTATGTGTTCTCTCAAATCTGACTTGTCAAAGAAATACTTAGTTGATATATTCACATCATAAAATGTCTTCACCTGGTGGTGAAGGTTTTTGAGAATTACATTGTAAATTTTCATTTAATTAAAATCACATTTTTCTAATATGGGTTCACAATTTCTTTACTTTGATAAGTTTGGTGAATTTTGTCATGAAATATTTTATGGAATACTCTCATGGCTAAACATCTTCTTCTCAACAATAGTATTTCTTTCTCAATGTCTTCTGCTGGGACTTGTTAAAGATGCAAATTCTTGCTTCAAACCCTCTCACCCTGCATCTTCTACCAAATCTAATGTACCAGAAACTTGGAGCAAAGCCCAACAATCCTTTAACAAGCCTTTCAGTTGATTCTGAGCAAGTCAAAGGTAGAGAACTACTGCTATATACAGTATTACTTTGTAACTCAACAATTTTGAAACTGTCATAAAATGAAGTACCACAGGAAATGTCTACTATTTATTAGTTGATTTGATTCAAATATTAGCCTGTGAGTCTATTTAACTGATGACCTATACAAAACTCCTTGTAACAAACCAATCTAAAAATATGGTTGAAACAGAGCTTCATAAAGATGAAACTGTATAATATCAAATGTAGGACAGATACCTAAGGATACAGCAAATGCCGCATCTTGTAAAATAAGTTTAAATAGTTGTTTCTGAGAAACTTAAGCAAAAGAATTTGCTAATAGCTATGCTATTTCCCCCTAACATGAATTCCTTTAATCTGCTTATCAAACTCTATTGAGTGCATTTAAATATTGAGTTAGAAATAACAGAGTGAAAACTGACTAATTTAATATGCATGTATTTGTTATTAATGTATATGCCCTAAATGAGAAAAGATTTTTTAAAAAATGTTACCTAGTGAAGGTAACAAAGCTAAATCATTCCATATAATTTTTATGTTAAGATAATCTTATGTCAAAGTTATCTTATAAGTTATTGATCTTTTCTTTATCTGTCACACAGAGTTTGTATTTATTCCTTTATTTAGAAAACAAGAAACTCAAAGAATCCAATTCAATATTTAGTTATAAAGTGGTAATGTGAGTACAGTTGATTCCAATACTTAGCAGCTTTCAATATACTGAGAAGTGATAGCAATAGAAATTGGAGTTCTGATCAATCCATCAGAGTATCCCCTTAAATACATGGATGGTCATGAATCTATAGAGACAATAAGAGTTGAGCCATATTTGAGGCTTCAAGTTAAGCCATATTTGAGGTTCAAGAATTCATAGATGTGAATTACTCCTAACAGTTGCCCAAATTATTTCCAAAACACTATACACTACTCTGCTGTTCTGTTTGAATATGCCTCTGTATTCCTGTCTGTATGAGGAAGGTGGGCAGGATAGGAAAATCCCTTCTGCTTTGCCACAAGGTAGAATTTTCAATAACAATATAACTTTGGTTTTTATTTTTATTCCATCACCCCATGCATTTTGGAGGATATTTGTTTGGAAGCTTACATTACAGGAACTTGGAGACATGCCACGTTTTCCAGGGGACAGAATCCTTAGAGCATGACCCACAGTTAGCACTGTTCCTGCACGTGGTGTGAAAAGAAGACAGAGAAGAAGAGGAGCCCATTTCGAATCGATAAACTTGGAATCTTTGTTCTGACATTTTCTTACCCTATTTTGTTAGACTATTAAATTAACCTCTTAGTTTCATTGTCTATAAATTAACATAATAGTTCTTACTTTGGATGGTTACTGTGAGATTTAATGTTGACGTTGCTTTCTGTCCTCACTACCTCCTACAGTGAGTTTATGTGGTTGTCAATAAAAGCAGTTTACTTGCAAGGCAATGATCAGTACATTTTCATTAGTCATTGTTTTCCCTGGGACAATGATTTTAATTTCTGATTCTCTTACTTCAGTGGTGTTCGGTTTCTGCGGTCTTAATAAGTTTTTGCTGTGTTCTTTAATGTTGTTCTCATAGAACAGAAGCTAACTTTTAACATCCCTTTACTATTAAATATTTAATAATGTTTGAACACTAACTTCTTAAGAATGTTTTAAATCTTTCTGTAAATACGGCAGTACAAATCACAGAGGTTTAGACTTTCACTAGATACTAAAAAAAACAACAACAACAAAAAACAAAACCAAGGAATTAAATCAACTACAAGCTAAGTAAAGTTACATAGGAGATTTCATATGGTAAGGAGGGCAAACAACATATTTTCATCTATTTCCCTGGAGTAAGAAACTTTATCTGCTAATTGCTAGTTAATGACCATGAAGTGCATTGAAAATGTGTAAGAGCTGTATATAATGTTCGAAACTTTATGACTCCTTCAAATACTATGATCATTTAACAACAGTTGAAAATTCTTTATGCTAATTGCTTCTCTTACTCATTTATATTGCAGGGTGACTGCTCTCATTTGAAAAGAAAAGAAAAATTAACATTCCTTTAGCCCCCTTCCCATCCCTAGTGAAGGCCCTCTGGTTTTCATGTTTGACATGAGCTCAAATAGTCCTTTAACTACTAAATTTTCTCTGTTCCTTGAAGTGTGATGTATAAATAATGGTACTCGATGGAATCTTTCTTTAGTCTCTTGTTTCAAAATTAAGATCGTCTAAGTGTTGTCAGACGCTTAAGTTTCTAAAATCCCAATCCTGTAGTTTTATTTTTAACCTTATGTACTCTTGATTCTGGCCAATTGCCACATTTCCTATTTCCTCTCCCTCGAAAGGCACAAGTTCAATTCTCCTGTGTACAGCTTGGCAGCACATTTTGTGTGCATTCTCCAAAGACTGCCATAGCAACATAAAATGATAACTTATGCTTACATAAACTTTCATGGTTTGGAAAAATAAATGCTTGGCGTGACATCAATAGTTTGTCTCTATCTCTTAGTCCTCCACTCTGGAATAATATGAAAATTATGGATAGGTTGTCGCTTTTATCTTTTTTTCATGTATGGAAGTCCAAATTGGCTGCTATGATTCATGCTGACCTTCTCACATCACTTTGTAGTCATGGTCTCTTGGTGCTCCATTCTGTGGCTGAATGGAGCAGCAATCAATTTATTACTGAGAAGACAGCATCAGAATGGAGAAAACAGTGTGTGAAAGGGATGCATGTGGTTGACTGTCATCCTGCTTTGTCTCTTTAGAATCGAAACTATAAAAACATAGTATATTGAACTGTACAATGATTTATAACTGGCCCTAGTTTATGTCTGGGCTGGGGATAAAATATTTATCAATATTATATATTGTCTACAATCTCTGAGTTACCATTTTTTTCATTTAATTATTTATCACCACAGGAATTTATTAAGGGCTAAACGTTACCCATGTGTAAGCTTCCTTTAAAAGTAATTCAACACTAGACTTTATTTTTCAAAATTTCTTTTCATGATTCTATAGGCTTATACCTCAGTATTTAAAACAAATGTTTTTAACTGCTCTATGAAACATCAAAAGGCAAAATAAATATGGATTTACCTATGCAAGGAACCTATAACCTGATGCCGGGGTATTGAGAAAATACTAGGTTATCACTCAGCATAATTCAAGTCATTCCTTTCAATCCCGATCAATTTTTGTTGAAATGAGAAAGTTTGATACCTAATGAGCCATAGTAACCAGAGATCTAAAGTGCAGCCGGCACACCTGGGTGGCTCAGCCCGCTAAGCCTCCTCTTGGTTTCAGCTCAGATCATGATCTCATGGGTCTTGAGATCAAGCCTCATGTGGAGCTGTGTCCTCAAAGAGAAGCCTGCTCGAAGGTTCTCTCCCCTCTCCCTCTGCTCCTCCTTCCCCCCCACTCCCTCTCCCTTTCAAACAAATAATCTTAAAATACCTCTGAATTACTGAGATCAGAGCCCATGAGAGTGGAAGACATCCTTCACTTCTGTAAAAATGGGAGACTTCAGCCATTTTCCTTGTTTCAACTGTGCTAGAGAAGCAGCCCACAACCTCCAGGCACAGGGGCCTTCAAAACAGTGTTTCAGGGGCGCCTGGGTGGCTCAGTGGTTTAAGCCTCTGCCTTCGGCTCAGGTCATGATCTCAGGGTCCTGGGATCGAGTCCTGTATCGGGCTCTCTGCTCAGCAGGGAGCCTGCTTCCTCCTCTCTCTCTCTGCCTGTCTCTCTGCCTACTTGTGATCTCTCTCTGTCAAATAAATAAAATCTTAAAAACAACAACAACAACAACAAAAAACAGTGTTTCATTTGCTTGAAATCTGCTTCATAGCTCTTCTGTTTGGCCACATCCTACTCCTACTTAGCCTCTCAAGTACAATACCATTCCCACAGTGTGGTCTTCCCTGACCCGAGATCAGTACCCAAGCACGATCTGATAGCACTCTGGTCCCCCTTTCTCCTGACACCATCCATTGGTAACCACTCAGTCAATGGAAATCATACCTGCCAGGAAGACGCATTGAAGGCACAGACAGTATTTAACACATAGGAGAAGTTCAGCAGATGTTTTCAGAATAAATAAAGGATAAATGACATGTTAAACAACTTGTCATTTAAAGTACATGCAAGCTTTGGAGGTTTTTGTCAGTGAAGTCATGACATGGCTTGAAAATAGAACTTTACAATAACTTAGCTCATGACAAAGAACCCCAAAACAAAAGGGAAGAATGAAGTCATAAATGTTTGGGGCAAAGTAATTTGTCAAAAAAAGATAGATCAAACTTTTACTTTTGCCTCTAGATGGATTAAAAATCTCAATGTGACAAGTATTCCCATATAGTTAATATTACTTGAAGGAAGTCATTGTGCTCTACAAGGGACCGGCTAAACAAGGCAAAAACAAAAACAAACCAAAAAAAGCAAACAAACAAACAAAAACCCAAAACCACTCTGTAACACAAATACAACATAAAGTTTAAAAAAATAAGGGATTTGATTGTATCAAAATTAAAGAGTTTTGTTTAAAAGCATAGAATAGACAAGGTTAAAAAGATCAAAGGCTGCTTAGAAGATATGTGCACACATGCAAGGCAAAGGAACATCTAATATTTAGAATACAAAAGAGGAGGAGGGGGCGGGGGAGGAGGAGTCCTAGAAACTAGCAAGAAAAGAGACAAAACCTAAACTTATAAATGGGCAAACTCTAAATGATTCAAAAGAATATAAAGGTCACTGCTACTAATTTTCAAACAGCAACGGCCTGTTAAAACATATAGATTCAAAAAGATTGTTAAAAAAAAAAAGATTGATGTGTTAAGTATTGCTAGAAATATGGGGAAATAGAGGCCACAGCACTGCTGGTAACTGTGGGAAAGGTATAGTCATTTTATAGAGCAAACTGATAATGCTTTGTCAAGTTGTTTTTCTGAACCTTCAATTTCTCTTGGTAGAATTATATACCCATAACTTTGCCCAGTGATTTGGCAGTGCTTTTCACAAAATAGGAAAAACATATATGACTCACCTATTAATTAAAGGGTTACTCATGTGGCTTCATTTAGCCAATGTAATATGAGTGGACTGGTTACAAGCAGAGATTGAGAAAGGCTTGTATGAGTCACGTAATTGGTCAAGAAAAGAATATGCCCCAAGTGGCCACAGCACCGTCAGCCTGATTACCTCCATGAGAGACACAGCAAACATACCTGAACCCAACACATAGCCTGAACACCGGAAGCTCACATGGACTCTTCTCTTCATTCACCAACCCCCAGGTCGGGCACATTCTTCCTTGATAAGACCTGAGATATCTGTTACTTTTTTCGCTATTACCATGAATGATAATTTAGATAATTTAGTAATTACCTATTTAATTACTATAATAGTATCTTTACTAATATCTTCATCTCTCTTCTGCTTCCCCTTCCCCATACCTCAGCCCAACCAATTCAACCTGAAATCTTTTCCCATAATTATTTTTTCCCCATAATTATTTTTTTAATGCTGATCTGACCATGGCATGGTAATTTCCTGCTTAAAATCCTTCCAAGGGTTTCTATAATTTCTGTGATAAAATGAAACTCACTTCCTTAGTATATAGTGTCCATTAGGTATATAGTGCCCATTAGGTAGTGAGTCTGGCCATTTCTCTATTTCTTCTTCCATTCTCTCCCTACATGCTCCCTTGAGTTCTGTGCTGGTTGCCATCTGCTGTTACTCAGAATTATCCCCACACTTGTAATTAACTCTTCCTCTATAACTCACAGGCAGGAGACCACATTTCTTAAACACCATTGTCAGCAGAGTTCAAATTCAAGAAAATGTCTGTGTAAGATCTTGGGAAAAGATTGGAATGGTGGAATAGGCACAGAAAGCACCGGTGTTCCTCTGACACCAGCAGGCAGGTGTGTGAAATTCAGCAGAAAACAGACAGAGATTTAATATTGACTAAAACAGGCACAGATTGAATAGTGACGACAATGTCTCCTGTACATATCAGTGTTGTATTCACTGGTGTTAGTTTCTTGCAATTATTATGACATTCTAAGTTTCTGATATCCCTGGAAGTCATCCTTGTCCTTTGGAAACTCAGTCCAAAAGTTTTGTAATGACTTATTCTTTATATTAAATATTTAGGCTGAAATCTGTAGTATGTTTTGTATTCTTGTGCTTCTTGACAGAAGCAAATCTACAGACAACTCAGGTGATCTCATCTCACACATTTCTGATCTCTGTCTCTGATTTCCTTTATCTGAGGCTCCCTATCATTACTACATTGCTTCCTTTCTACTTTTCTTTTTTTTTCTCTCTCTCTCTTTCACAAAACTTAGCTGAAAAGTCACTTTCTTAGGGAGACTTGTGAACAACCTCATAAACTTGATGAAGATGTTCTCAATTCAAACGGATTTTCTCTCTCATACAGAATTTTGATTGTTTCTTAATTTGTGTCTATTCTCTATGTTGTTGTAAGTATCTCAAGAGCAGAGCCGTCTAAATGCGCTAAAGGATAATAAGTGTATAGTTGGTGCTCAAAGGATAGTTCACAAGGGAGAGATATTAGCACCTAACATGAATCTTTCAAATTATGTCACAAAAATAGGACTACTCAGAGAGCTTATATTACACTCGACACAACACAGCATAGTGTTCTATATTATTTATGCTGAAGTTACACACACCTGAGGATTGAAACATAGCTCTGCCACTTGTTGTCTGTGTTATGAATGAAAAATTACCTCACCCTGCTTCGTGATTGTTTTCATAACTATAACACAGCTATAACAATAACCAGGACATTATAGGATTTCTAAGAGAATTAAAAGACATATTTAACATAGTGTTTGCACAGAGCAAGTAATAATAAGGGCTATTATTGCTGTTATTATCATCATTACTCAGTCCCAGGATTCACAATTCAAACTTGGAACCAAATACGTTTTTAGATGAACTAGTAGATAGCTTCAGCTCTCACTATGTGCTATTTATAATTCAGGAATCAAAGACAATTCAACAATGTTCTTTGCAATTGAAACAGAGCATCTGAACTCATTATTTGGCCTTTGGAATGGAATAGATTCGGACTGTGTTGGATAGTTGTATATTTATAAATACATGTTTTCTACAATTAGGAGTATTGGAAAAATTAGTAATGGCTTGATACTAAGCTTTATTCAACTAATCAATACCAGGCTTAGTCCCTCTAGAAGGAAATAAACCTTACAAATCATGTTTTTGAAATTTTGGGAAAAAATGAATTTATACCCACATAATGAGATTTCAGAAAAAAGAGAACATAGTCTTTCACTATTCACCAACACACAAAAAAGAATTTGTTTCTCTTATGCTTATTGTATTCCAATATGGTATATTATAGCATCCATATTAATATATATTCATATTGCACATAGATGAATAATAAATATATAATTATATGGATGGCATCCAGATTTTAAGTTGAGATAATTTGGAATTTAAACATTTTTATATATGTCACACTTATTTTTATAAAAGAAAATGCCATTTTCTCTCAAGCAAAGAAGTTATTCAATTTCATGAAATACAGACTATATTTTTTCAGGCATAATAGTATGTTTGTTTGAGGTTCTTTGTATAAAAGATGGTTTTCAAAATACTACATGATTATTTTTTTCTTTGTGTGGCTTGTAGAAAATCATTTTGGAAGGATTTAATCTAAATGTCTTTGCTAAGTAAAACTTCCACATATTTTAGAAAAACAAGTCAAACTATGTAGAGACAAGATGCTTTAAGAAAAAAAAAAGATTGTATTTATTTATTTGAGAGACAGAGAAAGAGTGGCGCGGGGAAGCAAAAAGAAGAAGAGAGAGGAAGAGAGGGGGGAAAGGGAATCTAAAGCCGATTCCAGGCTGAGTACAGAGCCCCAGCCGGGCTGGATCCCATGATGGTGAGATCATGACGTAAGCTGAAACAAAGAGTCTGGCACTTAGCTGGCTGAGCCACCCAGGTTCCCTGAGACAAGATGCTTGTAAGTAACCATGTTCATTTATTTATCATCCTTGTCTATAATTTCTATCAAAATTAACTAATAAAGGCATTTACATAGTGGTTTTTCTGAAGGTGCTGGGCTGTACATGTAGGTGAGTGTGTGTGTTAGTCTTGAAGCTACCCGAGTTTTCTGCACGTCGTGTTATATTGTTAGGAGAATCATATTTTGCAGCATATATCTTTGATATGCTAGATCCGATCTAGCACAGTCTATGATTCTCTGGAACAGATTTGCAACAGTGACAACATTGTTAATGTATTCAGTGGACATTATGTCTCACATATGTTATGTAATTGAATCTTCACAACAAAACTATTAGGAAGGTATTATTATCTTCATTTAATAAATGAGTTAACTGGTTGATAGAGGATGTTAAATTGTTTGATAGAGAAAAGAGTTACACTAATGATCCAGTCTGTCTGACACTGTGATTTGATTGTGATGTATATACATTAACCACAGAACAGAATTTTTTCAAAGTATGATACCTGGCTGTAGGTTGGCTCCAGCCAGCTCACAAGAGCAGGTTGTGTGCATGCCTTTTCAACAATCTGTTCCATGATGTCACTTGGACAGCATGAAATAGACCCTGGTAAGACAATATTATCACAGGAATAGGTAAATGATGAAAATCAGGGCTTTTGTACTTTGGGGAACCAGTTTACCTGCACACCACCAGCAATGAATAGCCTGTGACTATGCTATTAAGTGACAAAAAAAAAAAAAAAAATGAATTCATTCTTTGTGTTCTTTTGAATATATTCAGAAAAACTCATTTCCTCCTATAACTATTGGCTTTACTAAATCCAAAGCAAATCAGTTTAAAGCTCACTTAAATGAGCTGTTAATAATTTTAGAGTGTTTAAAGATACATTTACTGAAGGCTCCAGATCAGCTTCCTTCTACGAATTTTAATTGCCATACAATCATTAGCAAGGGTGTGGTTCTTGTTATGGATGGCTGGATAGCTAGATGGCAAACCCTAGAAATTTCAGGAACTCCTCCTATGGACGTACTGTAACTATAATCTTGAGGTGTTGATTAAAACATTTCTACTTGTGCTCTTTAAGTGATAATTGTCATTGGTTAAATATAATTATTAAAACTTTAGTGTCTTTATGGTTTTTGCTGATGCGATGCATAATAACTCATGTTTCTATGAATAGCGCACGGGACCTATGCTTTATCAATTAGTAGATTTTAGTGGATGTGGGAATGGAAGTTCAAATATGAATCTTTTCTATTCCTAGTGATTGTAAACCAGTCTTCTTATCCAAACATACTGTATAAAACATTATTATGACTGATTTCTTACTCTACAAGACAATGAAAAAGAGTAGTCTGTGTTCTAAAAAGACTTTTTTGCTTCCCCTGAGGGAATTGGTTAAAATAGCTTCAGGAATATGTAAGAGAGGATCCCTGTAACATCTTGATGGTTCAGTGTTTAAAAGATAATGACAGAGAAAGGAATATATCTGGAATTAGGAAGATAAGGAAAATCCCAAGAGAGTTGCTCAATTTTAATCATTTTGAGTAATACTTTAAAAACTGCCAGTTTTTATTTCTTACAAAAAATGTATTTACAGAGTTTATGAGTAGATAAATTGTTCGCTCAAGTGTGTGGGAGGAAACTGAGCTGGATAATTTGAGGTAAAAAAGGATGTTGGTCTGAGCGTGAAAGAAAGCCAAATGAGGCAAAATGTTAAGTGATGATTACAGAGAGGATATTGAATTATGGTAGATTTTTAACATAAATTGTACTTATTTTTTTCTTTGAATACACTGTTTTTATTATAAGCAGTTATCTTATTCATGGTGATATCTTTAGATACATTTGTTACAAATGTACAAATGTAGATACATTGTTACACATGTTTAGATACATTTGTGTGGAAGGCTGAATAATGGTCTCCCAAAGATGTCCACATCCAAATCCCCAGTACCCGTAAGTGTGTTAAGTTACAAGACAATGAGGAATTAAGGCAGCATATAGCATTATAGTGGCTAACTAGCTGACCTTAAAATAGGGAGATCATTCTAGATTATTCTGATGGATCCAATATAATCACAAAGGTCCTTCAATTTGGAAGAGGGAGACAGTCAGTGTCAGAGTCATGTGCTGTAAGAAAGATTCCCATCACTGGACTTTACTAGCTTTGAAGACAGAGGTTGGGGGCCATGAACAAAGGAATGTAGTTTGTTTCTTGAGCCTGGAAAATCACCGGATTTTCCCCTAGAGTTTCTAGAAAGGAATGTAGCCCTGTTCACAATTTGATTTTTTGTTCAATGGAACCCATTTTGAACTTCAACCCCCCAGAACTTCAAGATAATAATTTGGTACTATTTTATGTCACTATGTCTGTGGTCATTTGCTAAAGCAGTAATGGGAAATTAATACAGGTAGGATGCTAGCATGTGGAAACATTCTAAAATGCTGGTCTTTCATAATTTGAAGGCATAGCTTCTTCAAAGAGGAAAAAATGCAGGAACTCAATCACTGTTTGAATACAGAAGTAGAGTGGTAAGTGAGGCTGAACCAATACTAAGCCACTTGGGGAAAAGGTTTTCAGATTCTTCCTGAGTGATGGTCAGTCCCAGACCTTCCCATGTCAGCCCATATGTGTGATATCATGTGAGTAATATATGAACTCAAGGCACTTGGTCTGGCATAACAGAAATTATCTCTATATTTCAAAAATAGACTTAATCTTTATAAACTAGATATACGCCAGCTCATCTTTTAATATATTTAATTGGGAAAAGACTTTGTGTTTTGTGGTAGAAATTAGTCAACTGTTGGTTATTAATATGTGCTCAACTTCTTGAATAATGACTGTAAAGCAGTTTGAATAATTCTTGCCAGCTGATTTGCTTGTTGGTTTTATCAAAATTCCAATAAAAGAGGCAGAACAAATACAGTAAGTTTTTTCTGAATTCCTGTGATTCTGACAGATTCGATGGATTTATAATTTTTGTGGTAAGTCCGAAGTGACTAAGCAGTTAAAGCTATTCTGAAAAGATTCAAAACATTACAAGACTGGTTGAATTTCATCAACTCACTCTAATTATTTGTTAATTCATTGTGTGCGCATGTGTTCTCTCTCTCTCTCTCTCTCTCTCTCTCTTACACACACACACACACACACACACACACACACACACACACACACACGAAAGTCAATAAGTTATTTGACACCCATCCAGTATTTCTGTGTGGTAGAATAGCCCCCTGAAGATATCTGTGTCATAATCTCTGGAACCTCTGAATGTATCACCTTAAATAACAAAAACAATTCTGTATATGTAATTAAGGTTCCAGTTGCAAACAGTGAGACCATCACAGGGAAATCACAGAAGCCCTTCAAAAGAGAGAAATTTCTCTGGCTCAAGTCAGAAAGTTGTGGCAAAGAAGAATCAGAGAGATTTGAAGCATGAGAGGGTCTTGTCCCCTACTCCTGCAGGGAGCTCCTCGAAAATGAGTGGGGACAGTTTCCAGGAATAAAGACAAGCTTCTGGTGGGCAGCTATCAGGCATCATGGACCTTGGCAATGACTGAATCCTACCTAGAACCTGAATGAACTAGTTTGCTGATTCTTCCCCAGCAACTCCTGTGAGGATCCTGGTCCTGCAAACACCTGGAGTTCAGGCTTGTGGGATGCTAAACAGACGACCCACCCAAGCTTACCAGACTTCCGACCTCCACAAGCTGCGAGGTAAGAGATTTGTGTTGTTTTCAAGCCCTAATCTTGTGGGAAGTTGTTACAGCAGTGAAAGACGACAAATAGCCTTGCTTCAGGAAGCAGGAATCACATGAAGTCACCAGGACTCTGCAAAGAGCCTGGCCCAGCATGAATCAGATGCCCTGGCTGGGGGAAGCCTGGGAGTCGCAGAGAGCAGAGGATTATTACTGCACTTATTTTCCTCTCAACGGGAACATGCATTGCCTCTGAATTCTCGGTACTATTACAATGACTACAAAGCTAAAAATAAAATCAACTCAAACTCCTAGTTCAGTGTGGAATAGTGCCCTGTGTTTTTGATTCATCTATCACGCTACTTGGCCACCCGGCTCATCCAGAACCTAGGCTGCGATGTGTAACTTCGATATTCACAATATTCTGTTGCCAGGAAATGTGTTAGAGGACATGTTGCAAAATCACTCTTTTGAACACTGCCAATTTCTGCCAATTTGTGTTCCAACTCACACCTCACTCCTGAATTGCTCCCTTTGCAGGACTTCTGATATGTTCAATGATTCGGTTTTCATTTGAATAAACACTTGAAGAAATTTTTGTGCGACTTGATTATAATGTTTCTTGTCAGATATCCATAAAAGACTTATTTTTTTAAAATGTGTTATATCTGAAACATGTACAGGAGAATCCCTTCCTTGCTAAATTCTGTGAAAAACATCCTTTACTTCCCTTTTTTGCTTCTGATTATTTCCTCTGAATTTTCCATATTGCTGCACATGTATTCCTCCCTGGTTTTCTTCCTCTACCATGTTTCAGTTAGCGTGGCTCATGTAAATGAAAGAGTCGCCTGTCCTTGGTATTAAATGGCACCCTGTCCTAAGAATTTAAAGACCTCCAAGTAGCATATCAGAAAGGTTAACAGCAAATGAAATGATGCATTTCAGTGATACTGTGGACTTCATTAAGATTTAGTATTCGTTATTGGTCTTTTCTAAGATTATGAGTTCCATTGAATCATTTGTTTCTGCCCTTGGAGTTTCACTAATAATTCAAAAACTTTGCTTCAAACATCTCATGTCAGCATCTTTAAGAGTCATGCTCAGGACCTAATACCACCCAAATAACAAAGAAAGGAACCTCAGATAGAGGCGGGCTTATCTGTCAGGATAAGCCTGATACATCACTGATATATCAGTTTCTTTTCAGTGTGGCTTCCTGACCGGATGACTGGTCTCCATCTATATCCAAGAAACCTGTCCTCTGAGTGTATTTTCTCTACTAATAGGACTTCAGGTACTTATAGGATGTGGTGTTTGTATCCACCATGAAAAATACATTATTTTCAAAAATTTGAAATCTAGGGGTGCCTGGGTGGTTCAGTCAGTTAAGCATCTGCCTTTGGCTCAGGTCATGATCCTGGAGTCCTAGGGTAGAACCCCTCATCAGGATCCCTGCTCAGCAGGGAATCTGCTTCTCCCTGTGATCCTCTTCCTTCTCATGTTCTCTCTCACTCTCTCTCTGACCCCTCTCTAAAATAAATAAATAAAACCTTTAAAAATTTTTCAAAACATAGAAAAATAAAAATAATGGATTATCTCTTTTCCTAGAGATAACTACCACCATCATTTTGGTATATTTGTGTCTAATAATTATACATAGCTAAAATTATACTGTGTATATAGATTTTCAATATGTCTTTGTTTTTGCCTAACACAATGCATATTTTCTATTTTCAGTAGTTAATATTAAAATTTAAAGGTGAATAATAATCATACAGATAGAGTATAATTTATTTAACCATTTTTCCATTACTCAATTCAGTTATCAAAGTTGTACTATTGTAAGTGACAATGAAATACAGGATGTTTGCACACATTTTTTTTTCTGCCCTTGAGAGACTGCTAGACATCTATAAAGCTTGAAAGTTCACCATACATGCAATCAATTGCTTCTCAACTCCAGGATATAGTGTTCTGTGGCTGTGGTTCTCCATCATTTAATATTATCTTCCAATTATGCTAATTATATAGGTGAAGAACAGTATTTCATTATTTTAATCTGCATTGCTTTGATTTCTAGTAAGACCATATGTTTTCAATCTATGATTCATTATCTTTAAGAGTCGATAATATCTCTCTTGTTTACCTGACAATTAAGCGATTAAATTAATATTCTCTGTTACAAGCCTTCATGGTATCATGTACCTACCTCTCCAGCACAGTAATACTTGCAAATATTACTACAGTACAGTATGGTACTGGCATATTCACTTAATGTCTCTTCTTTCACACTAATCTATACTGCTACATACTTTGAAACATGGACCATGACAGTTTTTGCTCACCCAGAGTGGGTCTAAGTTTTATGGGTTCTCAAAGCAGGATGAGCTTGCAACCTTTCAGGGGCTTAATAACATTTAATAAAAATTTAGTGAAGGGGCACCCAGGTCGCTCAGTCAGTTAAGTGTCCACTTTCAGCTCAGAGTCCTGAGATCGAGCCCCAGATCAGGCCCTTTGCTCAGCTAGGAGTCTGCTTCTCCTTCTCCCTCAGCCCCTCACCTCCACTCATGCTCTCTCCCTCTCTCAAATAAGTGAATAAAATATTTAAAATTTTTAAAAATAAAAATTTAAAAAAAATGCAGTGGAAGACATAAAGCAAGAATGAGACCATGCATGTCCTTATAGTTCAAAGGAAAGGCCATGGATTTTGTCCAAGCAAGCCATTGAGTGATAATGCTAAGCAAGAATTACTTTACATCTTTATTTCCACTAACCACAAAACAAAATGTAATAAATATTGTGTTATTTGAAGGACATATATCTTCATCACCAAAATAAGTCACACATTTTCATAGGATATGAAAGAATGATTTGCAGCTAAGGAATAATAGGTGAATAAACTTTATATAGAGTATTAAAAGTACAAGATACAGAAGCAAAAAAAAAAATTTGACAGAGTATAAATTCCATTCATGATAAAAACCTTCAACAAAGCAATGTACCTCAACATAACAAAGGCCATATGTGAAAACTCTCAGTAAACATCATCCTTAATGGGGAAAACAGAGCTCTCCCCCTAAGGTCAGGAACAAGACAAAGATGTCCAGTCTCACCACTTTTATTCAACATAGTACTGGAAGCCCTAGCCTCAGCAATCAGACAACAAAATGAAATAAATTGCATCTGTATTGGTAAGGATAAAGTAAAATTTCAACTATTTGTACATGACATGATACCATATATAGGAAACCTTAAAGATTCAACCAAAAACTATTAGAAATGATAAATGAATTCAGTAAAATCTCAGGATAGAAAATCAAAGTTCAGAAATCTGTTATATTCCTATACACTAATAATGAAGCAACAGAAATTAAGGAAATAATCCAACTTATAATTGCACCAAAAAATAATAAAACATCCAGGAATAAACTTAAAGAGGTGAAAGGCCTGTTTTCCCAAAACTACAAAATACTGATGAAAGAAATTGAAGATGACATAAAGAAATAAACTGTCCAGGGGTGCCTGGGTGGCTCAATGGGTTAAAGCCTCTGCTTTTGGCTCAGGTCATGATCCCAGGGTCTTGGGATCAAGCCCCATGTCAGGCTCTCTGCTCAGTAGAGAGCCTACCTCCTCCTCTGTCTGATTGCCTCTCTTCTCTGCCAAATAAATAAATAAATAATCTTAAAGGAAAAGAAAGAAATAAACTGTCCATTCTCATGGATCAGAAGAACAAATATTGTTAAAATATCTATACTGCCAAAAGCAATCTGCAGACCTAATGCAATCCCTCTCAAAAAACCAACAGCATTTGAAGGACTGGAACAAACAGGACTAGAACAAACAATCCTACAATTTGTATGGAACCACAAAAGATCCCAAATAGTCAATGTAAGCTTGAAAAAAAAAAAAAAAAAAAACTGGAGGTATAATTCCAGACATGGATATATACTACAAAGCTACAGTAATCAAAACAGTATGGTCCTGTCACAAATATAGTCATACAGGTAAATGGAACATCACAGAAAACCCAGAAATAAACCTACAATTACATGGCCAATTAATCTTTGACAAAGAAGAATGAGTATACAATGGGGAAAAGACAGTCTAACAAATGGTGTTGGGAAAACTGGACAGCAACATGCAAAAGAATGAAACTGGACCATTTTCTTTCATGATACACAAAAATAAACTCAAAATAGATTAAAGACCTAAAGATGAGACTTTAAACCATAAAAATCCTAGAAGAGAGCACAGGCAGTAATTTCTCTGTTATTGGATGTAGCAACATTTTTATATATATATGTCTCCTTAGACAAGGGAAACAAAAGTAAAAACAAACTACTGGAACTATACAAAAATGAAAAGTTTCTGCACAGCAAAGAAAGCAAGCAACAAAACTAAAAGACAACCTACTGAATAGGAAAAGGTATTTGCAAATTATATATCCAATAAAAGGTTACTATCCAAAATATATAAGGAACTGATACAATGCAATACCCCTAAAAAAATAATCCAATTAAAAATGGGCAAAAGAGATGAGCAGATATTTCTCCAAAGAGGACATTCAGATGGCCAGCAGACATATGAAAAGATGGTCAACATCACTCATCATGAGGGAAATGCAAGTCAAAACTACAATGAGATAGCACAACACACCTCTCAGAATGGCTAAAATCACAAATAAAAGAAACAAGTGTGGGTGAGGATGTGGACAAAAAGGAAGTCTTGTGTGTTGTTGGTGGGAATGTGAATGGGTGCAGCCACCTTGGAAAATGGAATGGAGTTTCCTCAAAATTTTAAAAACAGAATTACCCTATAATCCAATAACTGCACCACTGGGTATAAAATATAAAAAGACTAATTCAAAGGAATACATGTACCCTTTGTTTATTGCAGCATTATTTACAATAGCCAAATCATGGGAGCCCAAGTGTCCATTGATGGATGAATGTATGAATAAGATGTGGTGTGTGTGGTTGTATCACAAAATGGAATATTATTGTGTCTTCTTCAATTTCTTTCATGAGTGTTCTGTAGTTCTTCAAGTACAGATCCTTTACCTCTTTGGTTAGGCTTATTCCCAGGTATCTCATGGTTCTTGGTGCTATAGTCAATGGAATCAATTGTTAGTGTATAAGAAAACCACTGATTTCTGTACATTGACTTTGTATCCTGCCACGTTGCTGAATTGTTGTATGAGTTCTAGTAGTTTGCGGGTGGAGTCTTTTGGGTTTTCCATATAAAGAATCATGTCATCTGTGAAGAGAGAGAGTTTGACTTCTTCACTGCCAATTTGGATACCTTTTATTTCTCTTTGTTGGCTGATTGCTGTTGCTAGGACTTCTAATACTATGTTGAACAAGAGTGGTGAGAGTGGGCATCCTTGTCGTGTTCCTGATCTCAACCAGAAGGCTGCAAGCTTTTTCTCATTGAGGATGATATTTGCTGTGGGTCTTTCATAGATAGATTTTTATGAAGTTCAGGGATGTTCCCTCTATCCCTATACTTTGAAGCGTTTTAATCACCATCCCATTCTCTCGGATCGGAAGAATAAACATTGTTAAGATATCTATACTGCTTAGAGCAATCTATACTTTTAATGCCATTCCGATCAAAATTCCACTGGTATTTTTCAAAGAGCTGGATCAAATAATCCTAAAATTTGTATGGAATCAGAAGAGACCCCGAATCACTAAGGAACTATTGAAAAACAAAAATAAACCTGGCGGCATCACATTACCTGATTTCAAGCTTTACTACAAAGCTGTGATCACCAAGACAGCATGTTACTGGCATAAAAACAGACACATAGACCAGTGGAACAGAGTAGAGAGCCCAAATATGGACCCTCAACTCTATGGTCAAATAATCTTTGACAAAGCAGGAAAAAATATACAGTGGAAAAAAGACAGTCTCTTAAATAAATGGTGCTGGGAAAACTGGACAGCTATATGTAGAAGAATGAAACTTGACCATTCTCTTACACCATACACAAAAATAAACTCAAAATGGAAAAAAGACCTCAACGTGAGACAGGAATCCATTAGAATCCTAGAGGAGAATATAAGCAGTAACCTCTTCAATATCAGCCACAGCAACTTCTTTCAAGATATGTCTCCAAAGGCAAAGGAAACAAAAGCAAAGATGAACTTTTGGGACTTCATCAAAATCAAAAGCTTCTGCACAGCAAAGGAAACAGTCAACAAAACAAAGAGGCAACCCACATAATGGGAGAAGATATCTGCAAATGACAGTACAGACAAAAGGTTGATATCCAGGTTCTATAAAGAACTCCTCAAACTCAACACACACAAAACAGACAATCATATAAAAAAATGGGCAGAAGACATGAACAGACACTTCTCCAATGAAGACATACAAATGGCTATCAGACACATGAAAAAATGTTCATCATCACTAGCCATCAGGGAGATTCAAACTAAAACCACATTGAGATACCACCTTACACCGGTTAGAATGGCCAAAATTAGCAAGACAGGAAACAACATGTGTTGTGGGGATGTGGAGAAAGGGGAACCCTCTTACACTGTTGGTAGGAATGCAAGTTGGTGCAGCCACTTTAGAGAACAGTGTGGAGATTCCTCAAGAGATTAAAAATAGAGCTTCCCTATGGCCCTGCAATTGCACTACTGAGTATTTACCCCAAAGATACAGATGTAGTGAAAAGAAGGGCCATCTGTTCCCCAATATTTATAGCAGCAATGGCCACGGTCACCAAACTGTGGGAAGAACCAAGATGCCCTTCAACGGACGAATGGATAAGGAAGATGTGGTCCATATACACTATGGAGTATTATGCCTGCATCAGAAAGGATGAATACACATCTTTTGTAGCAACACGGACGGGACTGGAAGAGATTATGCTGAGTGAAATAAGTCAAACAGAGAGAGTCAATTATCATATGGTTTCACTTATTTGTGGAGCATAACAAATAGCATGGAGGACAAGGGGAGTTAGAGAGGAGAAGGGAGTTGAGGGAAATTGGAAGGGGAGGTGAACCATGAGAGACTATGGTCTGAAAAACAATCTGAGGGTTTTGAAGGGGTGGGGGGTGGGAGTTTGGGGTAACCAGGTGGTGGGTATTGGAGAGAGCACGGATTTCATGGAGCACTGGGTGTGGTGCAAAAAACAATGAATACTGTTACGCTGAAAATAGATTAAAAATTTTTTTAAAAATGGAATATTATTGAACCAAAAAGAAAAAAAGAAATCTTGTCATTTGTTATATAACAGATGAATTTAGAGAATATTGTGCTAAGCAAAATAAGTCAGTCAGAGAAAGACAAATAGCACATGATTTCACCCTTAGGTGAATTTAAGAAACAAAACAAATGAGTAAAGAAAAAAGAAAGAAAGAAACCAAGAGACAGACCCCTGCCTAAAGAGAACAAACTGATGGTTACCAGGGAGGGAGGTGAGGATGGGTGAAACAGGTGGTGGGGATTAAAGAGCACACTTGTCCTGAGCTGTGTAACATATAGAATTGTTGAGTCACTATATTGTACACCTGAAATTAATATATGACTGTACTCTATGATAAAAATAAAATAAAAAGCTTAGTTTTAAAAAATGTAAGAGGCTCAAAATACACAAAATTTAAAGATCATGTAAAAAAGTAACCTTCTAGGAGGAAAACATGGAGCATGTAGTTTTATTGAAGCCAAGAAGGCAGTGACAGCCGTGTCCAAGGAAGCTAAGTGTCCAGGTTCAATGGTGGAACAGAATGATAACTGGAATCGGCCACATGCAGAGTGAAGCTAGGAAATCTACAAATGTTGGAGTGGATCAAAGAACAAATCCTAGTGAACAATGGAAACTTTAAAACTGAAGACATTTGAATAGCAAAAGACACCATTAAACTTTGATGAGGAAAGAGAGTGGTTGCTGTACTTACAAGCATATATGAGCTCAAGGTGCTTTTTACTTAGTACTGACCTAATACTGGCTAAGGTTTATGAAGGGCTTCCTATATGCCAGATGCCGTGCTAAGTGCTTTTCCACGCAGTGACACATATGAATATCACAATGAGCCTGTGAGTTAGGTACTACTATTTCTATTTTATATCTGAGGAAGAGTTTGTCACTTGTCCATGACACAGAACACATGAGGACAAAATTAGCCTTTTTAATCAAAGAGGCTCTTTTTTCTGTAAAAACAGAACAGAGAACAAGTTGGGTCCAGAGGCAAGTATGGACTAAGAAAAATGTGAGCTTTGGTTCATGTAATTGCCACTTCTCTAAGGGGGACATCACTTACACTGGTCTCCTCACTGGGCTGTCACAGGAGTAGTTCAAGGAGCTACTCACAGGAGTTCAAGTCTTGGACATTCCAACTTCTGTAGCTCTGCTGACAAAGTTCCTGATCTCATCTGCTTTAAAATTTGAGCACTTTCTACACTTGTTTTTAGTTGCAAACTCCAAAGAGCCTTGGACTGCCAGGCTCACAAGGACCCCTCTCTGCTGGGAAGCCTCCACACTTAGCGCCCTAACATAGCCCTGTGTCACTGCACAGTCTATGGCTCTCCTTTACTAGCTTTATGACGTGTCGAGTTCTTTTTTCCACTGAACATATTAATGCTTCTTCAGAACAATAAGCAAAAATTATTATTTTTATTAGAAGTTATCGTGAATCTAATATGCAAAGAATATATTTGTTTTCTGAAATAACCTGCATCTACTGAAATTTATTTTATAGCTACAGTGACTTTATTTTTAGTATAAAATTGGCATAGGCAGCTAACACATAGTGGTATATTTGGAAGGATAATGGACATAATCAAGGTTGCACGGTTTTCATATTTCTATTTATACCTGCATGTCAACTAAAGTAACGCAAACTTTACTTCCAGAACATGATTATAAGCATTGTGTAATTATGGTCTCTACATAAAACAAAGTATAATTTTCATATCCAAAATGTACTGTATTGTATTTTTTTCTGCCTATTGACTTCCTAAATCTAAGTATTTTTATTTATCCCTTCTCTCTGAAACATATTTAAATTCACTTTTTACAAGAAGCTAACATTTTTTTAGAAAAATAGAACAAAGAAAAACGTGAAGAATGCAAATAAGCTACCCAAAACTATTATTTGTTTTCAGACTCAGTTTAACACAGTTGTGATATTCTTCAGATTCTGGGCAGTAAGGAAAGCATGATGATTTATATGATGAAGTATTTTTTCTTAGGAATTAAATTTGGAAAAGAAAGAAGATGAAATGAACTTATTATTTTTCATTATTTTCCTCAATATGAAAATTCAGCCTTCTAGAAAGGCACGATTTTCACTCAATCTAGATCAAATTAATTTACTCTTCCTACTTGTGGGAGAACTCTATATTGATTTGGTGTGTGAGCTTCCTTTCTTCATTACATGTGCCCAGCCTGGAAACGCAGAGACCATGACAATGGAGCAGAGACAGTAAGTAGGTAGGAGGGTAATTTTAATGCCTGTCCCCTTCCAAAAAATCGTAACAAATATTATGTCTTCATTTAGAGTAATTCCC
The DNA here is from genome assembly GCF_964662115.1 of Mustela nivalis. Taxonomy (NCBI): domain Eukaryota; kingdom Metazoa; phylum Chordata; class Mammalia; order Carnivora; family Mustelidae; genus Mustela; species Mustela nivalis. The sequence goes on along the minus strand of NC_139033.1, from coordinate 30,434,122 downwards.
ATAGGTTTCTTTTTTCAAACTGAGGTTCCTAGAATACTGAGGACCATGCTGCAAGTGGTTTGGTAGAAAATAAATAAATAAGCCTCTGAATTTCTCATTTGAGAGGCATCTGATGAAGCCCCAGCTCATCTGAGGGCCTCTCCTTTCCTTCTCTGGGGAGAACAGCGGGCAGCGATCGCTGCAGAAAAAGTACAAGCTGTGCTATCACCCGCAGCCATTCAGGACAGGAGCTCTGAAGAGCATTTAATCGCCCAGCTGATTAAAAGTCATGAGGCCTTCACCTACCAAGAGATGGTGTGTTCTTGAAAAGGGAGAACGCGATGCGTTTGACGATGGTCATGACACTGGAGGAGTAGTTAGAGCCCTCGTTCCTCCCCTCAGAAAAGCCTGGGGAAGCCTCTCCGGGGCTCTGGGTGTGCTCTCCCCAGTCTCCTCACCAGCAGGACTCCATTACGGCAAGGCTGCTCTCCTCTCCCACCACCAAGAACAGAAAACATGTCCGTTACTCTACCGAGATGATGTGGAAACACCATGAAGGAAAAATCCGGCTGGCAGAAAATATCCTTAATCCAAGACCCCTTTTCAGACTACTTTTCAAACAAGGGCAGTGTTGTTCATCAGCTACTGACACAGTCCCTGCTGCCCAGATGTAAATCCTACCACCGCTGTCTGGTTCTGGGGACACCTGAGCAAGGGATCGTTTTTCTTGGTGAGTTTATCTTTAAAACAAGATAAAATAGAAACCTATCCCATAGGCACATTGGAGGTCTGAATGGTTGGCCAATGTCAAAACAGAATGGTATCTAGCAAAATGTTAAGTGTTCAGTTACTGAGAGTAACATTCATATATGGAAAGGATTCATCAATGGGGAAAGCCATTCTTGACTTCTAGAAGTATGTGTCATTTCAAAGAAAGGGAATGTGTTACCTGATATGATTTTGGACCTGTTAAGTCTAGAAATGCTTTAGTTTGCCAAGGCTCCGTCTTATTCAGCTTTGATTAATTTGCTGACACCATAGCCTGGCCTTTTACAAGGGAAAGCAGATTTCCCACTTTTCCTGTGGTATCTTACGCATATCTAAGAATAATAGAATTTCCTTGTGGCCTAAAGATGTTGCTGGTATTTGCAGCACAGAGGTAGGGAAGAAAATAACCCAGATGGTTGTTAGAGATATACTTAGGGCTCAGCTTCATTTAATTTACTAAATCACCAAGTGCTTTCCTGCTACAGATTAGTTTGTTTGCTCTTGTAATTTTCACTTATTAGTGTGAAGAATATGTCATTAGTGGAAAGGATGATTTATGATGATAATAGGCAGAGTAATTAATATGCATACATAGTATAAAGTAAATATTTGAGGCATTCTTACCATCTCAATCAACCTTACAGAAACAAAGCATAATAGTCATTTAATTAGTTTCATCCATGACTCTGATTATAGCCACATGATACACTGTAACAAAAAAGTCCAAGTGTTCACTTTAGAATTGGGGAAAATATTAAGTCTAAAACTTGCTAACTTGCTCAAGAAGGTGAGTTCTGTTTTCAACTGTGTCTTATTGCTTATTATGATAAATATGACAAATGAAAGAAGCTTGCTACCCCACTGAATTCTTTCAAAGTTTTCTACAAGTTACAAGAGAATGCAGAAGGCTTTGTCAACTGAAATGTTTAGCTCAGCAATTTAAAATCGTTTGTGCTGGCTTGTAGATTACAGCGCTAGCTTTGAAAGGAGAGAAGTAGTGTTCTGTTTTCCAGCAGCTCTTCAGTTTTTAGATGCCAAATTTAAACAAATTTCAAATTGCCCCATGAGGGTTTAGGATTAGTTCTAGGTAAGAACTTCCCTGAGAATTAGATGGTTAAGTAGGAGACATTCTTCCTATATTCATTGTTTCATGTTCCCACCCATTCCCTTTCTTGCTTTTTCTTTAAGGCCCCCCCAGAGTGTCCCCCACCCCATGGAGATCTGTTCTCTATCATCAGAGAGTCCCCTTCCAGACTTGGAGTCCCACATGTGGCTGTTGTGTCCCCCCCTGCATGTAGCTCACCATCTCCCTCTAACCCATCCTGTTCCTCCTCCTCCTCCTGTGCCTGAGGGTGTGGACCCTCCCCCTCACCAAGTGCACCCTGGAAGCATCTCTCCTCAGAGTCACTTTCCCAGGCTGTTCCATGCTGCAGCACACACAACCCTTTAGAACTCACACTCCATTATAAATGGTAACCAGAGAGGAAACAGAAGGTCCCCAGGTCTCCAGGATCCCCTCCTCTCAGGGCAATGGCTATTCTGACTTCTAACACAACAGACAACTTTGTGTGATTTTCAGACTAGATATAAATAGAATCATGAACTTTGTGTATTCTTTGTGTTTTGATATTCTTCTCTCCACATTACATGTGTGAGATCCATCCATGTTGTTCAGCATGGTTTGTTTCTTCATTGGAACATGGTATTATTGTAAGACTATGCCATTTATGGACATTGCTTTCTTTCTTATTTGGCTGCGATTAGTGCTAAGAAAATAATTATGTATTTCAGTGAACATACATATGCACTTCTTTTAGATATCCTGGTATCTTAAGAATTGCTGGTTCATAAAGAATATATATTTCAGACAACCCCAGTTTAGCAACTTTTTCTGCCAACAGGTCCTGTCCCCATGCTTTAATAAGCCACCATTTCATACCAAAGTTATCTCAAGAATTCTTTCTCGGTCATTGGCTCTGGACTCCACCCCACTGACCGTTAGTTATATTCTAAAACTTCATCATTTGGCAGCTGAACATGGGGCTCTGAGTCCTTACACCTGGATGCTGAGCTTTGGTGCAAAATTCTATGGATCCACTCTTTGTTTATCACTTCTTGGTTTCCCTTTGAATTTGCCAGAGCACAACTTGAAGCAAGGCTTGAAAGAGTACGTGACCACCAAGCTAGCACTACAAGAAATATTAAGGTGTAGGGGGGTATTTCTATAAAAGAATAAAGAACCCAAGAGTGACACAGAGGAGAAATTTACAGAGACAATCTATAGAAACAAGGACTTCACAGGCAACATGAGGTCAATAAAAACATATTTTTCAATAATCACTCTCAATGTGAACGGCATAAATGCTCCCATAAAACAGCACAGGGTTGCAGACTGGACCAAACGACAGGACCCATCATATGTTGTCTACAAAAGACACATTTGAAACCTAAAGATATATACAGACTGAAAGTGAAGGGATGAAGTACTATCTTCCATGCCAATGGGCCTCAAAAGAAAGCTGGGGTAATGATTCTCATATCAGATAAATGAGATTTTAAGCTAAAGACTGTAGTCAGAGATACAGAAGGACACTAAATCATACTTAAAGGGTCTATCCACCAAGAAGATCTAAAAATTTAAATACTTATGCCCCCAATATGGGAGTAGCTAACTACATAAGCCAGCTGTTAATAAAAATAAAGAGTCATATTGATATGAATACATTAATTGTAAAGGACCTTAACACACCACTAATAGATCATCTAAGCAGAAAATCAATAAAGAAACAAGAACTCTGAATGAAACATTGGACCAGATGGGCCTCACAGAAATATACAGAACATTCCACCCTAAAACAACAGAATATTCATTCTTCCCAAGTGCACATGGAACATTCTCCAGAATATACTGGGTCACAAATCAGGGATCAACTGATACCAAAAGATTGAGATTATTTCCTGTATATTCTCAGATCACAGTGCTTTGAAACTGGAGCTCAACCAAGGAAAAGTTTGGAAGGAATTCAAATACCTGGAAGCTAAAGACCACCTTGCTTAAGAATGCTTGGATCAACCAGGAAATCAAAGAAGGACTTAAAAAATTCATGGATATCAATGAGAATGAAGACACATTTGTTCAAAACCTATGGGATATGGCAAAGGCAGTCCTAAGGGGGGGAATACATAGCCATTCAAGCCTCACTCAAAAAAAATTGAAAAATCCCAGAACACCAGCTCTCTTTACATCTTAAAGAACTGGAAAGTCAACAACAAATTAACAAAACCTCATGCACAAGAAGGGGAAAAATCAATATTAGAGCAGACATCATTGAATTAGAAACTAGAGATACAGTAGAACACATCAACAAAACTAGACGCTGGTTCTTTGAAAGAATGATAAGATCAACAAACTACTGGCCAAACTAATCCAAAAGAAAAGAGAGAGGACCCAAATTAATAAAATTATGAATGAAAGGGGGGAGATCATGACTAACACGAAGGAAATAGGAACAACCATCAGAAATTATTATCAACAGTTATATGGCAATAGGTTAAGTAACCTAGAAGAAATGAATGCATTCTTGGAAACCTATAAACTTCCAAGACTGAACCAGGAACCTGAATAGACTAATATCTAGTAATGAATTGAAGTAGTGATCAAAATCCTCCCAAAAACAAAAGACCAAGACCAAGACCTGACCGTTTCCTTGGGGAATTCTACCAAACATTCAAAGAAAAATAATACCTATTCCCCTGAAGCTGCTTCAAAAAATAGGAACAGAAGGAAAGCTTCCAGACTCTTTTTATGAAGCCAGCATTACCCTAATCCCCAAACCAGGCAAAGACCCCATCAAAAAGGAGAATTTCAGACCAATATCCATGATGAAGATGGAGGCCAAGATTCTCAACAAGATTCTAGCTAATAGGATCCAACAGTACATTAAAAAGATTCACCACAGAGGGCATCTGGGTGGCTCAGTGGGTTAAAGCCTCTGCCTTCAGCTCAGGTCATGATCTCAGGGTCCTGGTATCGAGCCCCACATCGGACTCTCTGCTCAGCAGGGAGCCTGCTTCCTCCCCCCTCTCTCTCTCTTTCTGCCTACTTCTGATCTCTGACAAATAAATACATAAATAATCTTAAAAAAAAAAAAAACAAAAACCCACCAAAAAAAAAAAGATTCGCCACCATGACCAGGTGGGGTTTATCCCTGGGTTGCAAGGTGGTTCAAGGTGGTTCAACATTTGCAAATCACTCAATGTGACAGAACAAATCAATAAGAGAAGAGAGAAGAACCACATGGCCTTCTCAATTGATGCAGAAAAAGAATTTGTCAGAATACAGCATCCATTCCTGATTTAAATGATTCAAAGTATACAGATAGAGGGAGCATTCCTAAACTTCATAATATCTATCTATGAAAAGGCCACAGCAAATATCATTCTCAATGAGGAAAAGCTGACAACCTTCCCTTTGAGATCAGGAACACGACAAAGATGCCCACTCTCGCTACTGTTCAACATAGTACTAAAAGTCCTAGCAAAAGCAATCAGACAACAAAAAGAAATAAAAGGCATTCAAATTGACAATGAAGAAGTCAAACTCCCTCTCTTCACAGGTGACATGATACTTTATATGGAAAACCCAAAGACTCCACCTCCAAACTACTAGAACTCATACAGCAAGTCAGTAATGTGGCAGGATACAAAATCAATGTGCAGAAGTCAGTTGCTTTCTTATACACTGACAATGAAAATATAGAAAGGGAAATGAGAGAATTGATTTCATATACTATAGCACCAAAAACCATAAGATGCCTGGGAATAAACCTAACCAAAGAGGTAAAGGATCTGTACTCAACGAACTACAAAACACTCATGAAAGAAATTGAAGACACAAAAAGATGGAAAAGCATTCCATGCTCATGGATCAGGATAACAAACATTGTTAAAATGTCTATACTGCCTAGAGCCATCTATACTTTCAATGCCATCCCGATCAAAATTCCACCAGCATATTTCAAAGAGCTGGGCTAATCCTAAAATTTGTATGGAACCAGAAAAGATCCTGGGCTAATCCTAAAATTTGTATGGAACCAGAAAAGACCCTGAATTGCTAAGGAAATGTTGAAGAAGAAAAACAAAACTGGGGCATCGCGTTGCCTGATTTCAAGCTTTACTACAAAGCTGTGATCACCAAGACAGCATGGTAGTGGCACAGAAACAAACACACAGACCAGTGAAACAGAGTAGACAGCCCAGTTATGGACCCACAACTCTATGGTCAAATAATCTTTGACAAAGGAGGAAAAATATATAGTGGAAAAAGATAGTCTCTTTGAAAAATGGTGGTGGGAAAATTGGACAGGTATATGTGGAAGAATGAAACATGACCATTCTCTTACACCACGCACACATATAAACTCAAAATGGATAAAAGACCTCAACATGAGGCAGGAATCTATCAAAATCCTGGAGAACCTAGGTAGTAACCTCTTCAACATTGGCCACAGCAATTTCTTTCAACACATGTCTCCAAAGGTGAAGGAAACGAAAGCAAAAATGAACTTTTGGGACTTCATCACGAACAAAAGCTTCTGCACAGCAAAGGAAACAGTCAACAAAACAAAGAGGCAAACCATGGAATGGGAGAAGATATTCACAAATGACACTACAGGCAAAGGGATAATATCCAAGATCTATAAAGAACCCCTAAAACTCAAATCCCCCAAAACAGATAATCATGTCAAAAAATGGGCAGAAGACATGAACAGACACGTCTCCAAAGGAGGCATATAAATAGCTAACAGACACATGAAAAAATGTTCATCATTATTAGCCATCAGGAATATTCAAATCAAAACCACACTGAGATACCACCTTACACCAGTTAGAATGTCCAATTCTACTTCTCTTCTTTTAGACTTTCAGGTGATTATCTCATAATATTTCACTGACAACCATTAAATTGGGCCTATTTCAATGTATTAATTGACTCTTAGGTATTTTCCTTTGTGAAATGTGTATTCAATTTTTTAAAATTTTTTATTTTGAAACATTTGTCTTTTTCAGACCAATTTTTAGGAATTATGTATTCATTTAAGTCATCATTAAATATGCATTTTTCAAATATTTCCTTCAACTGTGTGATTTCGATTTTTATTTACTCAATAGTAACTTTCAACAAAGTTCTTAATTTTAATGCAATCTAATTTATATTTTTCCCATTATAGTATGTTTTGAGTTCTACTTAAGAAAATGTTGTTATCTGAAGGACATGAAGATATTTTCCCATGTGCACCTCTAAAATTTTTATTACATCTACCCTTCAAAATAAATCAATGCTCAGTGTAGATTTTTTTCTTTTTTTGTGGTGTGAAGGTGGATTAATGTTCATTTTTCAGGAGGGTCATGAATTAAATGACCATTTTAGTGGGTCTGATTCAGACTCTATTTTATGTGTATATTTATCTGCCCTTGACCCACACCACACTGTTTTTATTACTATAGCTTTATAATCAGCCTTGACATATGGTAGGGCAGGTACTCTTGTTTTGGTCTTTTCAGAGTCCTCTTGAATATTTTTGGACTTTTGTATGTATAGGTTCTTTAGGATGAGTTTATAAATTTCCACCAAAAAGGGGGGTTAGGGAAGAAAACAGTGCTGAGATTGGGGTTGGGATTGGTTTGAATCTTTAGATAATTTAGAGAAAATTGATGTCTTTATAATACTGAAGCTTCTAATCTATGGACATTGCAACATCCTTTCTTTACTTAAATTTTCTTCAATTTCTTTCAATTACAATTGCAGTGTTTTTAGATTTGGACTTTCTGTATAAAGTATTTTGATGTTTTCCCAAATAGCATCACTTTTTTTTTTTTTAAGATTTTATTTATTTATTTGACAGAGAGAAATCACAAGTAGATGGAGAGGCAGGCAGAGAGAAGAGAGAGAGAGAGAGAGAGGGAAGCAGGCCCCCTGCTGAGCAGAGAGCCTGATGCGGGACTCGATCCCAGGACCCTGAGATCATGACCTGAGCCGAAGGCAGCGGCTTAACCCACTGAGCCACCCAGGCGCCCCCCAAATAGCATCACTTTTAAAATTAGACTATTTCTTTGTTACTGACAAATGTTTTCTTTTTCTTTCTTTTTTTTTTTTTGACTTTGTATCTAACTCCTTGTAAATTTTATCAATTCTACTTTAAGAAACCTCAAATTCTAATTGTTTTTCTCTCCAAACCTTCAGTGATTGCAAAAGGCTTTACTCGTCCCTATCATTAGTCACAATCACCTGCTGTGGCCAAACTCAAAGTTTTAGTCTCTTGCCCTGTGCCAAGACTTATCATTCGCCCCAGGGAAAGAACTACCCCAAGCTCATCTCTCTGAGTCACATAGTCCCTTAGAATCTCAACACCTTAAAATTTTCTTTGTTTCAGCAGCCCTGATTTAAATAGATTATTTTTGTACCTTTTTTTTTTAAATTTTGGTGAGACTATCAGTCTGACACCATCTACTCTTCTAGTTAGAGTCAGAAACCCTGCTTTGCCAAATCTTGATATGTGTGTGTGTGTGTGTGTGTGTGTGTTATCATTTGCTTGATACTGGTATGGTAATTTCCATCAGATTCAATTTTGAGCATACTGGGCCATTCAACGTGAGATGAAATAGGCAAATATACTGCTGACTACTGCCAAAAAAGAAAAAAAAATAAAGTAAAACATGAAACATAAAGAAACACAAAGAAAAATTATAGCTGCATGTTTCAATGATCATCTGAGACTCAGGAGCATATGAGAGGGTAAGGTCAAAGCATTAGATAGATTTGCTCAAAAACAGCCCTGAAGACGAACAAATTGCAGAGTATTAAATGGATGCATTTCATAGTCCCTTTGAGTGGTTGTTATCCTGTAGTCAAGATTGTATTGTAGCTGATGCTGACTCACTAGTTTTGTTTTGGGCTTTTTTAATCTACACAGTGCCAGAAAAATCTCGCAATCTAAAACTGTGCTGAAACAAAAATGGGTTGCCTCTATTTTTTTTTTTTTTGTCTTATGAAATCATACCAACATTATGGAACATTAGTCCTGTAAGGGATAATAAAGGTCACAAGCTCTGTATCCCTTTTATGGATATAATGAAATTCAGAACAAAGAACATTAAATAATTTATTAAATATCATATATTATTTAGTGGTAGAATCAGAGCTGCAACCAAATTTTCTGATTCCTGGCTCACGATATTTGCCTTCTACAATGAAGATTCACTTCAAATAACAATGTGACATGTAACAACACCATTTTTAGGTTATGTACACCTATTTTCCCCCTTTGGTTTAAATCTAAACTCTGACTGTTCACCAGGACTTAGTCTGCCTCCTTCATGTTTTCTGTTCACTCATTTCTTTTTTGTGTATATAAAAAAGTTAAAAGCAGAGAACTTAATTCTTTAGGTAGATGGTGGGAACTGCTATGGAAGAATACTTCAGAAAGAAAAAAGTTGGTGAACTTTGTGTAGACTTCCTAGTGTGTAAGTGCAGAGGGGAAATGCCACAGGAAAAAAACAATTGCAGCCATAGTCCTATTTGTAAATTCTGCTCTGAGATGCAGCATGAGTAGGCAATATTTAGACTGCCTCTCCTTCATTGCTTTTCCTTCTAAAACATAAATACATACATGTTTATAGCAAAATATTATGTTGAGATTTTTATCAGCTAAAATGTATTAACGGTGTCATTATTTAATGAGAAAATAAATCAGAGTACAAGATTTCCACCAAAGTAAAATACTCCTACATGTGCCAAAAATCCTTTTTTGTGAGTTTTCAAATTGCTACAATATCATATTTGAAATCCATATGACACAACTATATTCTAGATAAAAAACAAAGTTATCTTGTTATATAAATGATATTGTACTACCTTAGACTGCACTTTACTGGGCCATGTTATTTATAATAAGATTCATTTGGTGAAAGAAAAAAACTGAAGTCAGGGGAAAAAAGGTAATGTAGCTTGAAGCATCAATCAGATTATTTATAATAAAGTTAGGATGGTCTTAAATCAAGCTGGAAAATGAATTGTTATTTTAGTGAATCTTGAACTCTGTTCAATGTTATAGTCATGTGATTTTTCATACTAAATGGACTATGATACGATTGTCTTCTGAAATATTGAATGAGGGTAGGAATCAGAAATATTTTTCAAGTTAGATAGATATCTGTATTGTTGATTAGGGAGACAGATATAGATTATATAAAACAGTATTAATGGTATTCACAAATATCTAGGTATTTCTTACTGTGGTATTAAAATCAAAGATACCTTATTATTACTAGTCCTATAACAAGCTGATGGATTGTTATAATTTAAAAGCTGGAATTATTATAACAAGTTATTTTCTGTTTATGTTCTCTGCCTTTCCTTGATTTTGAAAATACTTTAATCATCTAGTACTTTAGCTAAATAACATTCTTATAACACTGTTCAATTTTCATTATTTCTATTTCAGATGGCAATCTGCTTAGGATTATTTTTGTTAATGTTTGCTTTTGCTTAATTACTGAACTACCTATGTATAAGGCCAAATGTAAGGATACTGAAAAATGACACCCCCTAAAAAATACACCATATTGTGCAGAAATGCTATATGATAGGTTTTCTTATGAAAACAGAGTTTTCAGATTTTAATAATCACAAAAGTTATAGGAAATCTACCTTGCATTAGTTTACAACAGGACACTTTTACATAACTCATATTATGGTTTTGGACCTTAACAAATAAGTTGATGATATCTGGAACACTTTATTGGTATGTAAAAGGCTAGTCACTTTGATTCTGATGTAGGTTCTGATAGGTTGAAACAGTCTTGCAAAGTACAGAAAGGCAAATTATACACACACATACATACACCTAGTATAATGGAAGGAGTTTATGTTTCAGATTTGGACAGACCAAGTATTAGCAACTATTTTAGCCCTTTCCCAATCCTGTAGACTCAAATTATGACTATTTTCCCTCCTAGGGTTGGTACTGTGCTCTGAATTGTCACTGCATTCTAGATAGTTCACCAATTGTGCTATGTAAATATAGCTGTATTTTTTTTTTACAACATATTAATAACCTAACATGAAGTCTCAGAACAGAATACCTTGACACCTGTCTAATAATACAATAAATCTCTACAAAACTAACTTAACTGAGTTAAGGATGCAACTAGTATCATGGAGTACCTAGTCCCAGCTAGAACTATACTTTCTAAAGTCATCTTACTGTACATTTATAGAAAACGTTTCATGTCGCTGTTATTTTTATTTTGGTTATGTAGTGAGGATCATAAGTGCTAAAATCCTAAGAAAATTCACACTCTGAAAACTGGTTGGAAAGGTACAAATAGCTGGTCTAGCTGAATCCAAAGTACATGTTCTTTCCATTATATTATACTAATTAGTATTTGAATAGCATGTTCCAGTTCTCGGTATGAAGATGCTTTTTGGCTATAGTGCTTTACGTTCTCTGAAAAGTATCCCCATGGGGTAGATTATTTTGCATTTTCTGAGAAAAAGAAAGAATCAATATTTACTGAACACCTATATGTGGATGATGGTATAAATATATATGATGTCTAAACTGATGTATGCATCTGAGTTAGCTATGTAGATATCTGTATCCGATACTCAAAGTGAGTACTGAATGTATAGATACTGATGCTTCATAATTTCATTCCTAATGATTTTCTTCTTCCACTTACTCAAGACTTAACTGCTTCCTGATGTTGACTTGGTGAAGAAAATTTTAGAAGTGTAAGAACATATGCTTGGTCTTAAGCAACTACAGTTTAGAGGAGAACTATATTTACAAACAGTCACTATAAAAAGTACTCTCTTTCCTTTCATGTTTCCAATTTACTTTCCTTCATTTTTTCTAACATATGCTTCCCATAATTAAAAAAAAGTTGGCAGAATTTTAAAAAATTGGTTTTCAACTGTCATACAATCATAGCATCTCACAGATATAAAAATGGCATGGAATAAAATCTAGATTATTTTACACACGAAATATTATCAAGTATATTATTTGATATATTGTTTTTCTCAAATAATTCTGGCATCAACTGATCCCTTTGGATACTGTTTAGTATCTCTTCTTACCTAGAGTTACCTTGAAAAAATTAACAAAAGAAAATTGCATCAGTGTGGCATGGCTCTTTTTACCTATCGCATGGCATGTTATTTCTTATAGAACAATGCCCAACACTTAGGAAGCCTTCCGAACTATTTATTGAATGACGGATCAGAGTAGACTGAATTCAATCCCTAGATATTTTATACGTTGGCCTCTGAGTCTACATTTTTTGGACTGTTACCAAAACTTCTGAAACACAAAGGCCAGACTCAAGAAGTACAAGCAACTGGTTTTGTCTCCAGCTTCTCTTAGATAAACTTACTCTTTAAACATCATTTTTGCTACAAAATATTGAGGAAACAGAAGTAATATTGAGGCATATGGTGTTTATCTGTATTACCCCCAGAAGTTGTTAGTTTCCAGGCTGGGAGTTAATATCTGACTTTGAGCATGGGTTGGCCTCTACCAGAGCGCAGATGGTTTTAAGAGAAGTTTATTCCAACAAGTGATCAGCTCTTTAGTTATACCTCCAGGATGTCATGGTGTTTGAGCTAAGTTTTATATTGCAGAGAAGTATAGGTAAAGGTTTTTAAAGGATTATAAGGTTGCCAAAACCCTATTAAAACTAAGATATTTTAAGTTGTCAACATTCCAGAGAAATGGTCATTTAAGCATGTTGCAGGAGGATGAATGGATAGATGGATACTTAGATCAATAGATGACAGATGACAGACAGATACATAAAAATAAAGTACACACTAAAGACAACTTCAGTGGTTTGAGACTGGACTATATTTTGTAAAAGTTCTAGCAGATAGAAGCTTCAAAAATCTTTTGACAATTCTGTTTCAACTACATCTACCAGTCTTGATGAGTTTTCACAGAAAATAAAAGCAGAATATGAACGAATATTAAATTTCTTGTCAACTTACTTTTATTGAAAAGAAAAGCAAAATGGTAATTAATAGATTGCAAGACAGTCTAAGGTATTTCTCCATATCTTCCTTTACAAGACTTTGGAATTAAATAAGAAAGAAAGAAAGAAAGAAAGAAAGAAAGAAAGAAAGAAAGAAAGAAAGAAAGAATCCTAAAACTGAGAACAAGAAATCCCTTACTTTGTCTAGAATACTCTCTGCTCCTCCCATTCACTCGATTGGGTTGGTTAACTACTGCATCATAGGATAGAGCTGGGATCATAAATGGGCAGATAATTATGGAGCTTATCTCAAACGAGCAATTATTTATTCAGCATCGACTGTATGAGAACTGGGTATGGAAAGAGCCAATCTTTCAGTTCTTGGAGAACCTGAAAACACTGCATTTTTCCTAAATTCTTATGTTCCTTTTCCGTAGGAAGACGAATAAGGATTAGGTGGTTATTTTTAAATTAAGTAAGTTATCTGGTATACAGTTTGAGCAGTCATAGGTAGTAGCTCTGACATTTGAATGTTACATGGCAAGGGCTTAGTATAAACCTGATATAATTTCCTATTTTCACCAGGACACTGATATTTTCCCAGGAAAATCCTCCTGCACAGTTATCACAAACAGGGATTGTTTCTTTTTCCTCTAATACATGAAAACTTGCAGCAGCAATTAACTCCTTCGGCAAATTATCCTAGAGCTGAACATACTACATATTCTCAGAGCTTACCTATACATTTGAGTTTCAGGTAAATTTTAATTTCACCCTTTTAGCTTTTGTTTCCCCTTAAAAATATGTTTATAGTAGATCAATGTATAGCTCAGGGAAGGAGTCTTAAGACAGTAGCACCAGAAACATCACACATTAAAGAGAAGTGATTTACCATACCCATGAATGCATTTTCTAGCATGCTGTGTGCGAGTTGACTTTTATCGGGTAATTATGTTGAATCTTCTCCTAAACCTTTTGTTCCCCGGGCAGCACCATCTTCTGCGTAAACCATCATCAGTATGCCTTTCTCATACATCATCCATGTGACAGCTTCAATGGTGTGCTGAAGCAACAGCTCATCAGAGCAGCAGTGCTCTGTGATGATTTATCACAGTAACATATCATCAGAGGGAGGCAGCCAAGTAATATATGGCCCGAAGCATTCAGGAGTGTTATGCAGGAACATATTTAGCTGTGCAAGACGATCCAAGAAAACCCGGAAACTTCACTTTAGCAGACATGGGTCCTAACCCACATAGGGGGAATATTTTCAGGCAATGGCTCTCATTTACATACAGTTGGACACCCACTTATAGCTGGCTGTCCCAATATTTTCAGGATGTTCTTATAAACTCCTTAAAATACAATTCAGACTGAAAGTTATAAGAAAATGTGTGGTTATTGAAGGTGATAGAGAAGAGCAGATATTGCTCTATATTACAGGTACTCTGAAGTTTGTCCCTATAGCATTTTTTAGAAGGATGTGCAGCTTTAAAAGAAAATTCTTACTCTGGAAAGTCGCACTCTCAAAAGAAATAAGCATAGTCAATAAGTGAATATTCCAGCGGCACCTGGGTGGCTCAGTGGGTTAAAGCCTTCGGCTCAGGTCATGACCCCACGGTCCTGGGATCGAGTCCCACATTGGGCTCTCTGCTCTGCAGGGAGCCTGCTTCCTCCTATCTCTCTCTCTGCCTGCCTCTCTGCCCATTTGTGATCTCTGTCTGTCAAATAAATAAATAAAATCTTTTAAAAAAATAAAAATAAATGAATATTCCAACTTAAAAACTAATGCAAAGCAAAACAGTCTGGAATTTAAAAAATGGAATGCTTATAAAATTCAAGTGTTAAAAAACAAATCACTATTTTAACATGGTTTACAATGACACGGTCATGTGATTTTTGGGGAAAGGGTTTGGTGAAATTCGTAGATCTCAAGTGTCTTTATATATAAACTGAGATACTAAGTAAATTTTCAAGCTTGCAGAAAAATACAACCTTTTATTTTCATGAATATTTGAAATTATAAGATTAAAATCTTCATTGGGGACATTGATTTTATTCATTTTCATGGATGATTCAATTTGCAATGTTCCTAGTCATAATTTTTTATATATGATGTCTGACAGCCTCAGTTACATCTGAGGTGATTAGCAGAACATTAAAATAGGTCCTCTTTGGGAAGCACAACATCATTTCTGCTAATGAGTTCTACTTTTGGAAGGGCAGACATGTTCTTGCCCTGATTTTGATGTGGACGCATGTCCTACTTCCTGGAGGTGCTGCTTGGTTAGAAATATCTCTTGGCAAACCTCCCAACACAGCATTTGTCAAGACCTTATCAATCCTTAGTTCCAATTGGATGAGAAATATTTCCTGAGTGAGTGATTTCTTCTTCATGCAATAGGAAGCTGTTGTCACCAATTTTATGGGGCAGTAAAGAAGAGGTTTTAAAGAGACTAAATCGTACATTTTGCTGCCAGTTTGTATTTTTGATGTCCTCAATATATGGTACCTTATTTTATGAGTTTAGATATAACATTCCCCCAAATTCTTCCTGGCCAAGCTGTGCTCCTATCGAATTATTTTTGTGCCACCTCAATAGCACTTATCCTTATATAATACATCATTGTAATTTATCTAGTTATGTGTATGACTTTCCTCACAGGCCTTGAACTCTTTGAGAAGAATTACGTTTTATCAATCTGTGTATTCTCAAGGGTAGCATGTAAGTGGCCAATTGATAGCAGCTGAAATTTAGCCATCCCTCACTTTTGAAAATTCATATGACACAACTTTGCTTTTACAAAAGACCCACATTAGTACCTGTTTTCTCCAGCCCAAAGAAATCCAAAGAGGATTTTCTATTTTAGAAGGTGAAAAGTGGAAACAAGCTTTCCACATTTGTTCAGCAAAGAGCCCTGATAAGAGGTAAGACATACCCTGAGCTGTGAGAGCACCGCCCCCTGGTACCAGCCCTGGGAACTGCACTCAGCTTCTCAGCATCAAGTCGCCAGAGCTTCAAACTGGTGTGAGCATGTGTGCTTTATCTCAATTTATTTTGTGCATCCGTGCCTAAAGATACCAGGAAAACCTAAGAAAGGTTATGGGGGCCGGGGGGAGGCTGAGAATGTTAAAATATATAAAAACTTGTGATAATCGTTTCTTTGTTTTATGCCCTACGGCTCACAAAAGTTTCTATAAATTGCTCTACTCTTGTATAGTGAGGGAATCCTATAATTTTATTGTTACTTACGGTGACTTAAACATATAAATTACTATTCACGTGAATGCACTTCTATTTGTGTAGGTCTTAAATTTATTTTGCTTATCTCCTATATACATATCTATCTATCGGTAGATAGATAGATACACATATACACATACATACATATATATCGTTTGGTTGATATACATTAACCGAATTAGTTCACAAACATTAATTGAAAACACACTATTTGTCAGGGTTGCTGTCATCAGTCAGGCTAGGAAGAGCACAATTAGTTAAGTATCTACTTTCAACATAGTATGCTAAACATTGTCAGAGTAACAGCCATAATAATGATTAGTCATAGTAGCAAAAATACCATTACAAACAGTAATTACTAAAGTAATAATAAGTAACGAAAAGACAAATTTGTGCTTATAAAGCGGAATGCACTCTGCTTAATGGTTTAGATTCGTTGCTGAATTACACACTCACACTTACTCTGAGGCGGATGTCATTACAGTCCCAACTTTATTTATTTTTTAAGATTTTGTTTATCTGAGAGAGAGAGAGGACAGGGGGGAGTAGAAGGAGCAGCAGACTCCCTGAAGAGCAGGGACTTGATCCCAGGACCCTGAGATCATGACCCGAACTGAAGGCAGGCACTTAATGAATGAGCCACCTAGGCACACTGATGATAGTTTAAAGACGATGGGTCACTTCATCAAAGATAAACGGTTACTAGGCGGTGAAGCAAAGATTCATTCCCAGGTGAGCCTGATGTGAACCTAAGCTCTACCTCTAAAGTGTGTTATTAAAAATGCACAGATGCTCTGAGGATAGCAGGATGGGGTCGGGGGGCTCCACAAGCTAAGACTTCCAGAAGGGATTTCCGGAGGACCTCACCTAAGCTGAGTCTTGGACTTTATCCCCTGGTTGTGAAGATGTTATAAAGTTTTAAAGAGGTATAATATTATCAGATTTGTAATCCCCCCCCCCCCCCAACTCTGGTAACAGAATTTATTTAGGACGGTAAGAATAGAGAGAATAGAGAAGAGTGATTTTGGACTTTGATATCCATCAGTATCACCTGGGAGACTTGTAAAGCAGAGTGCCGGAAACCATCCCTAGCGATTCTGGAGATCTGAAGAGGGCCCCAGAATTTCCATTTCTTACATTTTCTGGTGATGCTCCTGCCTGCTGGTCTGGAGGCCACACTTTAAGAAGCTCCATCCCAGATTACCATAATAGTTCAGGATAGTAATGCCAGACTTGAATGTAGGACACCAATAAGACTGCAGAAGAGGGGGAGATCTTGAGAAGCATTTAGACTTTAAAAGTTTAATTTCCAGGAATGAGGCAATAACTGCACTTAAATTAAAAAAAAAAAAAACTCTGATAACATTCTCATATATTCATGGAGAGGAAGAAATCAAAGGGTCTGTTTTTGAAAGACTGAAGAAGTCATTTTGGGGAGGATTTTGAAACTCGACATGGTTCAGAGACAATTCTCCATGGGTCTCTCATGTTTCTGCCCTTCCAATAGCAGCTCTCATACTAGGTAATCTTTTTAAGGGTATAAGTGGACCAAATATGGATATAGTGTCTCCTTGTGCCTCAGCCTAACACCATTCACCATGGGTACAGCATCTACCAGGGACACTTCATATTGCCTCATGGAACTTGAAGGGGAAAAATACATAATTTAATCTATATCTTCATTTTGAAGTTATTAAAATAACAAATGTTGAGATTTCAACATAAGTCTAACTTAGGCCATTAAAATTTTCTTCATTTTAACCTTCTATTACCTGCCGTTAACTTTTTTCATACGAATATTGTATTCATGTTGTTGGCATTATTTAGGACACATTTCCTTTCTTCTCTACCTTAAACTGACACCATATGAGGTTTTGTATAGCTTCTTACATATATAAACTTTTTAATGGCCTTGAAATATGTCACTTTATTTAATTTTATATGATCTTTCAAATCTTGAGATTTTAAGATGACGGGCTCTTGATTGTGTCCCACAAGAGAAATAACAGAGAGTGGGTACTAGTCCAGAATACCAAAAGATATCATGTCCATATATGAGTCAGGCTGTTTCTGAAACATGCATCTAGTTCAAAGAAAACTAGGTATTTTTATTATAATCAGAAAAAACCCGAGTTCTAGTTCTAGGGTTTTGCTTGGCTGAGTCACAGAACAACTCTGCATCAGTTTATTTTTAAATGAACTATAATTGGGGTACCTGGGTGGCTCAGTGGGTTAAAGCCTCTGCCTTCAGCTCAGGTTGTGACCCCAGGGTCCTGGGATCAAGCCCCGCATCGGGCTCTCTGCTCATCGGGGAACCTGCTTCCTCCTCTCTCTGCCTGCCTCTCTGCCTACTTGTGATCTCTGTCAAATAAATAAATAAAATATTTTTAAAAATAAAATAAATGAACTATAATTAAATCTTCACACACAAGTGCATTCCATAAGAAACAAAAACAGAAACAAAAATGGGGAGGGCAAGGACAATGAACATATTATTTTGGTAAGTGCCAGAGAATTGAATGTAGTGAATAACCAGAATTTCAGGGTAGTTTAATCGAATTGTTTCTCTCAAAATTAATAACCTCTCAATATCCTGTTTTGCAATGGATTAATTAATTTATTCATTTATTTTAAAAGTTTTCATCTAGTTCCTATTAAGCCTTGTGTCAGTTACTAGGCCAAAGCTGGGTATACAACATTAAGCATATCAAATCCAATCCTAGTTCTCAGATTGACTACGGTCTAGTGGAAGGTAAACATCAATCATATAAGCTTTCTTTTTTTTTTTTATTTTCAAAGATTTTTATTTATCTATTTGATAGACAGAGAGAGATCACAAGTAGGCAGAGAGTCAGGGGGAAGCAGGCTCCCCGCCGAGCAGATAGTCCGATGCGGGGCTCTATCCCAGGACCCTGAGATCATGACCTGAGCCGAAGGCAGAGGCTCAAACCACTGAGCCACTCAGGCGCCCCTCATATAAGCTTTCTGATAAATGGATCATAGAGAGGCTTCTTATGGAAACTTAAGATGTTCTACTAATAACTGTTTCTGTTCATTACAAGAAATACCATTAATTACAAATATTCTCAGTGATATATTTTTATTTTTCACAGATATCACGTGTGTTCAAGTAATTTGATTTTTTGATAGACAACTGACAATTTTTTGATAGACAACTGACGTTATTAGAAATAGCGTCAACTGTTCATTTTATTTTCAGATATAATTCACATATATTTTGGCACAGGTACATCATTTTTATTGTGGAACTTCATGATTTGAAGACAAGTGCTGTGTATTGTTCCGTTCTTACATTGTCTAACATGATTTAGATGTGTGATGAATAATTTATAGAAGTCATGTTATATAGGAGTGCATAACTAAAATGGCAATTCAATATTCTCAATTATTGAGAATATACACAAGTGCGTGCACACTAAAACATATGTGCACATGCTGAATTATACTATTGAACTTAATACTTGTCATGTAATAGTGTTATTCTGTTTTATAAATTAAATAGAATAAGCTTAATTTTGAAATTAGCATGACTTATCACCTGATTCATTTAATTTAACATTATAAGAAGTAATCATATACCACTTTTTAGAAAAATATTTGGCCTATTGCAAGCCATCCTATATTGTAATGGGTATTATCCGTGGAATTTACTTTTTATTTTAGCATTTCTGTTATGTCTAAGAAAAAGAGATCAAAATTTACTTGGCAAGTGTTTTTTTGTTTGTTTTAAGATTTATTTACTTAAGAGAGAAAGAGAAAGGAAAAGAAAGAAAGAGAGCAGGGCAGAAGGGCAGAGGGAGAGTCTTCAGCCGACTCTGCGCCGAGCACAGAGCTAGATGTGGGTTCCATCTCATGTCCTTGAGATCATGACCTGAGCTGAAACCAAGAATTGAAGGCTTGACTGACTATACCACCCAGGCTTCCTGACAAGTGTTACTTAAAAAAAAAAAAAAAAAAAAAAAAAAAAAAAAAAAAAATTCTTGGGTTTAAAAAAAAATAGTCCTTCATTTGATAATTGTAATATACTTAATAAAATAAAATTATAGAAAAGAGACTTGAAAGTTATATTAGAGAACATCACAATGTACATTACTCTTGTGGTTATAGATGATTACCAATAATGTTAAAACTTCTGTTTAGTTAAAATCAATGTATATGTGGTACAGTCAGAGTGGATAACTCTATGAATTTCCTACTGACCTCATAACAAACCAGCTCCAATTTTTGGCTTAAAGTAACAGAAATATATTATTTTCTATTTCTCCAGATTAGAAGTCTGATACTGCCCTTATTAGGCTAAAATCAAGTTTTCTGTGGATTCTCTGGGGGAGAATCCATTTCCTGTCCTTTTCAGTTTGTAAGGTCCCTCTCCTCCATCTTAAGAGCCAACAACATATCATCTCTGATCATTTCCTCCCAGTGACACCTGTCCCTGATGCTCCTGTTCTGTCTTTTATTCCATATGAGGACCCTTCCTCACATCTGGGGCTCAGCCGGGTAGTCCAAGATAATCTCCCTATCCCATGTTCCATACCCTTAATCACACCTGCAAAGTCCCTTTAGCCATGTAATGTTAACATAGTTACAGGTCCAGAAAATTAGGACATGGACATCTTCAAGAGTGGAAGCAGTATTTAAATCTCCAGCATCTTCATGACATGCATTTCATTAAAATGAATTTAGTTTAACACAGTCACTAATTAAATCAACAAACATCTGTTAAGAATTATTATAGTCAAGTACTATACTAGGAAATGCAAAAAGGTAAAAATAAATTATACCACTTCAGTGGAGGAAAATATAGCAGGAACCATTAGTAAACCAACAACTATAATGGGATGTCATAATATGTGAGCATATAAATCAGACTCGGTTGAATGGAGATGAGTGGAGGTGTATAAAGTTCAGGACTCTTTCTAAAGAGCTGGTGCTTGAGTTTGTCCTGAAGAGCATGTGAGAGCTAATTTGGTAAAGAAAGAAAAGAACTCTTGAAATGTGTAACCTCCTTTAAATGATTTAGTCCCCAGGGGTTTAAAATGAGCATTAGAGTATCGACTGAGCATCTGGCTCTTGGTTTCAGCTCAGGTCATAATCTCAGGGTCGTGGGATCAAGCCCTGCATCAGGCTCTGCACTCAATGAGGAGCCTGCTGAAGATTCTCTCTCTTCCTCTCCTTTTGCTCACTCCTCCAAAATAAATCTTTTTAAGGAAATAAGAAATAAACAAAATGAGCATTGGAGTTCTATCTTAATAATATTCATCATTAGGGCGCCTGGGTGGCTCAGTGGGTTAAGCCGCTGCCTTCGGCTCAGGTCATGATCTCAGAGTCCTGGGATCGAGTCCCGCATCGGGCTCTCTGCTCAGTGGAGAGCCTGCTTCCCTCTCTCTCTGCCTGCCTCTCCATCTACTTGTGATTTCTCTCTGTCAAATAAATAAATAAAATCTTTAAAAAAAAATAATATTCATCATTAGATTCATGACCTTGCTTTTGTGAGAAAGATAACTTGGCACTTTTCAACTACCAATGAAATGTGCAGTGTGTAAACTTAATTTTCTACATATATTTTACCCATTTTTTGAATAAAATATTCACAGTTATTTCCTTTTTAGAAAATTCTGTTCCGTTTTAATACAGACAGTGCTGCACTAAGAAGGAAATGTGGCTAGAAATAATAACTTTCATAGACAAAGATTATATTCTCAAAGATCTCCCAGGAAGGCTCTCCTCATTTCCTCTCTTCTTGTCCCTAGTTCTCCAATATTCATCACTGCTCCCCAAAATAAACACTAAGCATAAAGACCGGGCAGTGTGCCCCACACATAAGCTTCCAAGGGATCCCTCACTTACCCTTTCTGTAACATCTGATTGAACTCTTTCCACATGATAACTTCTAACAGACGTGTGAAACTCCAGTCCGTGAAGGGTACAATATTTTCTTCATTTTTATATTCCCATTATCTACTAGACTTTATAGAAGCAAAATTTTACAAAATATTTTCAAATTAACATTTTGTAGAGTATTTATATTTAATTATAAATAGTATATTTATATTAAAATAATATTTAAGATAATAAATAGATATTATGATAATATGGATAATATATAATATAGATAATATATAATATACTATATTAAGATAATATTTGTATTAAGATAATCCAGGTCTATATCTGCTTTCAGTAGATGAGGAGACTGGGGCTCATAGGAATTAAGCACTTTGCCCTTGTTCTTGGTTAGCATGTGCTAGAACCTGAATTCTAATCCCGGCATGATGGTCTATAGACCCTTTCATTTAACCCCCATGTAATTCTGTCCTACTGGGTTAGATGGACTAAGAAGAGGGAAATGATAGCTCCTTCCCAAACCACAATGCTTGTGGTTTTTTGGAGGCTCCAGCCTCCAAAATGAAGAAAGAATTCCTCAAGAAAGCAAACTTGATAGAAGGCATGATAGAGATGAATCAGTTGTGGAGTCAGAACTTCAGAGCTGGGAAAGTGCTCAAAGCTTTCTGTGAACAGTCTACCTGCTCTTGTCTCCTGCAACAATTTAAGGAACATAATGCATTATTCCATTCAGTGATATTGCATCTTTGTTTCGCTCCAAAGTGATTATAACAAACCTAACGCTTACAATCCTTATAAAGAAATGTTTCATTTTGAATATATTTTGTTTACAAAACAAAGCTTCTATTTATATCATTAATGTTGAATAAAGAAAAATGGTGTGCAATTTAGGGAGCAGAAAATAAATAATAAATTATTTTCAGTTTTGAAAAGGGAGTCAAACAAATTCTCAGCTGCGTATGTGACATATGAATGAGAGCCCAAGGTCAGGCAAAAATGTCTTGGTTTCTCCAGCCTCATGCTCTGACTGGATCACGGATTCAGTAAATATCAAGCATCCTATCATGCTTCAATACATGAGCATCAGAAGAGAAGATCTGACTAGAGCATTTCCTTCTTAATTAGATTGCCTACGGTGACTCAACATTGTCATCAAAAACTTTCTAGTTATTTCAAGGACTTAGACCCCAGGGAGGTCATGACTTCCTGGGACTTAGAGAGAAGCCCATTATTAATGTAAGAATATAATTTGCCTGAAGATTGTATAGTTTATTATAAAAAGAGAAGTTTCTTTACAGCCTTTAATTTGATAATGAGATTTTAGCTATCAGCAATGTGAAGAAGATGAGGGAATTGAGTGATGAGGCCAGTGGTCCTACCTTATTAGCAGTAAAATTGTCTGGTCCCCATATCCATTAAAAGAGACTGGCAGATGAGGAGAGGAGCTAAGACATCTAATATGTAACACGGGATCGAAAAGGTGATCTCCTCCATGTTATTCTTTATGCTCCACTAGTAAGTGAAACTATATGATAATGGACTCTCTCTGCTTGACTTGAGGACATTGGGAGATGGAGGGAGAAGTGAGATGGGGGATACCAGAGGGGGAGACAAACCATGAGAGACTACAGACTCTGAGAAACAAACCGAGGGTTTTGGAGAGTGGGGGTGGGAGGTGGGGAGAGCCTGGCGGTAGGTATTACGGAGGGAATATATTGCATGGAGCACTGGCTGTGACGCCCAAACAATGAATTCTGGAACACTGAAAAAAAATTAAATTAAATTAAAAAAAAAAAAAAGGTGATCTCATTCCAACATTTGAATATCACTACTTATACCTTTTAAAAGCAAACTCATAATAATTGAGGAGTTACTGATTTATAAATTGAACACTAACTGATTATACAGTTT
Source organism: Mustela nivalis (assembly GCF_964662115.1). Lineage (NCBI taxonomy): Eukaryota > Metazoa > Chordata > Mammalia > Carnivora > Mustelidae > Mustela > Mustela nivalis. The sequence continues at coordinate 30,410,322 of NC_139033.1, read as the reverse complement.
GTAGATTTTTCAGGACATTTATTTTATGTTTTTTTCCCCTTTAAATACTGAACGTGCACTCACGCTTTCCTTTGCGTTCATTAGAATCTCAATTAGAAACACAGCTATTTATTACAAGTTATGACAAAAGATTATGGCAGATGGGGAGTGGGTAGTAAAAATTCTGTCATTTCAACTTTCCTATTTCCCTTAGGATTTTTTTGAGCTTTCTTTTTTCTTCAAGAGTTCCCTTAAGAAACGCTACTTCAAAAACCCAGTCTCTTCATTTCCCTCTAAAATCTTTTCAGACATTTTTAAATAGTATCTCTGGTTAGGAGACAGAGGAACTAGTGTACATTCCAACACGAATTTCTGAGTTTTACCTCGTTCCTTCTATGCTGTGATTTTCTTTTTTCTTTTGTTAATTTCATGAATGACAGTTAAAAAGAAAACATTAAATTCTCAAATGGTGCCCAAGAATTATTAAAGCATTTAAAGATGCATTTTTAGACCTGGTTGGTGCTTTACGCCCATGGCAATCTTGGCTAATGAGGCCATTTACATTCATGAAATAAAAAGATGGTCTGCAAAAAGTCACGAGATACATTTTTACACATTTAAATACATTAGTGGTATTATCTGGACATTATTGAACTTCAAGGCCAGGAGCCTCAATTATTTGAGAAGCATATTTTAAAAAGCCAAATTCTCGTTACAAAGAATTTAAATTTTTTAAAGTTTGTATTGCCAGGATACCATTTACAATGGGTGCTAATGATCGTTCATATTAAAAAATAGAGCAAAGGTATTTCTCATGAGATGGACCATTAAAGCTTATTTTCATAATTTTCACTTGCTGTAATGTTATAATAGAGTTTCATAGTGTTTAAAACATTCTCTGCTCCCAGTGAGTTTAGCCAGCTGAATTAGCTGTTTCAAGATATTAAGGTGGCATTTGAATAATTAAAGTAGGAAGTTATTTAATAATATCCCAGATTCTTTCTTTGACATCCAGTGGCAGCTTGAGCAAGAGGAAAATGTAACAATATTTTACAAGTGATTTCTCTTTTTAATTTTTGTCTTTGCATTTCAGAGATATCAATAAAAATAGTATCCTTTTAGGTCAAGAGCAAGGTGGAAATTATAATTTTCCAAGTTATGTTTCACTTCCCCTTGCACCCTGGCCACACTACTAGTGTCTCTATCCTGAGAAAATATAGAGGTGAACCAGCCTTATTTCCTTTTAATAATTTGTGTATACACACATCCTCACACACACTTCTTAAAATGATAATACAGTTCAAATTTTTATTATGTAATCTTTAGAAAGGACCATCCTTCTTGACCCAGAGGATGGCTTTTTTTCCTAAACCAGAGACCTTATCTTGAATATGCTCATAGCAACTCATATAAAACAATACCAATATTTATGCTTTTAAGCTTTTCTCTAGGAGAATGTTTAAATAAGTTTGATATACATACATGATTAACCAAATGCTTTTAGTACACTGCAAAAATTTTGTATTGAAATAAAATGTATTTTTTCAGAGATTGGTATTGGAATAGATTTTTTTTTTCTTGAGTAAATAACTCAATAAAAATCCTTTGGCATTTGAATTTTAGTAGATTAGGGACAGAATCAATAATATGTGACAAATTTCTAAATGGTGAAGTAAAAACTTTTAATGGCTTCTTTTCATAAGATACCTTAGATAATTTCATTTTATAACATGATAACAGATTTAAATTGTAATTTTTATAACATACTAAACTGTTTTCTTCTCTAATTTTATCTCTTGACAAAGTACTCTATGGATGTGTATTTTTATTAGGTATTTATTTTGAACCCCTACTTTGCTTGATACTTAACTAGTTGCTGAACTCACTATCACAAAGTTTTTATTTAGTATATATGTCAAATATTTTTTAGTATTTCATATGACCTTCAATCACAATAACATTCTACCTTCAATGAATAATGTGTTCTATCTACATATGAAATATACCTTTCTTTAGATAACATTAATTTAGGATATGGAGTTATATTTTAGCTTCATTTCCATATCTGAATTTTCTAATTATACATTTGGAAGGTTATGAGTGATACTCTAGTTTTTCAATTTTTTTTTAAATTTATTTATTTGACAGAGAGAGAGAGAGAGAGACAGAAAGAGTATAAGCAGGGGTGGGGAGCAGCAGGCAGAGGGAGAAGGAGAAGCTGGTTCCCCACTAATCAGGGAAACCGATGTGGGGCTCCGTTCCAGGACCCTGGGATCATGACCCGAGCCAAAGGTGCCTCTAATTTTGCAATTTTTAAATAATAACATAAAATTGGTCATTTTAATTGATCAGGTTTGTAAATTAGAGCCAGCCTTACTATAGAACTCGTCATTCACTTTTCATACGTCCAAGCGATAAAAACTGTTAATGTTGATGACTTCTTTCATCTTCTTTTAGCCAATAAATTCTTAAGTTTTAAGTTTTGCCTTATTTGTACAATATTTACCCATTGAAACCTTGAAAATTATTCATTTTCTGCCAAAACCGGGGGAAAAAAATTCAAGAGGACATAAATTAACCTATGATATTTGAAGGCAGGCAGGCAGGCAGGCAAGGGAGACAGGGGAACAAGGTGGGTGAGGGACACAATAAGGGAACAAGGGCAGAAGGGGAAAAAAGGGAAAAGATGGAAAAAGAAGAAGAGACCGGAAGAAACAGCAGCATATCAGCACTGCCAGCTTCTCGGGTTCCTTTAAGTTCTCAGAATTAAGAGCACAGTTAATGGTACACTTGCAAGAAAATAGACTCAGTTTCAGCCCTTTTCTACTTATAGCCTAAGGGAAGAAGAACACAAGAATCAGGGATTGAGTCCAATCAATATTCAATCACAATTCTAATAAGAGTTACAATGGAGTATAATCAGGGAGGGGGTGGGATTTAACCCAAATACTCAGGTTAAGAAAGTCTTCCATGGGCAGTAATGTTTGAGCTAGAATATAGAGATGCACAGAATAGTAGGCTTCTTAGATTCCAGATGGAGTTCACAAATGACATGTGGCATCTGCATAGATCAGGCCTTAAAAGGAGAACACGGTCTGGAGCACTAGAGCACATGGGAGTATAATATCCATGAAACTACCAACTTCGATGAGACCAGAACATGAAAGGTCGAGCAGGCCATGTTACGGAAGTCGATATTTATTTTTACAGCATGGGACTTCACTGACTTTTTAAAAAATAATCTGCAGGGGCGCCTGGATGGCTCAGTAGATTAAGCCTCTGCCTTCGGCTTAGGTCATGATCTCAGGGTCCTGGGATCGAGCCCCACATCGGACTCTCTGCTCAGCAGGGAGCTTGCTTCCCCCTCTCTGCCTGCCTCTCTGTCTACTTGTGATTTCTCTCTCTGTCAAATAAATAAAATAAAATCTTAAAAAAAATAATCTACATTTGAATTTGTGAAATGTGCTCTATCTTCAGAGCAGAAAACAGACTGGTGCATGAGGGACGACGCTCTCTGTGTACATGCTTCTTCTGTGGGTCTCACCTATTGCTCTTGTTACCATAATGATAACAATAACCAAAATACTGTTTACTGAGATCTTAAAGGGCAAGTTTATATGGTTAAGAACTGTTTAGTTTTAATTTTATAATAGGAAGAAAATAAAGCTTAGAAAATTTAGGCAAATTATGAAGAGTAAACACAATTAGTAAGTCTAGTAACTAAACATTGAACCTAATTCTTCAATTCAGAATCCCAGTTTTCGTCTTTTTTTTTTTTTTTAAGATTTTATTTATTTGGGAAGAGAGTGAGCGAGAGAACACACAGAAAGGGGCAGAGGGAGAGGGAAAGCAGACTCCCTGCTGAGCAAGGAGTTCAATGAGGGGCTCAATCCCGGGACCCTGAGATCATGACCTGAGCCAAAGGCAGATCCTTAACCAACTGAGCCACCCAGGCATCTCAAGAATCCCCAAACATCATATTTCTTTGTAACTTGCTCTGATCAGCTGATTTGGGGTCAGGGCGACCTCTCTGAGTAGCCTGAGGAGGGTTGCTGCTCTTCTGGGAGAGGGAACACCTCTTTGCTATACTGGTTGGATGCAGCTTCTTTGAACTTCTTTTCTTCTGAAACAACTCAGGTTAAGAATTTTTCATATTTCTCTACCCCTTCTATCTGCTCGGATTATGAAAGTTAAGAGTTCTTCCCCTCTGGTAGCTACTAGTTATTCCATATTACCAAAGTCAATGGCAAATCTCAGCTCACATTTTGTGTGTTTCCTCAGCAACATTTAACACATCCCCCCCTTCTTGGAACATTTCACATGTTCAGCACATCACACTCTACACTTTTAGATCATTTGTCAATCTTTCTCATTCTCCATGACTGAATCTTCCATTTCTTTCCCAAAATAAAGCATTATAAGGCCCCAAGTCTTGGTCTTTAAATGAGCACTGAGTCTTTAAATGAAGTCTTTCAGTCTTATTGCTTAAACAACATTGGTTCAGTGAATCACACACAGGTAAATCCCCAGCCTTCACTTCTTTCAGAACTCTAGAGTCATACATCCAGTTTTCTACTCAACATCTCCATTTGGACAACTCTAATTCAGTATTCCCACACTTGACTCTCCCTCACTTCAAATCTGTTTCTCCTCTAGTTTTGTTTTGTGGTTGGAGCTGTTTTGTTTTCATCAGATGAATGTTTAGATCAAAACATGAAATTTTCCTCAATTAAAAAAAAATCACACTCCATATACAACTCATCAGCAAAGACAGTTGAATTTATAACCAAAAGTATATTGAATTTGACCACCTCTCACCACTTTCATCTTTATTGTCTAGTCTCATATGACATATAGAAATGATGGAATACCAATACATCCTTTTATTTTAATTGACCTAATCCCTCTAATAGAAACCTCTGCCCCCTAAGAGCTGCCTCTACCACAAGTCATGACCATTTACTATTGAGTTTTCACTCAGCTATCAAAGTGAACCTCTTAAAATATACATAAAATCATGGGGCTCCCATCTCTCTAATCTCCACTGGCTACTCAAACTGTACAGAAAAAATCCAAATTCTTTTCATAGACTCCGTATCATACATTGTCTGGCCTCTGATTATTACTATGGTATCATATCTTGTGTTATGTATCTTATTACATGTATCCTTTACCTTGGACTTTTATTACTGATTCCCTTGCCTACAACATTCTCTTTCCTCTTGATGTTCTCATGGTTCACTATCTCATTTGTTCCATTCGTGCCTCTGCTCCAATGTTATCTCCTCAGAATGCTTTTTCTGTTCAGCCTTTATATAGCATATGATAGATAATCTTAGCTTAACATTTTATTCATCACTTACTCATAGCATTATAATGTATACTTTAATGTATGTTTATTTATCTAGTATCTGCCCCCCTGACTAGAATGTAGTTCTCTGCTGAAAAAGACTTAGCCTCTTTCTCCCTAATATTTCCAACATCTAGAAAAGCATCTGACACATCCGAAGTGCTCATTAGATATTTGTTCAGTGAATTATTAATGAGTCGGTCTGTGTCCAACAGAGCTAATAGGTACATATCTCTGAACTCTTCTTTGAAGTCTGTCTTGGGGCTAGAGTTTCTCTCATAGGAGTTAACCAGTCTCTTTCACCTTCACCCAGTACCTCTCTGACATAATGGGCAAGTGCTTGAAGGCTGGAGTATATAGTCCCGGCCTGAAGCCCCAGCTCTTTGACTGTGACTCCAAGTAAGGTCTATGCATTTCACCTTCCTCAACTGTAGTTTGGCACATGTACCTGCTTCACATGGCTGAATATCAGTTAAATGGGAAATTCTTAAAGTACTAAGCTTGACACACTGTAAAAAGTCAAAAGTGGTAATTTTTTTTAATCTCTTAGAATATCTTTTCAGATTAAGCAAACTAATTTAGTCCATTCCTGTCAAACTTTTTAAAAAAAATTCTATTTATTTAAGAGAGAGAGAGTGTGTGCCCAAGCAGGGGAGGAGCAGAAGAATAGGAAGAAGCAAACTCCGTGCCGAGCAGGGAGCCTGATGTGGGGCTCAATCCCCGGGCCCTGAGGTCATGACCTGAGAAGAGGGCAGATGCCTAACTGAATGAGCCCCCTGGGCCCCTGTTTTGTTAGACCTTTAGAACACCTTATTCTTTTTTTCTTTTTTCTGATAGACAGAGATCACAAGTAGGCAGAGAGGCAGGCAGGAGCAGGGGGAAGCAGGCTCCCTGCCAAGCAGAAAGCCCAATGTGGGCCTTGATCCCAGGACCCTGAGATCATGACCTGAGCTGAAGGCAGAGGCTTTAAGCCAGTGATCCACCCAGGCGCCCCCAAACACCTTATTCTTAAGTGTAATGCTAGATCATGCTGTGAAAACAAACCCATATATTTTAACGATATGCTGAACCACTCCCATTGGACTAACCATAATATGTTGTTCTATAGTTTGTCTTATGTTTTGTATCTGTTATATGCCTAAGCATATAAATAATACTTCCTTTCAGTTTTATGTAGTTAATTACATTCTAGCAGAGAAAGACTGGTCATTTACAGGTAATCTCTTGTCCTAAATCATCATATGTTGAATTATGGGAGAAGGTAATCTCTCTGTTAAAATATTCTTTTACTCTTTGTTAAAAATTTGTAATATCCCATTTCCATTTTCACTGAAATGATTCAAATTAACCAAAGAAACATGCTTTAAAATAATGTAGATCATAAAACTGTACGTGCAGAGCAGATGCCTAATAGAATGCTTATAATTACATTTTATGTTAGATCTGTGGCCAATCACATGTAGTCTTCAGTTTAATAGAGTCAATCCCAAGCAGAACAAGAGGTCTAAATGAGCCACTGAGATGTGCTGTACTTTGTAAGATATCTCTTTAGTTGACAGAGGTTTCATTCATTGAATCATATAAATGGATTTTCTACTTACTCTTCAGATATCTCAGAAAATTGATGCTTGAATGGTCAATAATATAAAAAGGGGACTTTTTAAATAGAAAGAATGGGTAACTGAGTCATATATATCATATATATCTCTCATATATAATAAAGGATAAGTGATAAATGATCAGTTCCATCAAGAATGTAAACATAACAATCTAAAATTTTCAGAGACGTTCCTGAAGTTAAAGTCTATCTTCTTGCTCATTTGGGGATTCAGAAATAAATATATAACATTTTAAGTATAAAAAGGCATCTACTTTCTATAGTTAAAGGATGATAAATTTATTAATATTTATTCACAACATTATTATGTTGGGTGGTGATATAGTAGAGATCTTGGTAAAGATCTCATTTCTAGTAAGTATGTAAGTAGGTCTTTTTTTTTTTTTTGTAAGTAGGTCTTAATGAAGTTTATTTTACTTCACTTACATGAAGAGAGTCCACATTTTAAATGCATAGCTATCCATTTAGACATGTTTCTAAATGCAAGCTGGTCCTTGAAATGAATGTTACAGCTTTTTCTCTTGATTTTCAGTTCAGCAGAGTGTGTCCTGATGGTCGTTCTAATTTACTATTGAGCATAAATTAAATATGTATTAATCAGTTTACATGCAAACACACTCAAATATTTCGATGCAGTGGCCTTCGATGTTTATATTTAAACAACCATCTCTTTAGCAATCCCTGATAGTTCCCCCACCGCAGGGAGCAATAAAACCATACAGATGGCTTAGTTTTATATATGGGCTTTAAATAAGCCATGTGTCTTTCTTTTCTTTAAAAAAAAAAATCAGCTAGAATTTATTGATTGCTCTTTATGTGCCTAGGGGCAAGAGTAAATTTTTACATTGAGAACTGTGAAAATAACTTTTCTGCTTATAGGAGTGAGATAACTTCCTCTTATATTCTATAACTCAATCCTTCCAATTGATGAGCTCAATATTGGTTAAAGTATAATAGGACTCAAAAGACTTTTAATTGTTCCCAGTAAAGAATCAGAATATAGGACCAGTTTGGAAAATGAAGAGGTTGTGGAATTGGTCATCTATCCACCAGACTTTGAATGATCCTTATTACCTCTGTTGCTTCGTTTGGAGGACTGGGATACTGAGATTCCACGTGTAGGGGGCATCTCACTGGAAAACCATTTCCATGCAAATTTGGATGCATTTTTTTTTCTTCCAGATGAAATTACAGGTGTTCCCCCACTTTTCAAAAGTTCACATTACTCTACTTCAGTTTTATAAGACCCAAGTTAGTAACCTGTGTTTGTAATCTGAAAGAAATCTGAAGATTAGGTAAAAGGACAAAAAGCAAAAATAGCCCTGGCCTGTTTGGCAGGAAGCCCACACAGAGACTTTGCTCACCTGAGCAGGGAGAGCAGCACAGCCCAGCTCCCTCCCTGGGAATTACACTTGGCATCTCAGCCTCCAGCCACCAGATTAGAACTGTGTCTGTGAGCATCTGCGCTTTATCTCAAACTTTAGTGCATCCATTAGCAAGAGGTGTCTTAAGATAGCAAGCATTCTCCGTATAAGTTAATGCTACTTGGATTTTTGCTTTCTGCCCTTTCAGCTTATGAAAGGTTTCAAAGAACACACTACTTTCAGATAGTGGGGAAAGCCTATACTGAGTTGTGGAAATTAAGTCTAAGCTAAAGTTTCAGGTTTACTATGTGATCTTGCACAAAAAGAAAAGCGATTGAAAGTAGCTGAAGAAAGAAATGTATCATGTATTCTCTGTCTAGGTAAGAGTCTAGACAATCTGCTACACATTGACAGACTGGAGATCTGTGTTATGTTATGACAATATGTTCAATTCAACTGCCCCTGCAGTAATTTGGGTGGCCTACTCAGTAGCATTGATGGCCTCGCAGGAACATCAGTGGTGACAGGTCAGCCTGAACCCCAAAGGATAACACACAAGTTTAAAGCTTAGAACTGGATGTTGGCTTCTTTGACTACCCTTAGGATGGTGTTGAAAGACCTGAGTTTAGAAAACTTCTGGCCAGATTGAAAGCCAAGGGGGGAAAAAATGGGAATATTAAGAGCCCTGGTAATGAAGACCTTAAAGTTGGAAACCCCAAAACAAAATAGATGATACTTTTAAAAACTTTAGAAGACAAAACCTAGCCTAATTACCCAGTTGAATAAAGTGATTCTGGGAAGATGTTATAAACAGAATGTCATAACCAATGAAATTACCCAGTTTAATGAAACAACTTAAAGAAAGTGTCAGAATTATAAGCTTGGGGTAGGCTTGAGACAGAGACAGAGTACCAAAATCCAAAGAAAAAAAAAAATGAAGCACATTTTCCAAATTTATAAAAAAAAAATCTGGAAATTATTAATGGCAGATGAAAACAAATAATCTTGTAAAACTTAAAGTCAATGTATATGTTGAGAGAACTGAATTGTCAAAAAACCCACAAGCCTGGATTTTTTTTTTAAATCTGAAACTTTATACATCCTTTAGGAACCCATCCTGGAAGGAGATGGTTAAAATAGATGTCTAGCTTCCTCAGAAGGGCTTAATCCCAAATTTCTACTTCAGATGTTGAATAAATCACAAAAGATCGGAAGTAATGTACACAGCACAGAAAGCTGTTATAGAGAAAACCAGGCAAGAATAGGGCAATATTAATAGTTAACCCCCTCCTGACCACAGCAGGAAAACTTGTCAATCCATTAATTTAAGGATTGTAATGATGTTGTGGAAAAGTAACTACTGTTCTATTCAATACTCTTGGTTTCTGAAAATAGAACTATGTATTATATATAGATCCTAAACTAAAGCTCAGGATTTGATGACTGGGAGAGTGACTTTGTGCTCTCGCTCTCCAAAAAGAGTAATTGTACTCTCTTTGCAGGACATTAACAAAAGGGTGCCTTATATCCACAGATTCAGCAAGGGATCACCAAATCATGTGGTTTTCTATATTTCTCAGACTCCCTGGTGATTAGATATGAACAATATACCAGGGTTCTGGCCAATGGGATATAAGTGAAGGTGAAGGAAAGCACTTTACAACATAGTTCTCAAACTTATCTTTCAGAATCCTGCTGTTCCCTCTGATGTAGCCAGATACACATATGGCTACATATGTGTCTGTATATGTGTATAGCCATATGTGTATAGCTACACACCCCAGGGGGAATCTATACAAGACTCAAAATCCTATCCCGTCCTAATTGAACAGAAACGTGAGCAAGAAATAAAATTTTATTAGTTTACTGTATCAGTGCACGAATTTGGGTGCATTTAATTACCAAACGCAGGCTAGACTGTCTCTTGGATTCCATTGTTGCCCTTGAAATAACTTTATACTCTCGTTTCTTTTTAAATAGTCTGTGTTGGAGGGGGTTGTTCATTTTAAAGATATTTTCTACTTGGCTTTCTGAGGTTTTATTTCTATTAGTTTTTATTGACTATATTGCAATTCTTGCATCTGAGAATTGATGTCTTTAATCTGCACATTCTATGACTCAAATACGGTTTGTCTCGTTTTTGTTCCCCTTTCCCTGAGAATCCTTTAAAACACATGTTAGTTCCACACCATGCGCGATCTCTCCTCTCTCTGCCACTTTGTAGACTCTCTCTGACTTGTCTTTCAATGTATCAGTTGTCTTCAGTCCTGTTTAATTTGCTACTACATTTATCCTTTGATTTCTTAATTTGTTACTATATTTGTGTCTCCTAGAAATTATTCTTTTCTTCAAATGTGTCTCTTTGATTTTAGAGCTTCTAGATCATTGCTGAGGTTTTCAAGTTTGATTATAGCTTTTTTTTTTTTTTTTGGTCATTTCGTCATATATTTTTTTGTTCTGATTATCTCTGATTTTACATTAGGCATTATTTTTAAGAAAAACAGATACAAATAACAGGAGTCCTCAGTAATATTCTATTCCTCAAAAGAATACTTTCGTTTACTTTTTACTGCACTCCCTTGAGTGCTGATGGTACAGGACTTTGAACTTCACTGATAAATCATAAAGGCAAAGTATAGTCCAGAGAGACTAGCTCTTTTGACCCTCTAACTACCAGGGCATAGCCTTTTAGGAGGTCAGCCCAAGGGTAGGCTTGATTACCTAGTTTCCTGCTCTTATGAGCTAGTTGATGGTTACTTGATTTCTAAGCTCTGATGCAATGAAATGATGTGGCTTCATCTCTTGGGAAAAAATTGTTGAAGTCACAAAAGCAAGCAAAGGATGTAGCAAGTATGCTGAGACATAACACACTTAATTATTATTTCCCACTATTACTTAGTGAGGAGAAACTGAATCTAACATCATATTCAGCCACACCACAATTAAATCTCTATCTTAATTTTGTGTGTTTATATGATTACTATTTACGGGGGTGAATATTTAATTTTAAACTATGCCTTTCTGTTAAATTTTAAAAGACGAGTTATATACATATATATATTTCTACACATACATTTAAGTACTTCATCAATCTAAATTGGTATGTGCAAAGGAAGATGGTGCCTTCTTAAGGCAGATGAGGTAAGAAGCAGGCCTCACAATATGGTGATAAAATATGACTACTTTCCTTTGACGATCTAAAATCATCTACGTCATTCATTTCAGCTAAACTTTACTTCCTCTCCCTGATTTCTGTTTTTATACTTTCATAGTTCTCTTCCCTTTTAGGCTCTCAGTTTCTTCCTTCCATCTACCAAAATTTACTTGCTTAGAGGAAGTAATAAGAATAATTTTTAATGTAAAATCTGGCCAATGAATACTTTACAGTTATAAATTTATCTCTAAGGAAGAAAATAATTTTCCATTCTTAATCATTTAAGGTTTTATACATTACATTGGTATCATAGTTGTGGACATGGAAACGAGGAGGTAAAAGTGTTGGGCACTTTTTTACAACCCATAAAATACTCCAGTGATCACCTGTTTCAGCTAATTTTAAACCTAAAAAGTCAGAATTAAGTTACAAAAATTTCATTATCAGTAAAAGTCGCCACTAGGCAGCAGAGGAACTGAAGAAATACAGCCTTTTCTGGTAGTGCTTACTATCAACTGCCTAAGCTTTCCTCCTTTCAAGAATTTATTTAGGAGAGATTGTCAGCTTTACTCTGGAATCTTCTTCTCTAACCAAAGAGAAATTTGAAATATTGAAAATAATTGTCATTTTGAAAGGCAAAATGTTAAATTTGTATCCAGAGGGCATTACAACTGTTAAAAATGTTGATCTAGCATCTGCATGGACGGCAAGCAATGGTTTACATTTTCAACTCAAATGCATGGAAAGAAAATCAAACAAGAAGTCTATTCATAAGTCTTGTAAAAGCATAGAACTTGTGTCCTGCCTGGCAGAGAGAATAATTTTAAAAGTCCCCAGAAGTGTTAACTGAATGTAATGTCAAACTGTCAACAACTGCTTTCAAAAAATAAATTATCTCTAATACCTTGTGTATTTTTTCACACCTTCTATTCCCCTGTTACCAATTAGTTAATACTCCCTTTGACAGAGAGATGATGATTCTCAATAATCTAGGACTTCAGATGTAGCATGAATAACTTTAATAATGCTCTTACAGGAGAAAATCTCTCATAAAGCCTCACTATATCAAATCCTAATTTAGAGAAATGCGGCAACAAGCTGCAAAGTGCTCTCAAGTTAATGTGCAAATGTTTATTGGATTCTCATTTCTCGTCAGTTTCATGTTTCACTGATGTTTCTATCCTCTCCTAGGGACACATTTCCTAAAGGAATTTATATTGTTTTTATTGATCGCCATAGAAAATTAAAGTTATATTCAGAAAGAATAAAATACATCATTCTTGAATTACTAAACAGCCTGTGCTATGATACACAGGAGAAGCATAGTTATCAGCAAACGAGGTCACATTTTAATGTGTCTGAAAGAAGTATTTATATGAAGAAGTTGGGGATGTGACCAGGGAATAATAAAAATTATATACGAGTCAAGTAAACAAGCTAAAGAACTTTCAGACAAAAGAGCAAGACAACTGTGTCTTAGGTAGCAGGTAAGAAAAAATGAAGACTGTATCAGAGAACTTGGATGATTCTAAAGTATTACACTATAGTAAATGAACTACAGAGCACTCATGAAAGAAACTGAAAAAGACACAAAAGATGGAAAAGCATTCCATGCTCATGGATCAGAAGAACAAACATTGTTAAAATGTCTATACTACTAAAGCAATTTGTACTTTCAATGCCATCCTGACCAAAATTCCACCAGCATTTTTCAAAGTGCTGGAACAAACAATCCTAAAGTTAGTATGGAACTAGAAGAGGCCCCGAATTGCTAAGGAAATGTTGAAGAAAAACAAAACTGGGAACATCACATTGCCTGATTTCAAGCTTTCCTACAGAGATGTGATCACCAAAACATCATGGTACTGGCACAAAAACAGACACATAGACCAGTGGAACAGAACAGAAAGCCTAGATAAAGACCCTCAACTCTATGGTCAAATAATCTTTGACAAAGTAGGAAAAAATATACAGTGGGGGAAAAAAAGAGAACAGTTTCTTCAATAAATGGTGCTGAAAAAATTGGACAAAAAATTGGAAAAAATTGGAAAAATTGGACAGCTATGTGTAGAAGAATGAAATATGACCATTCTCTTACACCATACACAAAGATAAACTCGAAATGAATAAAAGACCTCAACATGAGGCAGGAATCTATCAAAACCCTGGAGGAGAACCTACGCAGTAACCTCTTTGACCTTGGCCACAACAACTTCTTTCAAGACATGTCTCCAAAGGCAAAGGAAACAAAAGCGAAAATGAACTTTTGGGACTTCATCAAGATCAAAAGCTTCTGCACAGCAAAGGAAACAGTCAACAAAACAAAGAGGCAACTCACAGAATGGGAGAAGATATTTGCAAATGACACTACAGGCAAAGGGATGATATCCAATATCTATAAAGAACTCCTCAAACTCAACACCCAAAAAACAGATAATTATGTCAAAAAATGGGCAGAAGACATGAACAGATACTTCTCCAAAGAAGGCATATAAATGGCTAACAGACACATTTAAAAATGTTCATCATCATTAGCCATCTTGGATCAAATCAAAACCACATTGAGATACTACCTTCACCAGTTAGAATGGCCAAAATTATTAAGACAGTAAACAAGTGTTGGAGAGGATGTGGAGAAAGGGGAACTCTCTTGCACTGTTGGTGGGAATGCAAGTTGGTGCAGCCACTTTGGAAAACAGTGTGGAGATACCCTAAAAAGTTAGAACTTGGATGATTCTAAAGTATTACACTATAGTAAATGAACTATAGAGCACTCATGAAAGAAACTGAAAAAGACACAAAAGATGGAAAAGCATTCCATGCTCATGGATGAGAAGAACAAACATTGTTAAAATGTCTATACTACCTAAAGAAATCTGTACTACAATTGCACTCCTGGGTATTTACCCTGAAGATACAGATGTAGTGAAAAGAAGGGCCATCTTGGGGCAGCTGGGTGGCTCAGTGGGTTAAAGCCTCTACCTTTGGCTCAGGTCATGATCTCAGAGTCCTGGGATCGAGCCCCGCCTTGGGTTCTCTGCTCAGAAGGGGGCCTGGTTCCTCCTCTCTCTTTCTCTCTGCCTGCCTCTCTGCACAGTTTAAAAAAAAAAAAAAAAAAGAAGGGCCATCTGTACCCCAATGTTTATAGCAGCAATGGTCACAGTTGCCAAGCTGTGAAGGAGCCTTCAATGGACAAATGGATAAAGAAGATATGGTCCATATATACAATGGAGTATTATGCTTCCATCAGAAAGGATGACTACCCAGCTTCTGTATCAATATGGACAGTACTGGAAGAGATTATGCTGAGTAAAATAAGTCAAGCAGAGAGAGACAATTATCACATGGTTTCACTTAACTTGTGGAGCATAAGGAATAATACAGAGGACATTGGGAGATGGAGAGAAGAAATGGGTTGGGGGAAATCGGAGGGGGAGACAAACCATGAGAGACTGTGGATTCTGAGAAACAAACTGAGGGTTTTGGAGGGGAAGGGGAAGGGGAAGGGGTTTGGGTGAGCCTGCTGGTGGGTATTAAGGAGGGCACATATTGCATGGAGCACTGGGCGTGGTACATAAACAATTAATTTCGGAACACTGAAAAGAAATAAAATTAAATGAAAAAAAATTGCTATTGTCCGAGTCGAATTTTAGCAAAACCCCAAGTTTATGATATTTTACTTTTGTAATACTCTACCTTCACTTCCACTGGCTTCTCTTCTCCTTCACTGACCTCTAGGTCACCACGCTCCAGGTCACTACGCTACTCCTGGGACCCTCAAGACACTGGTTGTGGAGCACCCGTGTCTGCCTCTTTTCTGTCTTTCCTCCCTTCCCTACATTTTCTTCCAGCAAAATCTTATTAAGTTCCAGAGTCCACTACTTTCCCCATTTGTCATGGCCATGATAGCTTCTTATATAAAATGAGGCTCTCCTTAGTTCATGATAAATACATAGCAAATGCTGGGAAGAAATACACAAATTATTTCTCTCAATTCTTTACTTTTCATGCAGGCACAGCTGGCTGAGGGATCCTTATTAAAACTGAAGACAAATCATAATTCCCCAATGGATTTCTATCTTAATCAGATTCAAAACTAAAGTCCTTGCAATATTAAGATGATCTACAAGCGCCAACACAATCTGCAGTTAGACAGTGAGTCTCCTCCGCCCATCCTGCTTGTACTCTCTGACTCTTCATCCTTTTCCTCATTTCCAGCAACACTGCTTTCCTCGGTGTCCCTAACATTTGGGGACCGTTCTTGTTCAGAGCCTCTGCACTTGCCCTTCCTTGTTCCTGCAATACTATTTATCAGTGACCTACATGGGTGAGCCCCTGACCTTCTTTAGGCTTTGTCCTAAATGTCATCTTTTTAAAAGAGCCCTTTCACGGTCAAGCTACAGAATTACATTGCCTGGTTTCCTTTCTCCATTTCTTTCCCCACTTAGATCTCACTGCTATCTAGTATGCTAGATGACTTATTGTTCTTGTTTTTCTCTATCTTCTCATTAGAAAATAAACATCATGACAGTAGAGATTTTTGCCGGTTTTGCATAAAACAGTGTCTAAATGACACTTGAAACATAATATACAAATGAAAATGCTCACAGCAAATAAATGGATATATCCCATAAGGTGGGCATTCAAAACTAAACCTGTATGGACTGAAGCACAAAAAAGATTGCTCAGGTCCAAAAATTGAATCTATGTCTTTCTGACTTTCATAGCAAAGCCATTTAACAGTTTTTAAATCAGTGGAATTTTGTCATTTAACACTGGCTTTCTTACAGCAATTTTTCATCAAAAGCATTCTGTGTTATAGTTAAAGTTTCAGTTGCCATGCCAAATTGTTAAAAATCATTTTGATCTTTTTCCCCAAATCTCACAAATAGAGGACACTTTTCTAATGAAACCAGGGCTAAGATGTGTTTATATCATCAAGATATTAAGAGCCCATATAAAGGCCCAACATGGAATAAACTCTCTTTTCTTCTGTCCTTATACATAAAAAGCCAAACAACCTGAAAATCAAGGAACTTTCTTGGAACTATCTAAAAGTTGAGGTCACAGGACAAGCCACTCCCCTGAAAACTGGAGAAACAATAAATTCAGAGTGTCACAGCCCAGATCAGCTTGCCTGGAGCAGAAACTGCTGGACCATAAACTGATAGGAATGGTTAAATGCTAATTTTGGTAAATCGTTAGATGCTAAGTGTGAACCAGCAGGAGAACAGAACCTCAGAGTCACAGTTTTCAATCAGGCCCCACATTTTTACAGATTTTACTTTTAAGGAACCCCACTAAGTTCTCATAAGAGATAAGAAAGATCCTCTGGTGCTGTGGCAGGGGAAGAGAAATAGTTACCATCATGAAATACACCAAGAGTCTTCACCATAACAATGCCTGCTCTCTAAGGGGAAACATTTTGCCAGTCTTATATCATATCAGGGGAGAGGGCATTTCTCTGACTCCACTCCTCTCTAGCCTTCCTGCCTCATATAAGGGTGAAAAAAAAAAATCT
This sequence comes from Mustela nivalis, assembly GCF_964662115.1. Classification (NCBI taxonomy): domain Eukaryota; kingdom Metazoa; phylum Chordata; class Mammalia; order Carnivora; family Mustelidae; genus Mustela; species Mustela nivalis. The sequence continues at coordinate 30,393,336 of NC_139033.1, read as the reverse complement.
AAGGTACAGCTATGAAGGTAACAACTGAGGAACTTAGACCAAGTGAAATACTGAGATTTAGTCTTAATTTTGTAAGAGAAGTAATCCTACATCTTTCTAGCACATCAACAGGACTATAGGATAATAAGAATGGATTATAGTTGTAAAAGCTGTAAAATACAAATTCTATTTAAGGACTTTTTAGAGAGACCCAAAGAGAGACAAAAACAAGAACATAAGAAGAAATTGAAGCCTCTGACCTGACAACTATAGCAAACATTAAACACAGCCCAGCTCTACAAGATCAACATAAAACTCACACTAACGGCTTATAACCACATTTACTACTGCCCTATGCACCATGTTTATCTTTCAACAACAACACATAACTTTAAGGCTGGCTATAAAATGCAAGAACACAGTCTTAAGAGACAAAGTAAGCATGAGAACCAGATTCAGATATGGCACAGATTTTGGAATTCCTATACAGGAAACTTCAAATAACTATGGTTAATATACTAAGGCACTAATAGAAAAAGTATACAGCATGCAAGGACAGGTGGGCCACACAGAGCAGAGAGGTGAAAACTAGGAATCAAGAGGAATTGCTGAAAATCATACACACTGTACAGGCATGAAGAATGCCTTTGATGAGCTCGTCACTAAATTATATCCAGCCAAGGAAAGAATCAGTGAACATGAAGAAACATCAACAGAGACTTTTAGAACTGAAATGCAAAGCTAGCAAAAATTGGAAAACACACACACAAAACAAAGCAAAACAAAAAACAAACATCCGAAAAGAGGTAACACATGCATAACTGGAATAGTGGAAGAAGAAAGAGGATAGAGCAGAAAAAAAAATATTCGAAGTAATAATGGTTGAAAATATTCCCAAATCAATGACAGACACCAACCCATAGATCCAGAAGGTATAGAGTACACAAAGCAGAATAAATGCAAAAGAATGTGCACACAGGTATTTCATATTCAAACTACGAAAACAAATGAGACAATGATTTCTGCAGAAAACAGGAGAAAAAAAAGTCACCTGACCTATGCAGAAACAGTTACAAGTATTACAGTAGATCCTTTGTCAGAAACCATGTTAGCAAGAAGAAAGTGAAGTATTTAAAGTATTTAAAGAAAATAATAAATCCCTAAAATCCTATATTAAGTGAAATTACCCTTTAAAAGTGAAAGAGAGATAGGAATTCCCCAGAAAAAAACACGAATTGAGGGAATTCATCACTGCACAACTGCCTTGTAAGAACTGCTAAAAGATATCTAAGCAGAAGAAAAATAAGGTAGTTCAGAAACTTGGATCTCCGCTTAGGATAAGTATTAGTGATAGAAAATGAAATAAAATACTTTTTAAAAAATTCTTAATTGATCTAACAAATGACAGTGTTAATAGTAGTAAAATACTAGTAACAATATATGGGATGTTAATAGCATGTGGATGGCTGGAATAAATAGCAGCAATATTATAAAAAGAGAAATTGGGAATATTATGTTATAAATGATGCAGACTACAGTTGAGGCAGATACTGTTATTTGAAAGTGGACTTTGATTCATGAACAATACGCATTGCAAACTTGAGGGAGCTACTAAAAAGTTAAAAAAAAAATGTGTAGTTGCTATGCTCAGAGAGGAATCACATAAAACACTCAAAACCAGTGAAGGCAGAATAAAAGAGAGGAGACCCAAAATACAACAAATAGAAAGAGTTACAAACATGGTGGGTAGCAATCCACTATATGAATAGTCACTATAAATGTGAATCTTTAAAGACTAATTAAGATGACATATGTCAGAGTGGACAAAACAAGAAATGAGACCCAGCTATATATGGCTTTCAAGGAAACCACTTCATTACACAAAGAACCCATTTAAGGGATTCCATTTAGTTCTCTACAAATGCCATTGAGTCCAGCTTAAGTGCCAGGCCAAACATTGTGCTAGCATCAGTGATAAAATAGGATGAAAATGTACCACTGTCCTTTCGAAGATCTCATGGTTCTCAACCTGTGATCAAGGTATGTTATGGACTGAATGTTTGTGTACCTGCCAAATTTATATGTTGAAACTTTAACCCCCAATTTGACACTCTTTGGAGATGGAGGCTGTGAAGCAGTAATAAAGGTTAAACAAGGCCATATGGGTATGGTCCTAATCTAACAGGGCTGGTGCCCTTAGAAAAGAAAGAGAGTTCTCATTTTCTGCTCTGTGAGGACATAGCAGGAAGGCAGCCGATCTGCACACCAGGAAGAGAGCCCTCAACTAGACACCACATTGCCTGTCACCTTATCTTAGACTTCCCAGTTGCAAAAACTGTGAGCTTACTGACTTGCCCTACGTGCCAAATAACCCCAGCTGTAAACCATCCTATCTGTAGCTTGTCTATTCTTTCCCATAATTATCTACCCATGACAAAACCACTCTGCCAGACACTGATCTTAGAATCTGGGGAGCTTTCCCCATTGTAATAGAATAAGTAAAATTAATCTTGTTTTTCCAGTTTTTATCACTGACTGTACCATATTGAACATGGACTGACCTGTTTTGTTTTTTTTTTAAACAATAAGGGCAGTTCATACTATAAAGAAATACATGCCATCTAAGGCTCAATGCACGTTTAAGGTACATTTAGATGTACCTTACATATAAGGCACATCTTCATTAATTCTTTACTTTTTATTGAATTATATCTAGGAATATTTTAAAAATGAGACTATAGCTCATTTGTATTGTTAATTGTATTATCATTTGTATAGCTCATTTGTATTATTATATGAATTATTATTATTATTATTATTATTATGTGGGTAATTAGATAATGCTCAGTTTTTTCACAGGCAATACTGAAATGTTTACTTGTAAATGTCTCCATAGCATATGTATCAGTTTCTGCTACTTTGCAATAAAAATATCTTACTTCAAGTGCTTTGCATGAGATTACCCATTTTATCTTAATATTTTTGTATTTTATATTTTACACAAAAGATTATGCAATTTAAGCAAAAAGAAACTATTTTCAGTTAGTGGGATAATGCATTTTCAATTGTTATATAACACCAAATGGCTTTCCAAACTGGCTGACCCATTTTATTTGTTCACCAGCAGTGCTGAAGTTCCCTATCCTCACATCCTCATCAATAACTGATAATGTCAGACTTTTGAATTTTGCAAGGATGAGTGAGAAATAATATGTTTCTATTTAATTTATTCTGACTTGTGGAGATTTTCCTTTTGCTTTCTTTTGTAGATTGTTTATTATTGTTCTTAGCCAATTTTCTTACTTACTTGTTTAAGTTTTTCCTCGTTGATTTATAGGCACTTTGTAAATATTCCAACACATTAATGTTTTCTCCAAAAAGATAGGCAGTATTTATCATTTTGTTTCTTTGTTTACATCAAAGGCTTTTAATTTGGTTGTTTTCAAGTAGATTACTGTTCAGTTTTTAAATTCTGATATTGATGTCTTAAGAAAATTGTATTTTCCAAGTTCATAAATATAATTTGTTAGGATTTAGGTATGGTGCTAAATTATATCTCTTTGGCCTACCTCTGAGCTCAGAACAAATTAATAAAAATAAATAAATACGATTTGGAAAGAGGACGGTTGCCAGGATAATCCACTTACAGGTATAGTTGGTGTGTCCTTGGGTTTTCACAGGAGCACAAATTCCTACCTTAAGGTAGCCACCAGATGGAGTGTTTGAGACTGTAGCACAAATAACTCATGCTAATTAGGCTTTAATTATAGGTAAAGAAGGCAAAAGAAAGCAGGGTTGGGTACTAACCCAAATAGTATTTTTGCCAAATAGAAGAGCAAAGCATAATTGAATTATCCTTCCATAATTTTATTTCTAAAATACGTCTTTTTTTTTTTTTTTAACAATATTGAACAAATTTCCTTTCTTAATTTGCTAAGATTTTATCCAAGAATGGATACATGGATGAATTTTATCTTTATTAAGCATTGAAATGCAAATATGTTTTCATTTATTCTACCAGTGTGGGAACTTAGAGTATTTGATTCCTGAATGGTAAACCAAATTTGAATCTCCAGGAGAAATCTAACTTGGTACTGATGTTCGAGTTCATGAATTTGTTCTCCTATTTTAAAATGCTATCATATATATTTTTTTCAATTATTATTGAAGTTTGAATTATTATTCAAGTTTCAATTATTGCATCATTTAAGTTAAAAATCCCAATTCATATTTTTCATAGTATGGAGTTCTCTGATGTGATTCCATTTCATTTCATCTAATTTCTGGTTTATATAAACCACACGCATTTTAGGAACTGTGCCTGATTATTCTGATTCATGGCACATCCCATGGTTGGCCATTTGCCATGTTTCTTGTCCTGCATAAAGCTTTATTTCCTAGTAAGGATGGTAATGCTGGATTGAATGCTGGACATTATATATGAAAATTATTCTGGAAAATGGTGCTAGAACTAAATTGAATTAGACTTAATAAATCAAGGGTGTATATTGCAATCTGTAGTGTAATCATTAAAAGAATAGCAAAAGATGTAAAACTAACAAGTTAGGGTGAGGTCACAAAATGGAATATTAAAAATACTTAAATATTTCTAAGCAAGTTCTCTCCCAATGTTAATTATAGAACGAGGAAGAAGCAAGAACTGTTCACCTAGTCTTGATAAGTTTTTAAAAAGAATGAATGCTCTAGTTCTCAACATTCTAATATTTTAAACTTCAGTGAATGAAGTAATTACTTTTTTTTCATTTCCCTATGTATTTATAACAGAATATCTAATGTTTTGACAAAGTGTATAAAGGTCACTGAATAACCATTTATGCCCCATTGACCATTAAGATCATTTTGCAGTTTTAGGTCATAAGACCATAAGACAGTCCCGAACTACCATGCAGAATGGGGTCTAATCTGAATAAATAAAAATTTGCTAAACTTGCCACCAAAAATGAAAATGATTATGAGACAGAAGAGTTTCAAGTCCATCTGTTTCTACTATTTGCTCTATGAGGTAAGTATGTGAGTTAAGCATGACCACTGCGTGGATTTGATTCAATGAGAAAACATATATGTTTATCATCACGTTAAACTATTTCTCAAAAGAACCTAGTGACTCCATTAAATACTAGATTAGTAGCCATGCCTTCAAAAATATGAAAAAGGTGGTAATTTAGAAAGACTTTCAGCCTAGACAGTAAATTCCTGTAGTGGTTTTAAATTCTAAACTATAATTTGATGCCTTGGTGACAATTCAAGCATATACTAATGCTACTAAACACTAGTTTATTTATAGGCATATTTATAATGAACACGTCTGAAAGATTAGGTTGGGGCAATCCTGTGGAAAGTCTTCAGTGCCATTTTAGGAATGTGTATTTATGTTGGAAAAAAAATACTGGAATTATTACCAATGCAACTTTTTTTTTTAAAAAGATTTTATTTATTTATTTGACAGACAGAGATCACAAGTAGGCAGAGAGGCAGGCAGAGAGAAAGGAGGAAGCAGGCTCCCCACTGAGCAGAGAGCCCGATGGGGGCCTCAATCCCAGGACGCTGGGATCATGACCTGAGCCGAAGGCAGAGGCTTTAACCCACTGAGCCACCCAGGCGCCCCCACCAATGCTACTTTTGAGAATGTTAATAGCTGATACTTTATAGGACTTACTTTGAGTCAGGAACTCTTTTAAGCACTCTAAGCCTATTCATTTTATTCTCACCTTTACCAGGTATTACTATGCTTATACCCATAGTACAGATGGGGAAACTGAGGCATATATAGGCTAAATAATTTGATGAACTAGACACAGCTAGAAAGTGGCAGTGCTGGAAATTAAACCCGGGCTGTCTGGTGCATAGCATGGGGCATGCTATCTCTTCTTGTATCATTTCATACATTACACATCATAAATTATGCCATCACTCCATATCCCTCTCTAGACCCTATTCTTGGTCATCTTCGGAAGGTGCTTTATGAGTCAACATTATAAAAGAAATTATTATGGCTGAAAAATAATTGTATTTTCTGTGAGTTTGGAGATTATATTAAAATATCATATCAAAACTACTGATCTGGTAAGACAGATGTATAATAATACAATGAGGAGAAGATAATTCTTAGATCTAAATTTTTAAATAATTATGTCAAGTAAAAATATTAGTACTTTAAATATTTTCAACATATAAATGAACAGAATTACATAATTTTTGCATTTTTATTTGTTCTATTTTCAATCACCTATTATATCCATTTTTCTACTGGCCATTCTTATTTTTGCTTATTTTCTTCCTGTCTCTCGATTAAGTGCTTGTCATTGAAAATATAATTCAAAAACAAGAGGAGAGTTATATTACCTTTTTGTTAGACTTAGAATCTACTTATCCATAGTTTATTTTATAATTTTGCCATGAGGATCAATGTGCAATTTTCTATCATTTCTAAAACAATGAAATTAGTGGTTTTAAATTCTAAACTATAATTTGAATATATAAATTGAATAAACTCATATTTATTTTTTGTTTATAATACTAATGAAGAGTCTGGTGTAATACTTCTCCATGGGTGGTAGCAATGGAATCAGCTTCAGCATACAATAGATTATTTAAGAGTAATTATAAAAACGAACTTATTTAATTATGAAACAAATAAGTATCTTTTTGATATATCTTTTATATAGTGTTTAGTCTCTTCAGTGATCATGCAACTTTAGCTTCAGTTTGGAATGTACTATTATAACTTTTATGAATCAAAATAAGGTATTATTTAAGAATAAATAGGCATGAAATAAAATAGAATCACAACAAAGATGATGGTGATTCACTGTGGCATGGGAGTTCTGTAAAGGACAGAGTTTGAAATGGGACTTCAGCTATTCCTGTACATATTTTAAATTTTAAATCCTAAAGCATAAAGTCTGCTAAATATGGCTGACATGGGTATGTGTTTGTTACACGATTTTTTTTTCTCAATCATTTCCTCGCTGTTTTACAGCCTATTCCCCACTCAGAACTCTTGAAAAAAATAAATAAATACAAAAACTGTACTGTCAGCAGTGGACATCTATAATATAGAGGTTATTGGATAAGCAGACGGTTTTCATTTTTATGTTATTTCCCTTTCCATATACGTAGGGATCAAAGATCTCTAACAAGAACATTAGGTATCAAAGGATTTATTTTAAATGGTAACCTGATCATTGTTTTAAATGCTACACCTCTCTTCCTAGGTTATGTTCTTAAGGCATATAACTTAGCATATTGTTTTTCTGTTCCTAAAAGTTTGAAAAGTATAGTCTGTAGTGGTGAATCTTGTGTATCAACTTGGCTAGGCCATGAAATCCAGATCATAGGTCAAATATCAGTCAGGATAGGGCTATAACGTCAATTTTTAGATGAACTTAACATTTAAAGCAAACATTTTAGTCAAAAGATTACTTTCCAAAAAAACAAAAAAATTTACTTTCCATCATGAGGATGGGACTCAGCCCATCAATCGAAAGCCTTAACTGAAAACCGGGAGAATGTGAGGAAGAGCCAGCCTCCAGATTGCATTCAGACTTGTGCTGGGGTGTCACTTCCGCCCTGGGCTTCCAGCCTGCCCTCCTGCCCTGCAGAATGTGGACTTGCCAACCTTCACAATCCTGAGTCAATTACTTAAAATACAATCCTGTCCATAGATAAATAGATGCATAGATTCAGATAGATAGACACCCACATATGCTATTAGCTCTTCTCTGACAAACCCTGGCTAATACGTGGTTTCGTTAAATTTTTGACATTTACATTTTAAAACATTTAAAGCACTGGAATTTGGCCATTACTTGCCTTAAGATTCATCCCACTGCATTATTTTGAATGCAGCTCCATAGACAGAATTAAGCTTCTAAAATATGTTCTTTCCTAGGCGTTATGTCCCAACTTACTGAAAAGCATATAACACATGGGAAAAATGTGTAACAATTACCAAATTCAGACTAACATAAAAATATATATATATACGTTGATTCTAAATCATCTCTACTTTCTACAGTCCAGGTAAGCAAACTGAAACGCCCACCCACTCTAAAGTAAAAACCGTATTAGATTAGTCGGTGGTTGGTGATTCAAGCATTGGCAAACAAGAAAGATGCAGAAATGTATTTAAGAGGGCAGACTTCCCCTTTAATTTTCAGACAGATTTGTTTTTCAAAAGATCCTAGCTTGTCATCTATTTCCATTCGTTGAGTACACATCACATTTTCTATCTAAACAAGTATCGTAATCATTCAATATGAAAAAATGAGACACTCCCACTGCCTTCCAAAATTAGAAAAAATGAAGCCCTAGAGTAAAACCCTGCTGCCTAATCACACATTCTCTGATAGATGGGCCAGTGTCATTCCTGGATTACAGATGTTAATGAGCCGTTTAGAATAGCTCACTTGAACGGAAGACTCACAACAGGCCAATTTTTTTTTTTTTAGCCTGTGTTAAAGGTTACTGGATTGTGCAGTAATCTGATTTTTTTTCCCATTATACACCATTTAGATTTTTCAAAATACAGAAAATATTGTATGTTATGCCTATACATATTTAAAGACAATCCAGGAAGATTATGCTTCCATTTTTATTTATGATACACTTTATTTTTTTCAGAAACAAAAAGGTGAGGAGCTAGCCTAGTATAGAGGTTCAGATTGGACAGATTTAAGAACTTACACATGGACTTTTTTCTTTCTTATTTTTGGCTACTCTCCTGTCCTTAGTCTTTTCTTCCTACTCTTCCCAGACTGTTCTCTTGTCTGTCTCACCCTTCCTTTTTCATTGCTAAGACATTGTTAATTCTGGCAGAGAACAAATAGCCTCCGTGTCATTTTTTTTAAGCCAATGTTCTTTAATTTTACCTATGTGTGCTCAAGTATTCATCCCCCACAAGCAATTACTAGTGTCATGTCAGTACAAAGTAATTACATGATTTTACAGATTATCTGATAATTATCCCTTACATTACTAAGTATTTTCAATTATTAACATGTAGTATTTTTGGAATGTATAATACTAAAGCATTTGAATACATTTTTGAAAGAGAAAGAAATCTATATTGCAAAGCATTTGTACTTTATTTTCTCCATTTGCACAGGAAAAAGCCCTAAGTACATGGACAACTAATAGGATTTTCTGAAGATAAAACAACTGCTCAGTGAAAGTAAATGGCCTTGGTTTTCTCAAAGAAAAGTAGTATTAGCCACAGTCAGAAAACATGACTTCATTTTTATTGATCGATTCATTTTACAAATATTTATCAGATGTTTACCATTTGCTGGGAACAGTATTAAGTGCTGGGGAGACTCTGGGAAACAAAAATGAACTTGATTCCTGCTCTCATTATTATTTCAACCTGGCAGAAAAAAACAAAGATTGATCAATAATCACAAAATCAAAGTTGTGACTTTGATCTATACTACGAAGGGGTGGTACATGATATCAGATATAACTTGGAGATCTCACCTAGTCTATGTTGAAAGAAAAAGGAGAAAATTGGTCACTGATCCAATATTTGAAGGATGAAAAGGAAATAAATGTGCAAAGGGAATCCCAGGCAAAGACTCTGGTTCTGGAGAAAATGAAAGAAAGACATATGGCAGGCTCATAAAAAGGGAGGTTGGATCTAACAGAAGATGCAAGATGCAAGAGAGATGTGCCCATTGTGGGGCATACTGAAGATTATGATCATGCACGAAAGACTAACAGGGCATCTTTTCAGGATTTGGAGCATGTTAGCAATAGGATCAGATTTAAAAGGATCTAGGCAGAGATCTAGGAATGAATTTAAAAAGCTATCCCAGCACTTCAGGTAAGATATAGTAAATTGGGATTAAGGATATAATGGTAGAGAAGAAAACATGAAATTTATCTGAGAGATATTTAAGAAGATGGGACTTAGAGAATTGGAAAAGGAGAAGTGCCAGGAATAATATCTCTTGTATTTCTAACACGTACAACTGAAAACATAGAACAGAGCAAGACTGAGTTTTCAGTCTTTACTTCAGTCATTACTTGTGTAACTGTTTTTCAGTATTTTCAATTTGAGGGTACTTGCCTTCTCAAGCAGTTAGGTCAAATAAGTAGTTGAATTGTAAATGTATATTCTGGGCCAGATTTTGACGCCCAATAGGTGTTTATTGAATGAAGAAAGGATAGTATGTGTGAATTACTCAAGCTTAATATGAAGCCAAGTCTCAAGTTTTGATCTCATGACCCTGTGCACCTTTCACTATGCCATGCTGTCCTATTTTGATGTTTCATTTCTGTGAGGAACTCTTGAGATACTATCACTTAGGCTATTGATAGTTATCTCCATCTTGTGGTTTCTCAGGATAATAGATGCTTTTGGTGACTAACCTAAGCCCATAGGCCTTTGAGAACATAGCTGCTAATGGCTCACAGAGCTGCCTTCTACAAAGTATTTCCCTTGATCAACTGAAGCCACCTCATCTGACATGTCTCCCACACCTTGCATGCTGCAGTCACTGACTAACTTTGATGGGAACAGATTAGGCTAGCTTCTTTACCTCAAGCTGGGACAACTTTGTAGTGTAATTTATACCCCAGAGTTAATACATTTGAGGTCTGGGCCAGCCTACGGCAAGACAAAACCTGAATCTCATTCTAGCTCAATCATTTCTGATTTTCTCATTCCTTTTCATCTTCTTTACTAGAAGAGCAAACTTCATTTCACAATATTGTGTTACAAGCATCCTCAAACGGAGTGGCACTCTAACAACAGCTTGTATTTTGTTTCCTAACTGAAGTTTGAGAAGGTTTGGTGGGGACAGTTTTATTTTTTCTATTCATCAGTGATTTGGATGGCTAAAATCTCCTGAAGGCTGATTCACACTGATGCTGGCTAAACTCAAAGAGCTGCAAGCCAGAATAGAGATGTCCTTTAGACAGCTCTTGCCTTCCCTGTGGTCCTTCAGCACGATTCCTTCAGCATGGTGAGGTCAAAGTAGGCCGACCTCTAACATGTTGGCTCAACACTCTGAAGACATGAGTCACAGCAGGAGGAGCCAAACTTCTCATGGCTTAGCTTCAGAAGTTACACTTCTACCACATTGTCTTGGTTGGACCAGTCACAAGTCCATCGATCATCATAGTATACCAAAGAAGCTTTTCCCGTTATAAGACTTAATCTAATACTTAAGATTTGAAAAGTGAAATTACATTATATAATAATGATGAAATACAACAAAATTTAGTAGTATTGATCTCAAATAGATGAAAAATATTGTTTAGGGGGAAAAAGGAGTGAAGGTAAAGGACTTTTATTTTTCAAGCATTAAATTGAAGACAATACATGGAAGCAAATTGTCACATGGGGAACAATTTCATACCAATATGGAGTAAGAGGAGAAGGAAAATGTTTCTTTTTTTTTTTTTAAAGATTTTATTTATTTATTTGTCAGAGAGAGAGCGAGCGAGAGCAAGCACAGGCAGACAGAGTGGAAGGCAGAGTCAGAGGGAGAAGCAGGCTCCCCACGGAGCAAGGAGCCTGATGTGGGACTCGATCCCAGGACGCTGGGATCATGACCTGAGCCGAAGGCAGCTGCTTAACCCACTGAGCCAAAGGAAAATGTTTCTTAAAGGCCCTAGAGCAATGCTAATTTGGGGTCAAAGCACACAAGTTTCAGTAATTATAGAAGAATATGAAGAGGGAGCACCTGGGTGGCTCAGGTGGTTAATCATCTGCCTTTAGCTCAGGTCATGATCTCAGGATTCTGGGATCCAGTCCCTCATCTGGCTTCCTGCTCAGCAGGGAGCCTATTTCTCCCTCTCCTCTGCCACTCTCCCCCACCAATACTCTCTCCTAAAAAACATAAATAAATAAATAAATAAATACATACATACATACATACATACATACATACATACATACATAAATCTAAAAAAAAAAAAGATGATGATGATGAAGAAGGAAAGATGAATGGTTGTGTTGATAAATCACAAGAGAGGCTGAAAATCAAAAGAGAAAGGCAATGCACTGCAGACTGACTCCTTTTCTCTAAGGCTTGTCATGGGGTTTATTTGAGAGTAGGATTGAGCCAGAAGTGGAGCGCTCCATTGGTCTAGATTATCAAATTTATTTATGGCAGTACTAAGCCCTGATGTTGGTTTGGATGCTTCATCATTTGAATTTATAAATGAGTTATTTATGAATTATCATCTGAGCCATATTTTGCTTTCTTGTATTTCACCGTTGTAAACCAAGTTATTTTCATACCGATGCACATGTAAGTAATCTTTCAGTTTTGCAATCTGGAGCAACACAAGTTGTTGATGTTAATTACTCCTCTGCCACCTGTGTTTCCAGTAAAAGGCTTTCCCAACTGACTTAGATTTAACTCTTTAGAGTTTAAACTTTTAGGTTTAGAACTTTTGAGATTTTTTTTTTACATGTGAATAACTTTGTGAGCCATAAATAAAATATTCATTCATTCAAATGAAATTATTCTCAGTGCTCACTATGGGTTGTACCTACTGTTGAGTATAAAAATGAATGTAATTGATTCACACATATGGACAAGGAGACTGACATCTGTCCCTGTTAATGAGTAGAACCTGAGATCAGAAAAATTAAGTTGCTTTCAATGGGTCAAAGAGATGATAAATTATACAAAAAGAGGTTTTAACATAATACTTATTATACTGCTGTTGCCATTTGAATTGAACAAATGTTCAAGAATCCTTGAAAAAAATGATTTGGAAATTCTAAACAATATTACTGAGGAAAAATAATTGGATTTAATTGGGGTCTCCTAATATTTTGAGTAGTTATTTCCTTTCCCAAAGAATATATTGTATATACATGTAATACATATATAAAATAAAATGTCTTATATATATATACACACACACATGTGTATGTGTATATATATATGTATATGTGTATATGTATATCTATACACACACACACACACATATATATATATGAAATTTTTTCAATTTTTTATGTTCCTGAATAAGAATTTAGTGTTTATAAGCAAAATCATAACTTCAGGTTAATTTCTAATAAATTTTTAAAGTTGTTTCACCTTCACTTGAATTGATAATAGTGACTCTTTTTATATTTTAATTCCAATTTGTTTGCCCTTCATACATTGTGAATCAATTATAATGTTATACCAAGCATTTAAATAAAGTATTAGAAGAAGCATGAAATTAACTCTTGTGAAACGTAATAAATCTGTGATTCAGAAATAATCATTCCCTAATTATTGTTTTGTAAATGCATATTAAACATGCAACATTATTTTGCTTTGTTCTTTCACTGACCTATAAGTTTATTCAATTCTCTAACCCAATACTTTATTTGTTTCAAGGAAACGTTCTGAACTAGAATTACTAGGTGATATTAACAAAACGAACCATACAATATCATAAAATAATCGTTTCTCATATATAATTTTTAGGTAAATACTGAATTGGATATAGAACAATAGCTTGAAAGTTGATACTGCACTATATCTATACTGCAGACCAACCAATTTCTTAGACAATTTTTGAAAAGTGTCTTTGTTTTCTGCAAGAAGAACATGTTTTTTAACTCATCTATGATGACATTTATAATGGATAACTCTTTTTTTTTTTAAGATTTTATTTATTTATCTCAGAAGTAGGCAGAGAGGCAGGCAGAGAGAGAGGGGGAAGCAGGCTCCCTGCTGAGCAGAGAGCCCAATGCGGGGCTCGATCCCAAGACCCTGGGATCATGACCTGAGTCAAAGGCAGAGGCTTTAACCCACTGAGCGCAGGAGGTGCCCCTATAATGGATCACTCAGTTGTGTATTTTGCCTCATTTTATTCACGATATCCTAATCAAATCATGCCCATGAATTGTGAAGTAGGTTACTTGTTTCCTGTCTGTTGAAAATTCTTTTCCTAACATTTCCACTAAAACTTTTTCCAATTTCATAAAATACCACAAATATCCAAATGAGAACACTGGGTTTAGACTTTGGCTTTTGCAGTGTATCAACAGGGATCAGCCAGTTAGTCAACAAATATTTAGAGAGTGCCTAGTATAGGTTACTAGGTTTCCATTTTAGGTGCTTAGTTACAGCCTTGAGCAAGTTAGCAGAAGGAGGGATGAGATACTAATGTAAATATAAACTCTCTGCAAACCTTAGCTGACCACTGAATTGTGTGTGAACAGGGAAGACTCCTAGGACACAAGGAAAACACAAGATGCTATTTTTGAAGGACAGAACTCAGTAAGACTTTCTTGTTTGTTTCTCTCTGAATTCGTTTATCAGCTCACATGCAACTTAAACAGCAGAAAATGGAAGACTTACTGGCTTGGGGTCCCAGATGACACATACGGAAACAGACACCATGGCTGGAAATTTACCTGGGAGAGCCCCAGAGGAATGGGAGCTACAGAGAAAGTGCACAAGTCAGAGTATAAACTGCCAAATTCTTCAGCACCAAACTGTGCAGGCCCGGGGAGACCACCAGGGAAGCTCCGTATGTAAAGCATCAGCTGTAGGCTTTAAACCTGAGCAAAGATACTTCTGTACTGGGATATCCCAGTACAGCTGCACAACGCCAGGGAAACAGAGCTGGCCTAAAATAACGACCCCTAGAACAAAACCCAGTAATCATTAGTTGGTCCCCACCTTTAAAGGAATGGTTAATGTATGGAGGAAAATGAGAATTGGGGAATCAGAAGACAATAGAGAAATTAGGAGGAAAGATAATAGGTGAATAGCTTAAAGTTGATGCTTTTTTCCCCCAGAGGAGGAGAGCCAAAAAGTCTAAGATTTAGGGAGTACAGAGGCGGGGGGGACAACAACTCTTCTACATGTCTTTTTGGTTCTCTTTCCTCTTCCAGACTTCCTCTGACTATGACAGGGGCTTCAAGGCGAGCCCTTGCTGAGGCTCAGGGTCTCCCAGAGAGACCACAGCCTCCTAGCTCCTGCTGCCTAGAAAGACATGTGCCTCTCTAGATTTTAGTTCAAATTCATTTGCATCCACAGTTCTTGGATATCTTTTAATATCATTGATATCATATAATATCAATTAAAAATAAGATTTTAAACTCATCTGATTTTGTTCATTGTTATAGGGTTTTGTCATAAACTTCTATAATCTAGAGACAAAAGTGCTATTTGTTACACTTTTTGTATATGTGTCACAATAAATTAAAGTTTTAAATAGAGTAAGTAGTAGCTACTTTAAGATTTAATAGGTTAATAATTGGGGTTTTCAGAATAACATGAATAAATTAATAATTTCACGGAGACAAAATTTAATTACAAAAAATGTAACTGAGTGATGTTACTATCAGTGTCTATATCTCCAGGAGGCTCTGTCTGGCTCTATCCATTTTCTTTTTTTTTTTTTTTTTAAGATTTTATTTATTTATTTGACAGACAGAGATCACAAGTAGGCAGAGAAGCAGGCAGAGAGAGAGAGGAAGGGAAGCAGGCTCCCTGCTGAACAGAGAGCCCAACATGGGGCTCGATCTCAGGACCCTGAGACCATGACCTGAGCCAAAGGCAGAGGCTTAACCCACTGAGCCATCCAGGAGCTCTATCCATTTTCTTATCTGCTGTATTCTTTTACAATGATACAAGCATTGTTTATTTGGAGAAACTTACCTACTACTGTTACTGAAGGAAGGTAAAACTAAGAAGTTTTTGAAATTGATACCAAGTAATTGGAAAATGTTTATGTGAGAGAAATATATCAACTCTCATGGCAGTTTAGATCAATCAGTTAGATGGATAAACCTGTGGTTTATTCCTATGAGTCTAAATTTCATGAAGGAAATTATGAGTTACATTACCTGCAAATGTAAAGACTACTACATTTTTCAAAAATATCTTTCTACTTCTCAAAGTTCTATTTGTAGTGATTACACACACACACACACACACACACACACACACGAGAGTTTACACTTTGAAAAGATTTCTTTTACAATTCTGTACCCTTTCTATGGAATTTCAACCAGATTATTTAGTTCTTTAACATTTTCCTGAATAACTTTTGTGAATGGGCATATATATACACACACACACACACACACACATATATATATACATATATATATATATTTAATATAGATTCTAAATTCTTCAACATGGCCTTCCATTATTGGACTTCTAACTCAAGCTACGATCTTAACTCCTATACTCCTAACTTACTACATCCTATTTACAGTTATTTTAGTTTTCCAAATTTCCTGTCTTCCTCAAATCCTTATGGTCTCTTTCCAGTGCTTGAGAAGTTCTTGTCTTCCTCTGTGCCTATTCGTGTGTGTCTTTTAGAACTCCATGGAAATGTCTTTCCTACCTTTCCATGTCAAGATCATTCTATTATACATTCACAAAACAAACTGTACTTGTTTGATTTGTTCTTGATAATATGCATCACCATTGGTATTATATAACTTTTGTGCATTTTTTACTTATTATCTTTCTTCTCCATTAGATCATGGTTTAAGAACAAGTATTTTATCTGTATCTTCACAATTCCCCAGGCCTGAACATGATTTAGTATCCAGTAGGTATCAGCAAATACAGGCCTAAAGAACATCTAAATTCATCAACCTAATTTTTCTCTTACACTTGAGCAAACAAAATTATCTCTGGTATCACTCTAGATTTTAATTTCCATCTTTTCTTTAGCTGCTTAGGTATTTCAATGGATTTTTCTAAGTTCTCATTTTTAACCAATTCAAGATAGAAAGAATCGCCAAGGATTCACTGGGTAACATATGCTTCACTAGAGCTTGTTATAATCTTTTTCTGTAATGCACTCATATAAAATAATAATAAAATAAATGAGTCAAGATGCATTAATTTTCCTTTTCTCAATATGGATCTATAGAATAACTTGGATGTACTATTTTGTACTGATTGTATTAATGTCTGTGTTAATACCATTATAATTTATCTGATTGCCTCATATCCTGTGATCTTTGTTGTCACAGAGTTGGAGACAGATAATTTGGGTATGATCATTTAAAAAAAAAATCACATGTATACAATTCTTTCTCCTGAGCATTATTTGATTTTCAAGTAAACCAACAAATCTTCACTAAAACGAAATTCAGATAGTCACTTTCAAATACTTTAAGTGAAAGTGTAAATCACTATTATGTTTCTGGAACATTTATGGTATGTATGAAGTGCCTTATACATATCCATTACTTCATGTACTAATTTAATTTCTAATAATCCATTCTATGGACATAACTGAATAAACTCACAGAGAAATATATATATTTTCATTGCAACACCTTAAATATTATGTAACTTGGAAAATGAAGTGAATGCCCATCAATATGGAAATGATTATATAAAATTTGTATATTTATACAGTATAATACAATGTAATGGTTAGCATTCATTTAATAACATTTATGATTCCATAATTCGAAGAATGATGTTGGCATAAGGCTAAGTGAAAGCTAATCCAAAATGATAGTTGCAATAAAATGCCAATTAACTATGGATGTTTAATTTATACACATAGATACAAACACATAGTACAATACAGGTGAAAAAATAAAATAGTTCATGTAACAGTACATTATTAAAAATAAATGCATGCTGTGCATGAGTATACACATAATATTATATACACACACCTGGGGGAAAAAACAAATACATCCTACCAATTATGTTTTTCTCTGCATAGGAATTATGCATATTTTTTCTTCTCCAAGCTCTTCTATATTTTCTAAAGCTAATTCTATGAACTGAAGATTGCATGGTGAGCTTATATAATAAGATGGCATATTATTTTAAAATTTATCTTACTTATAACTCAAATTCAGCAATAAATGTGTTAGTGTGATTATTCCTAGTTTTGATGTTTAAAAAAAAATGTTAACTACTCTTTGCTTAGCTGTCCCAATGCACACAAATCTATTTTTTATACTTCAAAGATACATACCACACTAAAAGTTTTAAATAATTTCCTATTCTTTCTGAGATTTCCATCTTATTTTTCCTTCTCTCACAATGTGTTCAGAAATAAGTTTTAAATAAGAATAACCTATCCAGATTGTATTTCTCATGTAGGAGGAAATGATGAGCAATCCATACATTGATTTTTATATGGGAGGTCTTCAAAGACTGCTGTGCTTCACTATCCTTTGAGAGTTATAATTTTCCTCAGAGTTTTTATCCTGACAGAAAGATACATGAAAATTGAATTTTTATGTTAATGTTGCATTTTCTGAAATGTAAATACCTTGATCTGCAAAGGTTTGGTGGATTCAAATTTTTTAAAAATCTCCTTTCATTAAGAACTTTAGTGAATGAAAGAAAACAATGTGTTGATTAGCAAATAAAAATAATCAGCATACAGAAATTGGAAGTGTCATTATATGTTCATATTAGAATAATCATCTTGTTAGTATTCTGCAGTTCACATCAGGGGATTGCTAGATCTGGAAAACTATAGAATGACAGGTGGTAGTTCTGACTTTACAGAAGGGTGGAAAACAGATAAACATTCTACTTTTAAATCATAAATCATGAGAATATAACTACAGTATAAAATTTGTTCTAAAACAAGCTACTAATGACACTGAACTGAGTTTCTCTGAGAATATTTTCCTTGCTTGGCTTCTATGATACTGTTTTCTCTTTGTTTTCCCCCCATCTTTCTGGCAGTTCCTTTATGAATTCATCTTAGAAAGAGAGTCCATCATGGAGTAGGAAAAAGAAGGGAAGGAATTATCACAAGCCATGTGAGGCTAAAATTAAACTATGTCCTGTAAACTACTCTAAGATAAGCCTTATCACAATTTAAATTGCACAATATCAGAGTAGACTCCAATATTAGACTAGTCTCCAACAGTGGAATAGAATGAAACATTTAACGCTGGGGCTGTTGCCCTTGTTCCCATTCCCCTAGATTGCTTTTTACATTTGATTATGATAACATGCAATATCTGTATTACACTTCGTTGCTATGATTGTCTCCCTCTAGACATGCATTCTTTGGAGTTGGGGGCTGTGAAATATTCATCATCACATTTGCACTGCTTAGCTATGTGAACATGCAATGAATGGAGCTTTAAACTGACATCCTACTTTGTACCCATTTAGTGAACACTGAACGCTTGCTCTGTATTATCTTCACACTAGTCAGCTATATTATACTGTAATTTGGAAAAACTCTTTAAAAAGTATGTTTTTAAAATTTTGATAACAATTCTTAAGTGAATGTTTGGGGAGATCATAAAAATAGAGTTGTAACCAGCTAATCTATATGGCAACTTTCTCATTTCAATGGGATCAACATCAACTTTTATTTTAAATGTAATGTGCTTCTAGATCAACTTCTGGCTACATGAGCTCTAGAATATTATAAATATTGTCACTCTCATCCCTTCAACAACAAAAACAACAGCCCATCTTAAAATTTATAGTTTTTCTTTAACCCATCAAACACCTGGTATCAGAGAGCACCAACTAATCAAAAATTTAAGGACAAATACAGCCATGATAATTTGCTTGCCTGGTTATGCCAAATGCTGGCAGACATGTGATAGAAGTTATCTAACATTTTCAGTGGATTTGTGAAGGAAAAGTGTATGTTAGCCACAGAATAAAGAACTTTCAGTAACAGAAAATACTAGGAATATTTATATTCATTCATAGGATTTTTTCTATAAAGTCAGCAGGTACTCACAAAAGTCATTGATAAGAATCCTGAGGAAACATTTTTAATGGTACAGGGCCAGTGGGGAGGAAGAACAGCCACAAGGAAAAATGAAACCTTTTCTCCACATTCTTCCAGCTGTTGTCCTATGTAGAAAAAGGCATACACTCTTGGAGCAATGGCAACATACAGTGTCATGCCTAGGAAATCAGTCAAAACCCATTTCAACTGGGAAAAAAGAAAGAGAAAAAGAAAATCTCCTATTTTTATGAGGGAGAACAGAATACAAGTGGGACAAAACATACATACAAAACCAACACTTGAGGTTGGGTTAAAGCACTGAGAATCCCACACTGCAAAGATCCAGAAACACAGTGATTATGCATGAATGAGGCTAATGAGAATAACCTAGAACTTGCCCTATCCTGTCTCTCACCATCAGGCTAAAATATGTTAGGTTGCAAATTATAGTTTAGTTGTAAGAGATGATGAAGAACGTGAAGACAGACTCTCTCTCAGATGCAGCCTAAGAGAAGACCTAAAGATGATGATGGACAAAGAAAAATTCAGGCAAAATAGGCCCCAAGCTAAGAACAAGATAACATTAAAGGTAAAGGCAATATGAAGCATATAGTGCACCAAGAATAACAGTACCTATTCATAAACACGGAATACTTAACTATTTTAACTTAATGACTCACCCTAAAGTTCTGACAGAAGGAAAAGCATGCCAATTTCCAGGCTATCCTATGAAGGACATGTCCAATATGTCCTATGAAGATGTTTAGCATTCAGTAAAAAATTATCAACTATGGAAAAAAACAAAAAACAATTCATGGTAGGGACCAAATAATCCAAAGAACCAGTTTCAGAATATTAGACACTTGTTAGGAAAATCAAACAGAAAATTTACAACAACTATGATTAATAGAGGCTCTGTTTTAGAAGGTAGGCATGATGCAAGGTCTAATGGATAATTCCAGAAGAGAGATTGAACTATAAGGAAAATATGACCATTCCTGAAATGAAAAATTTTAAAAATATGTTAAAAATACATTTAGCAAGATAACCAGTGGACTAAGGAAAGGATAAATGAATTTAACAGGAGAGTAACAAAAATGACTCAGAGCAAAGATCAAAGAACCAAGAAAAAAAATCCAAGAGATTTCAGATATGGTCAAATAGTCTAACAAATATGTAATAGGATCCTAAAAAAAAAAAATAGGAGATAAAGAATGGGCAAATATTTAAAAAAATGAGAGATATCAAATTAATTCCCAAATTAATGACAGATACCAAACCACAGATCCCCAAAACTCAGAGAAGAGGAGGAAGGATAAAGACAAAAAGAAATAAAACAAGTCTCTATCCCACCACCCAGTGACTCAGAACATATTCAAAATGCTAACATCAAAGAAAAGAACTTGAAGACACAGAGAAAAGACAAATAGGAAGAAATATAAGATTTGTAGCTGATATCATCATAAACTATGTACACACATGCACACACACACACACACACACACAGCAGGAAATAGTCCTCTTTGAAGTGAAAAAAGAAAAAAAACCTGTTAACCTTGTTAACTCGGAATTTTATTCAAAGCATACATATAATATAAAAAGGAAGAACAAATAAAGAATTCCTTAATGAAAACAGAGAATTCATTGCAAGCAGACCTGCTCCACAAGAAATATTAAAGTTCTTCCCATAATAGGGATGTGATAAGAGAAAACATGAATATGTACAAATAAATGAATATTTCTAGGATAAATACAAAATTCATTTTTCCATAGGTTTAATCTAAAACATGAATAACTTAAGAATAAAGAGAAATAATGTTGTGTGTTCATAGCAAATATAAAATTAAAAAATATTACTGTGTAGCATGAAAAACAGGAAGGAGATTTGAAGTATATAATTTTAAAGTCCTTACACATATGAGAAGTAAAATATCATTTGAAGATAGTTTCTGATTAAAAACGTATACTGTAATCACAATGTCAAACATTTTTTAAAAAGTCCCAAATTAGGAATAAAAATGAGAAAAAGAATACATGGAATAAAAAATCATGTCAGGATGATAGATTTTAACCACATATCAATCACTATCTTAATTGTAGATGTTCTAAATACATTGTTAAATGAGAGATATTATTAGATTAAAACAAGTAAGACCCAACTAAGAGCTGACTCCAAGAAACCCATTTTAAGTATGAAGAAACTTATAGTATAAAAGTAAAAAGGTAGAGAAAGGTATATCAGGCTCTTATTTATCAAAAGAATGCTGAAGTAGCTATATTGAAACTACAAAAAGGATATTTCAGAAGAATATTGACCAGTATGAAAAGTGTTATTATATAATGATGAAATGAGTCAATTCTTCAAGAAAATAGAAGAAACCTAAATGTGTATACAACTAAAGGCTTAAAATATATGAAGTTAAGAACTATGAAAATCCAAAATTATTTTGGAGAATTTCAATATTCCTCTCTCAATAATAGAAAACATAGGCAGGAAAGGATAATAGAGAATTTACAGACATTATTCATCTATTTGATCTAAACCACATTTTTCAATGACTTAACCTAACAAAACACATTTATTTCAAATGTGTATGTGGTATTCATAAAGATAGACTATATTTTAGCCCATAGAATATTAAATTAAAACTATATGAAGTATAGTCTGTAAGTATAATGAAAGATCTATGATAAAAATCATTTCCCAATTAGAAATTAAAATATTTCTAAATCATCCAAGGTTCAAAAAAGTATCCCAAATGAAATTTAAAATATTTTGAAATAAATAAAAAAATATACATTTTATCAAGATTAGGACTTGAATTTATGAACAAGGGGGAAAAAAGGCAAATAAAATCCAAAATAATCATAAGATACAAAAATGACAATAAAATTAAAAAAATAAAAATAGAAAAATAATGAAAATTAGTGAAAGTAAAAGTTCGGCCTTTGAGAACTTTAAAATAAGAATTAAATTCTATCCAAACTAAATAAGAAAAAAAAGAGAGAGAGAGAGAAGAAACTAATTTCAATTTGAGAAGGAAAGAGGGAACATTATTGCAGTTAATATTAATATTTAAATGGTGGCAAGAGAATACTGTGAGTAAACAGTCCATAGTTGAAAAACTTAAATGAAATATACTGATTTTTTGAAAGACACAAGCAATCAAAGCTCACTCAAAAAGAAATGCAACATCTAAATAGTTTTGTAATCTGTTAGGAAAATTGACTTTGCAGATTCAGAGGAGTAAAGATGGCGGAAGAGTAGCAGGCTGAGATGACATCAGGTCACAGGAATTCAGTTAGATAGTTAATAAACCATTCTGAACACCTACAAATCCAACAAGAGATCAAAGAGAAGAGCAGTAATTCTAGAAACAGAAAATCAACCACATTCTGAAAGGCAGGACATACAGAGAAGTGAATCCAAAACAACAGGAAGATAGACTGCTGGGGGAAGGGCCAGCTCCTGACAAGTGGTGGAGCAATGGAGCACAAAATCAGAACTTTTAAAAGTCTGCTCCACTGAAGGACATCACTCTAGAAGCTAAGCAGGGGTGGAGCCCTCCTGGGAACAGCGTGGTCTCAGGTCACGGGGTCACAGAAGGATCCGGAGGTGTCTGAGTGTAGCAGAGCTTGCAGGTATTAAAGAGGGAAAGCCAGCTACAGAGAGGGAGCCAAGGAGTGAGCTCTCACTCGGTGGCACTGTCAGGCCACTGCTCTTTGAGCAGGGACCCCACAAGTGGCAGTTCCAGAGAACCCCCCCCCCCGAAAGGGCAGAGTGGCAGGAATCTGCTGGGTTTAGAGACCCCAAATGGAGCTGTGTGCCAGAGACAAAAATGCCTAGTCACAGGCCAGGTGAGCTCAGAGCATGGCTGGAGACCAGGGAGATGGGAGTGATTGAGCGCTTTTCTCCAAGGGTGCACTGAGGGGTGGAGCCCTGAGCTCTTGGCTCCTTTGGGCCAGAGATTGGAAGGCTGCCATTTTCATTCCTATCCTCCAGAGCTCTACAGAGAGAGTTCAGGGAACAAAACACCTGAGAGGGAACTTGAGCATATTACTTAGTCCAGCCCCTGGCAAGGGCAGTGATTCTGCCTTAGGCAAAGACACTTGAGAATCACTACAACAGGCCCCTAACCCAGAAGATCAGCAAGAACATCCAGCCAAGACCAAGCTCCCTCATCAAGGAGAACAGTGGAATTCCAGGGAGGGGAAAACAAAACATGGCTTTCTCCGCATGATTTTTTAGTCTTGCAAAGTTAATTAAATTTTTTAAATTTTATTTTTTCTTATTCTAATTTTTTAACGTTTACTCTTTCCTCTTTTAACGTTTTTTAACTAGTTTATCTTAACAATACCTTTCTTTAAAAAAATATTTTTGAACCTTCATTATTATAGTCATATTTTATCCCTCATTGTATCTAACTTTATTTTTTATATACATAACTTTTAAAAATTTTTGGTATACAACTCCTTCTAATTGATCAAAATATACACTAAATTTAGCACAGAGCTGTGCTCTAGTCTCCAGCCTGAGCAAATTCTCTCCACTAGCTATTTCATTCTTTTCCATACCAATTTAACTCCTTTTTTAGATATTTTTTAAATTATCATCTTTACAGTCATATTCCAACCCTTCACTGTGTTTACCCTTATTATTGGAGATTATATATATATATATATATTTTTTTTTTCTTTCTTTCTTTCTTAAAAATTTTGGGAGGTAGTTTCTTCTAAGAGACCAAAATATATCCAAAGCCAAGTGGGTAGCTCTGACCTATTCACCAGTCATATATATATATATATATATTTTTTTTTTTTTTTTTTTAATTTTTTGAACTTCTTTTACCCCCTTTGTTCTCCCCATGATTTTGGAGTCTCCTCTGATTTAGTAATGCACATTTTCCTGAGGTTTTTGCCACCGTTTTAGTATTTTATTCTCTCCTTCATATATTCTTATCTGGATAAAAAGACAAGGTAGAAAAACTCACCACAAAAAAAAAAAAAAAAAAAAAAAGAACAAGAGGCAGTACTGAAGGCTAGGGACCTAATCAATATATTGGTAATATATCAGACCTAGATTTCAGAATGATGATTCTCAAGGTACTAGCTGGCTTGAAAAAGGCATGGAAGATATTAGAGAAACCCTGTCTGGAGAAATAAAAGCCCTTTCTAGAGAAATAAAAGAACTAAAATCTAACCAAGCTGAAATTTAAAAAAGCTATTAATGAGGTGCAATCAAAAATGGAGGCTCTTACTGCTAGGATAAATGAGGCAGAAGAGAGAATTAGTGATAAAGAAGACCAAATGACAGAGAATAAAGAAACTGAGCAAAAGAGAGACAACTACTGGACCATGAGGGGAGAATTCAAGAGATAAGTCATACTGTAAGATGAAACAGTATTAGGATAATTGGGATTTCAGAAGAAGAAGAAAGAGAGTCTGGGGCAGAAGGTATATTGAAGCAAATTATTGTAGAGTATTTCCCTAATATGGGAAAGGAAACAAACATCAAATTCCAGGAGATGCAAGAAACCCCCCTTCAAAATCGATAAGAACAGGTCCACACTGATCATTGAGTAGTAAAACTTACAAGTCTTAGTGACAAAGAGAAAATCCTGAAAGCATCCCAGGACAAAAAGTCTGTAACATACAATAGTAAGAAAATATTAGGTTGGAAGCAGACTTATCCACAGAGACCTGGCAGGCCAGAAAGTACTGGCATGATATATTCAGAGCGCTGAATGAGAAAAACATGCAGCCAAGAATACTATATCGAGCTAGGCTATCGTTGAAAATAGGAGAGATAAAAAGCTTCCAGGACAAACAAAAACTAAAAGAATTTGTAAATACCACACCAGCTCTATAGAAAATATTGAAAGGCATCCTCTAAGCAAAGAGAGAGCCAAAGGAGTAGACCAGAAAGGAACAGAGACAATATGCAGTAACAGTCACCTTACAGGCAATACAATGGCACTAAATTCAAATCTCTCAATAGTTACCCTGAATGTAAATGGGCTAAATGCCCCAATCAAAAAACATAGGGTATCAGAATGGATAAAAAACCAAAACCCATCAATATATTGCCTACAAGAAACTCATTTTAGACCCAAAGACACCTCCAAATTTAAAGTAAGGGGGTGGAAAACAATTTACCATGCTAATGGACGTCAGAAGAAAGCTGGGGTGGCAATCCTTATATCAGATCAATTAGATTTTAAGCCAAAGACTATAATAAGAGATGAGGAAGGACACTATATCATACTCAAAGGGTCTGTACAACAAGATGATCTAACAATTTTAACTATCTATGCCCCTAACATGGGAGCAATGATATAAACAAATTAATAACAAAATCAAAGAAACACATCAACAATAATACAATAATAGTAGGGAACTTTAACACCCACCTCACTGAAATGAACAGATCATCCAAGCCAAAGATCAACAAGGAAAGAGAGGCCTTAAATGATACACTGGACCAGATGGACACCACAGACATATTAGAAATTCCATTCCAAAACAACAGAATACACATTCTTCTCTAATGCTCATGGAACATTCTCCAGAATAGATCACATTCTGGGACACAAATCCAGTCTTAACCAGCTTCAAAAGATTAGGATCATTCCCTGCATATTTTCAGACCACAATGCTCTGAAGCTGGAACTCAAGCACAAAAGGAAATTTGGAAAGAACCCAAATACATGGGAGACTAAAGAGCATCCTTCTAAAGAATGAATGGGTCAACCAGGAAATTAAAGAAGAATTGAAAAAATTCATGGAAACAAATGATAATGAAAATACAACAGTTCAAACTCTGTGGGACATAGCAAAGGCAGTCCTGAGAGGAAAATATATAGTGATACAACCTTTTCTCAAGAAACAAGAAAGATCTCAAATACACAACCTAACTCTACACCTAAAGGAGCTGGAGAAAGGACAGCAAAGAAAGCCTAAACTCAGCAGAAGAGAAATAATAAAGATCAGAGCAGAAATGAAATAGAATCAATAAAATAGAAACCAAAAATACGATAGAAAAAATCAACGAAACTTGGAGCTGTTTCTTTGAAAGAATTAATAAGATTGATAAACCCCTGGCCAGACTTATCAAAAAGAAAAGAGAAAGGACCCAAATAAACAAATCATGAATGAAAGAGGAGATCACAACCAACACCAAAGAAATACAAACAATTATAAGAACATATTATAAGCAACTTTATGGCAGCAAATTTGACAACCTGGAAAAAATGGATACATTCTTGGATACATTTAAACTACCAAAACTGAACCAGGAGGAAATAGAAAACCTGAATAGACCCATAACTAGTAAAGAGATTGAAGTAGTCATCAAAAATCTCCCAACAAATAAGAGCCCAGGGCCAGATGACTTCTCAGGGGAATTCTACCCATTTAAAGAAGAATTAATTCCTATTCTCCTGAAACTGTTCCAAAAATAAAAATGGAAGGAAAAGTGCCAGACTCATTTTGTGAGGCCAGCATTACCTTGATCCCAAAACCAGACAAAGACTCCATCAAAAAAGAGAATTACAGACCACCATCCTTGATGAACACAGATGAGAAAATTTTCACCAAAATACTAGCCAATAGGATCCAAAAGTACATTAAAAGGATTATTCACCACGACCAAGTGAGGTTTATTCCTGGGCTGCAAGGTTGGTCCAACATCCACAAATCAATCAATGTGATACAATACATTAATAAAAGAACAATCAAGAACCATATGATACTCTCAATAGATGCTAAAAAGGCATTTGACAAGGTACAGCATCCTTTCTTGATCAAAACTCTTCAAAGTATAAGGATAGAGGGTACATACCTCAATATCATCAAAGCCATCTATGAAAAACCCACAGTGAATATCATGCTCAATGGAGAAAAACTGAGAGCTTTCCTGCTAGGTCAGGAACACGCCAGGGATGTCTATTATCACCCCTGCTATTCAACATAGTATGAGAAGTCCTATCCTCAGAAATCAGACAACAAAAAGAAGTTAAGCGCATCCAAATGGCAAAGAAGAAGTCAAACTATCACTCTGCAGGTGATATGATACTTTATGTGGAAAACCCAAAAGACTCCACTCCAAATCTGTTAGAACTTGTACAGGAATTCAGTAAAATATCAGGATATAAAAACAATGTACAGAAATCAGTTGCATTTCTATACACCAACAACAAGTCAGAAGAAAGAGAAATTAAGTAGTCAATCCCATTTACAATTGCAACAAAACCATAAAATATCTAGGAATAAACCTAACCAAAGAGGCAAAAAATCTATACTCCGTAAACTAAAAAATAACTCAAGAAAGAAATTGAGGAAGACACAAAGAAATGGAAAAATGTTCCATGCTCATGGATTGGAAGAACAAATATTGTGAAAATGTTTATGCTACATAAAGCAATCCACACATTTAATGCAATCCCAATATTTTGATAATACCATCAATGTTTTTCAAAGAAATGGAAGAAATAATCCTAAAATTTATATGGAATCAGAAAAGACCTCATGTAGCCAGAGGAATGTTGAAAAAGAAAGCCAAAGTTGGTGGCATCACAATTCCAGACTTCAAGCTCTTTTACAAAGCTGTCATCATCAAGACAGTATAGTATTGGCACAAAAACAGGACACATAGATCAATGGAACAGAATAGAGAGCCCAGAAATAGACCCTCAACTCTACGGTCAACTAATCTTTGACAAGGAAAGAATGTCCAGTAGAAAAAAGACAGCCTCTTCAACAAATGGTGTTGGGAAAATTGGACAGCCACATGCAGAAAAATAAAACTGGACCATTTCCTTAAACCACATACAAAAATAGGCTCAAAATCGATGAAGGACCTCTGTGTGAGAAAGAAATCCATCAAAATCCTTCGAGAGAACACAGGCAGCAACCTCTTTTACCACAGCCACAGCAACTTCTTCCTAGAAACATCATCAAAGACAAGGGAAGCACAGGCAAAAATGAACTCTTGGGACTTCCTTTTCCACAAAGGAAACAGTCTACAAAACCAAAAGATGACTGACAGAATGGGAGAAGATATTTACAAAAGACATATCAGATAAAGGGCTCGTATCCAAAATCTATAAAGAGTTTAGCAAACTCAACACCCAAAGAACAAATAATCCAATCAAGAAATGGGCAGAGGACATGAACAGACATTTCTGCAAAGAAGACATCCCGATGGCCAACAGACACATGAAAAACTGCTCCACATCACTTGGCATCAGGGAAATACAAGTCAAAACCACAATGAGATACCACCTCACACCAGTCAGAATGGCTAAAATTAACAAGGAAGGAAACAACAGGTATTGGCAAGGGTCAGGAGAAAGGGGAACCCGCCTATACTGTTAGTGGAAATGCAAGCTGGTGCAACCACTCTGGAAAACAGCATAGAGGTTCCTCAAAAAGTTGAAAATAGAGCTACCCTATGACCCAGCAATCACACTACTGGGTATTTACCCTAAAGATACAAATGTAATGATCCGAAGGGGCACATGCACCCGACTGTTTATAGCAGCAATGTCCACAATAGCCAAACTATGGAAAGAACCTAGATGTCCATCAACAGATGAATGGATAAAGAAGAAGTGGTATATATACAATGGAATACCAAACAGCCATCAAAATAAATGAAATCTTGCCATTTGTAATGATGTTGATAGAACTAGAGGGTATTATGCTGAGCGAAATAAGTCAATCAGAGAAAGACAATTATCATATGATCTCCCTGATATGAAGAATTTGAGAGGCAATATGGGGGGTTTGGGTGGGTAGGGAAGGAAAAAATGAAACAAGATGGGATCAGGAGGGAGACAAACCATAGGAGACTCTTAATCTCACAAAACAAACTGAGGATTGCTGGGGAGAGAAGGGGAGGGAGAGGGTGGTGGGGTTATGGACACTGGGGAGGGTAGGTGCTATGGTAAGTACTGTGAAGTGTGTAAACCTGGCGATTCACAGACCTGCACCCCTGAGGCTAATAATACCTTATATGTTAATAACAATTTTTTAAAAAAGAAAGAAATTTAAGAATTAAAAAAAAATGACTTTGTAGTTTAAAAAAAAAATCTTCAAAGAAAACTTCAGGCCCTAATGATTTCACAGATAAATTACATCAAATATTTAAAAAAAAAATAATACTAATGTTTAAAATTTCTACCAGAAAACTTAAAAGAAACTATTTCCAACTCATTTCATGAGGCTAGTTTGCCCTAACAACAAAATCAGAAAATTTATTACAAGAAAATGTAAATTCAACTAAAATATCCCTCCTGAATATGCATTCATATAACTCCCCCACCCCCAAAATTAATAAATCTTAAAAATCCAAATCTTTCCTAGATAGCTGATGCAAATTTAAATGGAAAATAAAAGGAACTAGAATAACTAACATTGGAAAAAGAAGAACAAGACTAGAGAATCCATAACACCTAATTTTAAGATTTATTATAAAGCCAGGGTTATCAAGTCAGTGTGACGTTGGTGTAAGGATAGACATATAAGCCAATGAAACCGAACAGAGATTCCAGATACAGGTCAAACATATTTAGACAACAGCTATCCAAAAGACATTATTAATAGAACTAAAAGACAAGCAAATGATTTGTAGAAGATATTTGTAAATTGAATGTCTAATAATATACTTGGTTTCTGAATATATACAGTTATTTTGAATCGATAATTAGAAAATAAGCACACCAATAAAAAATGGGGAAAAGGTTCAGATGAATATTTTATCAAAGAAAATATTTGAAAGCAATTAAGCCCATGGAAATCTGCCCATCATTAGTCATTAGAGAAATACTCACTTCAAAAAGAAGTGATATCATTATACTTACCAGAATGGCTTAGAAAGAAAACTGAAAATTGAAAAACCAAGTGTTAACAAGGATTTGTAGCAACTATAATTCCCAAGCTTTCTTGGTAGGAATAAGTAGTACAGTATCCACAGCATTCTTTAAAATGTCCTTTCCTACTCATTTCTATACCTATCAGCTTGGGCAAGTTACCTTTGAAATAAAAATAATCTATTGTGTTTTTCAAAGTTACAGCTTTCTGAATAAATTGTGCTGAAACTTGAGTGCCTGGGTTAATTTCAAGCCTTGGAACATTAATTTACAGCTGTACAGAAAATAAGAGAACTCAGAGATTGACCCAACTCTAAATTGTGTGTTTTTATTTCAAGGAAAAATGAAGCCTGCAATCTTGGAGACATTTCTAGGTCACAAAACCCTAAACAATGACAAAGTGACTTATCTGGCCCTTGGAGAGATGTATTTACATTTTAAAAGGTCAGAGTAAGAATCCAAGATCCTTTCCATTCTCTTTCCAAAGAACAAAAGTTTCTAGGACTCCCTTTAGAAAAGGAAGGAGGGTAAATCTTCTTCCTGAATATAAGCAGAAGAAAAAAAAATCTGCTTCCTGTCTAAGGCACTGACTGTATTCACGCAAGATTGTTCTTTATTGAGATATAATGGACATAATACATTGTGTAAGTTTAAAGTGTACAATGTGTTGATTTGACACACATAATGCAATATGATTACCACCAGAACATTAGCTAACACCTCTAACATGTCACAGAAAAATTTCTTTTTTTGTGGTGAAAACAGTTAAGATCTAGTCTCTTAGCAACTCTGAAGTATTGTTGTCTATAATCACCACTCTGTGCATTAGAAGTTTAGAAGTTTAGGACTTCTGTACCTAGTGATTGAAAGCATAGGAGACCTGGCTTCACTTTCATCACATCATCCCAGGGGTAGCAATCAGGAAATGTATGTGGAATCACACAGTCATTATTTGCTTTTGAAGTGAATAATGACAATCTGTCTGATCCAGAACACCTGTGTTTATATCCATGATAAAATCAATGAAGATGAAATTAAAAACACAGCTATACCTCATCCTAGTCTGGCCTTCTGGGGCGCCAATCCTTGGCTCACTTCAAAAAGAAAAGAGACTATTTGAGACCACCATAGAAACCAACAGACTGCTAGGGGGCACCTGGGTGGCTCACATCTGACTCTTGGCTTCAGCTCAAGCCACGATCTCTGAGATCGAGCCCCAAGTAGGGCTCTACGCTCAGCAGGGTATCTGCTTCAGATTCTGTCTCTCTCCCTCTGCCCCTAACCCCATTCTCTCTCTCTCTCTCAAAAATAAATAAATCTTAAATAAATAAATAAATAAATAAACCAGCTGTTGAAACCTATGAAAATACCCCAGTCCAAGAATTTGGTAGAATTGGTGAAATGGGAGGTGACACTAGGAGTTGATTTGATGATAGAGTAGTTCAATTCCACTCCTAAAGCTGAAGTGTCCACTATGTGGCTCTTTAATTATCAGTGCATAGTATGTATATGTACATATACATAATATCTCTAATATGACTGGAGACTGGAGTATAGATGGTTTTAGTGGCATACATATTCATTTCTCACTCTTAACGTGAGAGGAGACTGGAATTTAAAGTTATAACAATATATATATTTATTATGCTTCTCTCTTACTTTTTCAGGTTTAATCTGGGGAGGATTTAATCAGCTGAATTTAGTGTGCTTGTAGTCTAATAGGTTAATCTCTGCAATGAAGGGTCACTGAGGTTCAACCAGACAAGATAGAGAAACTCTTCCAATAAAGAAAAATTGAGGTCTTTGACCTCAATTTTTGCATTTAGACCTTTTTAACATACTACCCAACATAATATTTTAACCTCTGATTTTAAAATTGGAAGATTGAAATTATAATTCTGACCCTACTAAGTTAGGATAAAGGTTCTTGATCTGGCTGAGTACTACCTTCTAAAATGAGAAAACTGACAGAAAAGGGTAAAGTTATTAAATGATTAAAATGAGGGCTATTTTAAATAATCTAATGAAAGATTGTCCTTACAATAGCAAATTTCTCAGTCTGTTATAATTGTCAAATTATTAGAGCAGAATAATGTAAGAAAGATTATGTTGAATCAGAGCTTTAGATTTGGATTTTACATGTTAATTATCTTTCTTGTCCACTATAGTAAATATAAAATAGTATCTAACTTCATCACTTTGCTATGTTCAAAACCAGTTCAGCATCAGAAATATAGTATACAGCTTATTATTGTAGTATTCAAAGGATGGGAAACCATAAAACATTACCTATCACTAACAGAGTGTGACTGCTAATGTAGTTCCTTTTCTCTTTGAATGTTGCTCTGTTTCATAACACATTTGAGAAAACCTAATTTTCTTCCTTGGCATATGCAAAGTGATAACAGTATAAAGTCCTAGCCAGTCGTTTCTCTCTCTCGAATAAACCTTAAGTCCATGTGCCTGGGTAGCTCAGTTGGGTGGGTGGCTGCCCATCCAGGTCATGGCTCAGGTCATGATCTCAGGGTCCTGGGATCGAGCCCCACGTGGGGCTCAGCAGGAAGCCTGCTTCTCCCTCTTCCTCTGCTCACCCATCCATCCTGGGCTAGTGGTTGCTTGCTCTCTCTCTAAATAAAATCTTTAAAAAGCAAACAAACAAAACCTTGAGTATGTTATACTCCAGTCCCCTAAACTGGATGGTATTTATAAAATACCTATAATTTTTATTCTTATTTCATCCCTAACAACATGTACAATACTTGATTTCTATGTGAATATCACTCAGAAGCCTTTTTTAGACCATGAAGTGATGAGTTAAATATTTAATAGTAATGGCAAGTAAAAGATAAGGAAAATTTATTATTGCAACTATAGGGCATTCTGGAAAATGCAAATTTATGGAGACAGCATAATGATCAGTGGTTGACAAAGGTCTGGGAGTGGGGAGGATTAAAGAGAACGAGCTCAGAGGATTTTTAGGGCAGTGAAGTTACTCTGTATCATATTGCAATGATGAATACATGTCATTATGCATTTGTCCATCTCCATAGAATATATGGCACCAAAGTAAACCATGGAGTGTGGGTTTTCCTGGATAGATTATCAGACATTGCATTTCATAAATTCACATGCAAGATTAAATGAAATATGTGTTATGAAAACAGTGATTTTTATATGTATTATCATGAACTGTAAAGAATACTTTAAGGTGCTTTACAATTTCATCTTAGCATAGTGCCAAGAATTTAATAGATGTTAAATCTTTGTTCATAAAATACTAATGATGAATGAACATGAATGAATATGTACCTGAATTGTATCTCTATTACCCAATGTGATGTTGAAGTGCCAATTTGTGCTTTATGTTATCAATTTTTTTGTCTGTGAAATATGGTTACATTAATCAATGAAAGAAAGGTAAAAAGCTTCAGGGTGTGTTTATAACTTTTTTTTTTTTGTTTCTGAAATAACAAATAGCACATACTGTCAACAATGGATTTTTCTCCCCAGATAGCAGCCTTCACTATCTTGTTGCTTGTATAATTGAGGTGATATTGCAACACATTATTTAATATCTATTGAAACCTAATTGTAATTTCAAATCCACAGTGAATACAGAATATAACTTTTATCCCAGTGTGTTTATGGTCTAAGAGATTCTTCTATTCTGTTTGGGTATTTAGTACTAAAGAAGTGAAATTCTGCAGACATTCGAAAAAATCATTGCAAAATATAAACAATTAGCATTTACCCCAACAACAAGATAGCCTCTTTACTAAGTCTACAAACTCAAAAAGATAGGGGGACAAAAACAAAAAAACAAACAAACAAAAAAAACAAAACTATAGAACCAGTGATCAATTGAAAGATTGAATTCAATATTTGTTGGGTGCTTGGCTGGCTCCTTTGGGCAAGTTTGCAACTCTTAAAATCGATATTTGTTAAGTGTGTTTCTGTCTGTGAGAGAGAGAGAAAGTGGTGTGTGTGTGTGTGTGTGTGTGTGTGTGTGTGTGTGTGTGCATGCACGTGCTTTCATTTTGGAATGCAAATTGCAAGAGTATGTACAGGCAGGAAATGAATTTTCATGGTTTATCCTTTGCACTTAGGCACATCAGTTTGATTGCAGAAGGAGTAAACACTGCTCAGTTTGTGAAATAACTTTAGTACAGATACATAATGAGTTATGCCTTCAAAAGTATTCAATAAAAATAAGTGATAAGAAGCTCCTAATAGGGGAGCCTGGGTGGCTCAGATAAATAGCTGCCTATGGCTCAGGTCATGATCTTAGAGTCCTGGGATCAAGCCCCACATTGAGCTCTTTGTTTAGCCAGGAGTCTTCTTCTCCCTCAGCCACTCGCTCATGCTCCCTTACTCCTCTCTCAAATAAATAAAATCTTTAAAAGAAAAAAATAGGAAACTCCTAATTAGCTATATAATCTGTTTATATTTTCTAAAATTGTGCAAGATTGATAGTATTTTAAGATGTTTAAGGTTTGATGAAATTCACCAATAAAGTCATATGGACCTGCAGATTTCTTTGGATATATGATATCTCTTAATTAAGTTATTTTAATTAAATAATTTTAAATTAAATAACTTTAAAGACATGACTATTCAGATTTTGTATTTCTTCTTGAATCCATATTTGTAAGATATCTCAGGTAATTTCTCTACTTCTAAACCATTTAATATTTTCTCACATAGTGGATCAAAATATTTTATTTTTTATGTGTCTAGGATTTGTATTAATATCCCTTTCACATAATATGTTAATAATTTGAGTTTTCCTTTTTTATTTAATTAGTTCTGCTAGTTCTTTTATCATCTTTATTAATCTTTTAAGAGGACAGACTTTTGGCTTTGTTAACTTTCTTGTTTGCTTTCTATTTCAATAACCAACTCTTATCTTCAGTATTGCTATTCTACTCCCTTGGGCTAAATCTGCTCTTCTATGTTAAGGTGAAAATTTCATATATGCTTATTTTTAAATGTGTTATCTTTCTAAAATAATAATTCAAAATTAAATGACATAATAACTATAGTTAATAAAACTGAATTATGTACCTGAAATTTGCTAAGAAAGTGATCTTAAGTGTTCTCACCACACACATACATATAACTATGTCAGATAATGGATGTTAATTTGAACATGACAATCATTTCACCAAGTATATGTATATTAAATCATCACATTGCACACCTTAAATATATACAATTTTTTTGTTAATTTTATCTCTATAAAGCTGGGGGGAAGGATTTCTCAAAAAATACCTTTTGAGGGACGCCTGGGTGGCTCAGTTGGTTGGACGACTGCCTTCGGCTCAGGTCATAATCCCGGAGTCCTGGGATCAAGTCCCGCATCGGGCTCCCAACTCCACGGGGAGTCTGCTTCTCTCTCTGACCTTCTCCTCGCTCACATTCTCTCTCACTGTCTCTCTCTCAAATAAATAAAATCTTAAAAAAAAGTTATAAAAAATACCTTTTGATCCAAAAATTAAAAATACATAAAAACTCATCACAATTTCCCTATAAACTTCATCTTAGCTCTATACTACAAATTTTGAAATGTTCTCCTCTCTTTACCATTTACTTTGAAATATTTTCTTATCTCCTCTTTAACCCTTCAGTTACTGAGAAATATATTAATTATTAAACATTTGGAGGTTTTAAACTTGTATTTTTTTAAATTTCTAATTTAATACTGTTGCAGTCACTGAATATATCCTGTAAGTGTTAATCTTTTGACCTGTATTGAGTATGATATTTTTGATCTGGATAACCTTGAAAAGTTTAATATGTCCTTAAAATGGGTTTCCTTCCATTATAAATAATTTTTAATTTTATAAATAAAATGCTGAAGCATTAGTTATTTTAATCAAATTATTCAGTAGTGTTTCTAGGTTTTTAAATAATTTCTCTATACTTAAAAATAAATCTTGTTCTACCATTTTAATATCAGCCTATTCAAAGTGCATCTTTAAAAATACACATAATCTAGTTAAATCTTCCTCTTTTAATCAAGTCTAATAATCTCTGACATGTAATTAAGGATTTTTTGTCAATTTATATGTTACTACTGATAAGTTTGTATTTAAGTTTATTATATGTGAATTTGGCTTGATTTGTAC
Organism: Mustela nivalis; assembly: GCF_964662115.1. Classification (NCBI taxonomy): domain Eukaryota; kingdom Metazoa; phylum Chordata; class Mammalia; order Carnivora; family Mustelidae; genus Mustela; species Mustela nivalis. Next base: position 30,356,669 of record NC_139033.1, on the reverse strand, counting down.
CTTCTCTATTTTGTTCTTCTATAAGATTAAATGCATATCTTTGTAGATGACCAAATTATGGTTAGGTCATTAGGATGTGCCTTAATCCAGTATGACTTCTATCCTTATAAAAAGGGAAATTTGGACAGAGACAGACATGTATGTATACAGAGGAGAGATGATATAAAAATATAGAGAGAATATCATCTACAAGTCAAGGAATGCCGGAGGCTATCAGAAACTAGGATGGAATCATGGAATGAATTCCTCCTCTCTCCTTTCTCACGAGAGACTGACACAGATGACACATTGATTTTGAATGTTTAGCCTCTGGAACTGTGAGACAATATATTTCTCTTGCTTTAACCACCCACTTGAGGTACTTTGTTATAGTAATACCAGGAAGCTAATACAGTATGTTAAATTTTAAGAAAAACAGACTTAGGAGATAAAGCAAACATCAGCATGCTATTCAGAAATAGCACAGATTTTGGAATAATCACACAGGAAATGTAAAGTAACTATGATTAATATGTTAAGGCCTTCCATGGAAAAAGTAGACAACATTCAAGAACAGATGGTTAATGTAAACAGGTAAATGAGAACTTTAAAAAAAATTGGAAATGATGGAAAAAAAAACTGATATAGACATTGCCTTTGATGGGGTCCTTAACACACTGGACACCACTGAAGGAAAAATCAGTGACATTCAAGATAAGTCAATAGAAGCTTCCTAATCTGAAACATGAAGAAAAAAAAGAAAATTAATGGAGTATCAAAGAAGTGTTGGGGCATTCACAAAAGTGTAGCCCATGTATAATTGGACTATCAAAAGAAGAAAGAGACAACAGGACAGAATAAATAATAATGCCTGAAATTTTCTGAAATTAATGACAGACACAAAACCACAGATCCAGGAAGCTCAGAGGATACCAAGTTTGGACAAATACTAAAAAATACACACATGGTGATATTATATTCAGAGTGCAAAAAAAAAAAAAAAAACCCCAGAAAATCCTGAAAGAAACAAAACAAAGCAAAACACCAGAAAACATATCTATATGAGAAAGAATAAGTTTAGAATAGGCAACAGAATATGAAACAAGAATAAAGCCAAAGTACTGACACTACCCAACTTCAAGATTTATTATAAAAGTACTATAATCAAGACAGCATGATAATGTCAAAAGAATGAACAAAAGTTTAAATGTAACATAATATACCAGTAATCGGTCCACACAAATATATACTCTTCAAAATTTATAAGGTCAACAAAAACAAGCTAAGGCTGAGAAACCACCACCACCACCAACAGGAGTCTGAGGAGATATGGTAACTAGATATAATGTGGTATCCTGATGGGATTCTGGAACAGGAAAAGAAAAAAGTAAAAATGAAGGAAAAAAAGTATAGATTTTAGTTCATAATAGTATATCAATGTTGGTTATTACTATAATAAATGTCCCATATTCATGTAAGGTATTAATAATAGGGATATTGGGTGTGGGGTAAATGGGAATTCTGTCATACTACCTCAGTTTTTCTGTGCATCAAACTGTTTAAAAATTAAGGTTTTAAAATAAAATCTGGAGCACATTGCAATGGCCCCATTTTAGAGGTTACCACTCTTAAAATAGCTTAAAAACCAGATATCAGGAAAAATCACCTTTCAAATATTTATATCATTATAAAATATGAATGCTGGGAATGGCCAGTAATTCCTGTACCGATGGATGAAAAATTACTCCAAACTTTGTTGTGAAAGAGAGAAAGCAAGGGGGTCAAGGCTCAGAGGTGAAGATTCTTTGCTCTTCTTTGTTCCTGCTTTTATTGGTCCTTCAGGATAATCACAAATCCTTATCACTGTTCTCAAGCATGTGATGTGTGACAAGGGGTCTTACTGAAATGCAGGGGATCTGTTTACAAGAAAGATACAAGATGCTAATCTGTGTTTTCTAAGAGTGCTGCTAAACATAGCCTAAGGCATAATGCATACATCTCTTAGATCACAGGGCAACTGTTTGGACCACACAGCTTCAGGGAAGGCAACTTCCCATGGCCATTGCAGTGGCACAGTGGTCACAAAGGCCTTGGCATTCCAAAGGCCTATGCCCTTCTCCAAAATCTTCCATCTCCCCCAGCAGCTTCTGTGTTAGATTTTAGCAAGCCAGGTATTATGGCTGATTTCCTGCTCTACATTAACCCCAACATATGAACAGAAACAAAATTATGTTGGGGAAAATGCTCTGGAAAGAAAGAATAAGCGCTTTCAGCTTTATCCAAAATAATCAGGGAACAGAGTTGCACAAGTTATGATCAGGTAAGGTACTATGTAGACCATGCCCGTCTTAGGACATCGCAGAGCATTTTCTTAGCTTTTCTTTTCTTTCTTTCTTTCTTTTTTTTTTTTTTTAAAGATTTTATTTATTCATTTGACAGTCAGAGATCACAAGTAGGCAGAGAGGCAGGCAGAGAGAGAGAGGAGAAGCAGGCCTCCTGCTGAGCCGAGAGCCCGATGCGGAGCTCGATCCCAGGATTCTGAGATCATGACCTGAGCCAAAGCAGTGGCTTTAACCCATTGAGACACCCAGGCACCCTGCAGAGCATTTTCTAAAAGCAGTAGGAAACTATTGAAAGGGTCAGACTTGCATTTTGAAATATGCCATACAAGCCATCGATGGGGTCAACTTTCATTTAAAGTAATACTCTGGCTGCACCTGTAGAGAGAGAGGATTGGAGGGAAGCCCGAATACATGAAAATTTAATGGTGCTGTTGCATTAGACTTGGTAAAGACACTAGAAAATTGTTCCAGAGTAGTAAAAAGAGGGATAAAGAGAGATAGAATGATTGCAGAGATATATATAAAGTAAAATAAATAGGCCTTGTTGATGGATTAAATATCAAATATTGATATAAAAAGGTAGATGTTGCTAAGAAAACCAAGGTTTCTGGCTTAGGTAATTCTAATGAAACTGTCATTTACTAAAAAAGGAAGCACTGGAAAATGAATAACTCACTCTTCAGACCTTAATATAAATTCTTCTAAGCACCACTACTGAAAGTTTGGTTTTGCTTATTGTAGCACTCATTATAATGTCTCTTCAGGAGGTACCACTGTGGGATAAAGGCATGCAGACTTTTTTTCCTCAATATTGTCTTCCCCTTTCCTGGCAGGATAGCTGACACACAGTAGGATCTTAAGAAATAATTCATGAATAATGAATATATGTTTCAAGTAAAACATAAATTTGGGCAAGGCTTTTGTGTTTCAAATATATGTTTGCTTTTGAAGTTTGGTGTGTACCACTATTCTTCTTATTCCCCTTTTCACCCTTCCTTCCCCAAATACTCACACAATTCCAAAAGTGTTGTCTGTCTTTATTTTGCTATATTACTTTTAAAAGTGATTTATCTTCACTGAATGATCAAGCACCTCATATTTATATTTAGAAAGCTCCTACAATAATTCTTACTTCTGTGATATAACATTGCTATCTTTGTTTCTGTTCCTGCCACCATTCTTCTATAACTTGTTAAAATTATTTATTCTCTTTTGATACTGATCTTGCAAAGAGATGAATGTTCATTACAAAAGCAGACTACAAAGTATAATTTAAATAGTGCTTATTTGAGAGTGAGAAAGAAAGACCACATGGTGGTGGGGGAGTGCGGAGGGAAATCAGGAGAGAACCTTAAGCAGACTCCCGACTGAGTTTGGAGTCCAGACAGGGCTTGATCTCAAGACCCTGAGATCATGACCTGAGCTGAAATCAAGAGTCAGACACTTAATCATCTGTGCCACCCAGGTGCCCCTGCAAGATATAACTTAGTACTAACATATACACTAACAAGATATATCTACATTGTAAGATGCACTATTAATCCGAATTTTGAATCCTTAATTCTCATTTTGATTCTCATTTATTTGCATAAACTATTTTAATATGTATAGAAAAATTTGTATTTGGAAATTTTTCTTAAACTCTAATAGAGTAAAAATTTGCATTATTTTTATACCTACTTTCATTAAGATGCTAAATTTTTTCTCATTGAAATATTTATAATAGTCCATTGTAGATAATCCTATAACGAGTATATTATTTCATCAAATGCTTTATTAATTAAATAGAATTGGGGGTGCGTGGGTGGCTTAGTTGGTTAGGCATCTGCGTTCAGCTTGGGTCGTGATCCCAGAGTCCTGGGATTGTGTCCCACATTAAGCTCCTTCTCAGTGAGGAGCCTGCTTCTCCCTCTGCCTGCCTACTCCCCCTGCCCCCACTTGTGCTTTCTTTCTGACAAATAAAAGACCTTTAAAAAAATTAAATAGAATTGAATATGATTTTAATTGTTTTACATATATTAAAATATCCTTATTTCACAGCTATCAAGACTCTTGTGATCTCATTTAAATATCATTATATTTGATAATAAATGACAAGACAATTTTATAATTTGAGTTGTCTATATTTATATTGCATACACATATATGCTTAGCTAAAATTGACACTTAAATTTAGCCAAAACAATGATATAAATTTGGAAAAAAAGAAAGGCTAATAAGATATGACTTATGCTTTTTTGATTCTTATATAGTGGTTCTCAAAGTGTGGCATGGACACAGCAAAACACCACTTGGGAATTTACTAGAAATGAAAATTTCATGACATCACTCTAGGCCTATTTAATCAGCATGTTTTGAGGATGGAACCTAGCCATATATTTTTAACAAGGCCTTTAGGAGAACCTGATAGAGGATAAATTTTTCAAAACAAATATAACAGATGAGATGAAAACAAAGATTACAAGTAACTAACCAGAAAATGAAAAGTCTAATTTTAAAAGATATATGCACCCCTATAGATCACTGCAGCCTTTTTTACAATAGCCAAGATATGGAAGCAATTAAAGTAGTCATTGATAGATGAGTGGATAAAGATGTGGTATATATGTATAATGGAATATTAGTCAGCCATTAAAAAGAGAATCTTGCCATTTCCTACTTGGCTAGACCTAGAAGATGTTGTACTAAGTGAACTAAGTCAAAGACAAATACTATATGATTTCACTTACATGTGGAATCTAGAAGAACAAATCAACAAAACAGAAACAGACTCATAAATACGGAGAAACAATTGGTGGTTGCCAGAGGTGAAGACAGTGGGGGACAGATGAACTAGGTGAAGGGGATTAAGGTCTACACTTCCAGTTATAAAATAAGTCATGGAGGGCAGCGCCTGGGTGCCTCAGTCATTAGGCATCTGCCTCAGCTCAGGTCCTGCTTGGTGGGAAGCTTGCTTCTCCCTCTCCCTCTAGTGCTCACCCTGTTTGTGTTCCCTCTCTTTCTGTGTTTCTCTCTGTCATACAAATAAATAAAATCTTAAAAAAAAAAAAGTCATGGGGATCTAAAGTACAATGTAAGAAACCTTATTATACAATATTATTATAACTTTATATGGTGATGAATGGTAAGTAGACTTACTGTGATCATTTCATAATATATGTAAATGTCAAATCACTATGTTTTATACCTGAAACTAATGTAATATTGTATGCCAACTATACTTCAAGAAGGACAGCAAAACACTGCAAAAAAGCAAAACTGTCAGACGGAAATAAAGATGACCAATTGTATTTTCTGTTAGGAAGAACATTAAAATGGTTTATTTTGGAAGATGTAATACTGAAATTCATATGCAGAGAATTTGCCAAAGTAAAATTGAGAAAGACTATAAGACATTGTAAGCAGAATGACATATATGATTGACCAGGGTATATTTATGGACCAGTGACCTGGTTCACTGGCTCTGTGTCTGTGCATGGTGAGGAGGGCAGGCATGCATCAGGCAGATAAGATGAATTGGGACCCCACTGTGATGAGTACTAAATGACAAAAAACAGAATTCTTAATATTAAATAAAATTGCAATCCATTTTATATTTTTCAATACAGATTTACATAATCAAATAGTATTTTAGAAAGTTAAATCTGGTAATCTTGCATAGAATGAGTAAGACTAAGGAGGGCCAACAGTTTTGAAAAGGAAAAAAAAAATGAAAGACATTTTGTTCCCACACATTTTCCATGGAAATAGAATAAATAAAGTTGATAGAAAAGTGAACAAAAATATGTATTATTTTAAGGGGGAGTGATAGAATTATAATTTCATCTAAAATAGGAAAGTCAGGGGTTCCTGGGTGGCTCAGTTAAAGAGGTTAAAGCCTCTGCCTTCGGCTCAGGTCATGATCTCAGGGTCCTGGGATCGAGCCCCACATTGGGTTCTCTACTCAGTGGTGAGCTTGCTTTCTCCTCTTTCTCTCTCTGCCTGCCTCTCTGCTTACTAATGATCTCTCTCTGTCAAATAAATAAAATCTTAAAAAAAAATAGGAAAGTAAAATAGAGTAAATTTTTAGACTAACATAGGGTGTGTGTGTGTGTATATATATGAAATATATAAACATTTATATATAAATTTTTATATAAATTTATATATAAATTTATATATATAAATTTTATATATAATAATATATATGTATAATAATATATAATATAATATAGAATTATACATATAATATGTATAATATATAATATATAATTATATAAAAATTTATATATATAAATGTTTATATATTTCATATATATATACACACACACACCCTATGTTAGTCTAAAAATTTACTCTATTTTGACTTTATATATATATATATTGACTTATATATATATATATACCCTATGTTAGTCTAAAAATTTACTCTATTTTGACTTTCCGATATATATATATATATACACACACACACACACACATACACACACATATGTAAAACTGAATTTAAAATGGAACATAGATATATTCCGTTTTAAATTCAAAACATTTTAATGGAGTTGGAAGAGGAGTTAGAATTGGGGTTTTGTTGATAAACTTCCACCTAAAGAGTTAGAATAATCCTTCAATATCACAGATTATTTTTGCCTATTTTTTAATGTTGTATAAATAGAATCATACATAAGTTTGAGTCTGGCCTTTTTATATCAACATTGTGCTTGTGGAATTCACTCATGTTCTGCAGTGTTCATAGACTGGGCATTCTCTTTGGTCTTCTCATTATTTTATTGCATGAATAAACCCTGATTTATCCATCCTACTGTTTATATACATTATAGTTTACTCTAGTTTTGAGAAATTCGGAACAATTCTGCTATAAACTCTCTTGTAATTTATTTTGGTGAACACATATGCACTACAAGTACATGTGGAATATATTTCTACCATATATATTTAAATGTGGAATTCTTGGTTCACAAATTTTGTGCAATTTTTACTTTTGTAAATACAGCCGATCATTTTTTTTTTTTAAAGCAGTACAAATGCATATTCCCATCAACAGCATATGAGGTTTCCAGCTGCTCCTTGTCTCTGCTAACACTTGGATAAAAAATTTGTCCTGTTCATTTTAGTGCTCCGTTATGGCAGAAGTATTGTGGTTTTGCATTTTGATTTCAGTTACGTTTCCCCCAATGACTCCTGAAGTTGAACAGATTTTCAGGTTTTGGCTCTCTGGGTATCCCAAATTATAAAGTACCTTCCCAAGTATTTTAAGCATATTTTAAATTAATTTTTCTTTTTAAAAGGATTTTATTTATTTGGCAGAGAGAGAGAGACAGCAAGAGAGGGAACACAAGCACAGGGAGTGGGAGAGGGAGAAGCAGGCTTCCTGCTGAGCAGGAAGCTGGATGTGGGGCTTTACCCTAGGACCCTGGGATCATGACCTGAGCCAAAGGCAGAGGCTTAACTGACTAAGCCACCCAGGCATCCCTAAATTAATTTTTCTTTTTCTTACTGACTTACAGGAGTTATTTTTTATATTCTGATCTACATAATGTGACTATATTCTTCCATTCTGTGCTTTGTATTATGTGATGTTCCTTAATTTATTAATCTATCAAAAATTAGGGAAAATAGAGCCCCAGGTCATAAAATCACCATCAAATTAATCCACAGGTACAGACAGTATTTATTTTGGTAAACATGGAGATAAAGTAATGAGTATTTTTAAGTTGGGAAGACATTTTGGAGTTGGAGAAGTAGCAGGATATACCAAAGAGGAGCAAAAAAGAATCAGAAAAGCAAAGAAAATATTCTTAAAAAATAACCTGAAATTTAAAGGTAAAGAGACTTTCATGATTTGAAGATGGTTACTTGTGTCACCCGTTACAGGAAGTCAGTGACTATAAATATTGAGAGACTACTGAATCTGTGTTGTACTTGGTTACTGTAACTAAAAATTTTAAGTATTTGGCTAGAACAATAAATCAAAGTTCAGTGAGTGAGAAATGAAGAAATTCAGGCAGAGGATGTATGCTTCTTTTTAAAGAAGTTTGTAGGAAAGGAAAGGGATAGCTTGAGAAGAAACTGACATAGCTATTTTAATTTCCTATGAAAGATGAGCTATTCATAATGGAAGAGTTTATATTGTCAAATTGTCCATTTGTTGTTGACGGTTTTAAGATCAACTTTTTGTGGCATAAAGGATAACCTTATTATTGCTTTTATTCTTCACCTGCATTATAATATGTCTGAATGAATTCTTCAAATACCCTTTGAATGATTGTATAAGAGCTATCAGTCTTTCTGTCATACCAGACACAGTTTTTTGTTTGTTTGTTTGTTTGTTTGTTCATATTAATTTACTTCTTAGGCTAAACATTTTGCCTCCATAATCATGTCACAGTTACCTGGACTATTTTTCCTCCAAGACTTCTATCTTGATTAAGTCTTAGAAACTTAGTTTACCTTCATAGTTATGTACACAGCTTTTAGGATCACTCTTGAAATATTTCTTCAGTGTGGGTAACCTGTTGACAATAGAACTAAAACACATCCACGTATAACAAAACACATTAAAAGAAGCTAGTAAAGAGCTCTAAAAAGAATTCAAATCAAAACAGTAGAGGTCTATAATTTATATGTTAAAAACTGAAAGATATAAATATTCAAAGAGAAATATATATTTATCATATATATGAGAAAAATAATGTTCTAAGCAAAAGTTTGAAAATAAAACTCAAAGTTATATTAAGGAATAATGGAAGTGAGGGGGACCTGAGTATGGGTGGGGGGCTTGGAAGAAGCTAATGGGTTAATATAAACAAGTAGATACATTTTGGGGCAAATTGAAAAGTTTTCCATGCTTTTCCCTTCTTAATCTCCCCCCCACCCCCCGCTGGATGGCTAACTCTCCTTTTGCAAGAATTTGAAAGAACTCTGTTCTCTTTAGTTCACTGTATCATGTGTCCCATCTATGGTACTCTTTATTTTAGCCATTACTTTTTCTTACCTATTATTTCTATTTCCTTTTTTGGTTTCATATTGCTAACATGTTTCCTTATCTCTTCTTTATTGTGCCTGTTTTTAAATCGAAGTTCTTCTATGCTACTACCGTTTGCCACCGATTGGCATCTATAATTCACTTGTTATTTTAAAGGGATTTTTTGTTTGTTGTTTCATTCTGCTTTAGCTTATATTCCTTGGGTATAGCGGCTATGGAAGGGCCAAAAGCTAGAGTCTGGTCTGTGTTCCGCTAGGTTAGTTCAAGGAGAGACTGGATTAAGTTTAAGGGTGGATAGCCACAAGTATCACATATCACAGAAAATCACTCCCACTTCATTCATACCAACTCACCAAAGCATTCTCATGCTCAACACTTCAGCTTTGGATATTCAGGAAGCATTCTTGATGGTCAAGCAACAGCAATGGCAGTTTGGAGGAAAGAGTTGGAAGAAATGTATATATTTGGACAACAATTAAGGCCTAGCTTCATCAGTTACCAGCAACTTTTAAAAAGAAAATAGAGCAGATCAGATCTGTGCTGTGAAGAGACATACCCAGACTTTTCTTCAAAGAGCTTTGGGTTTTTATTTGTTTTCTTAAGATAATTAAGCAGAGGGAAAAAGCACCTGAAGCCTAACTCACGATATAAAAATTTTATTATTTATTTATTTATTTATTTATTTGGCAGAGAAAGAGAGAGACAGTGAGAGAGGGAACACAAGCAGGGGGAGTGGGAGTGGGAGAAGAAGCAGGCTTCCTGCCAAGGAGGGAGCCTGGTGCAGGGCTCTTTTCCCAGAACCCTGAGATTGTGACCTGAGCTGAAGGCAGATGCGTAACAACTGAGCCACCCAGGCACCCCATGATATGAAATTTTATTATCAATGTAGAAATTGCTTGGATGAAGCCACTATGCATTATCAGATTAAGGGGTCTTTGTGTACATATTGCCCTTTTTGGGTTCTGATATAGAGAGTGACTTGTGTAAGAGATAATTACAAACAACATTTTGAAAACTATTCTAACAAGATAATACAAACAAAAATGTCACTTGGAATTTGGGGAATATTTTATAGAACAGTATATGAGTTATCTTTGTAAAATAAAGCTGAAATCATATTAAATATTTTCAAGTTATGTATTCGAGTCTGTTTAGGTTTAGAAAGAACTGAAACAGGGATGAAACTGAACCCCTGAAACAGGGTTCAGTTGATAGAGCATGTGATTCTAGATTTCAGGATCATGAGTTCAAGTCCCATTTTGGGTACAGAGATTACTTTTTAAAAGTAGAAAGAACTAAAACAGAGCTATCCAAAATATACTGTATAATAATCTTGATCATAGAGCAAATTACTAGGTAGGGTCTATTCACATTTTCTTAAAATTTCTCATTTTAATTTTTATAAAATAAAGAAGTTTAGACAGTATTTCATCAACTTTTTTCCAGACTGAATCTTAGAAGCTGATAAGCCAAGGAAATAGTTCTCCTTTTTAATGTAAAGACCACATAAGCCATTGGGAACATGGTTACTCTAAGAGATAGTCTTAAAATTTAATGTGCATCAGAATCGGATATTAGGAAACAGATTATTAGGCTCTATTCCCTTAATTTCTAATTCAATAGTAAGTCAAATAGGTAATCAAGCATTTGCATTTCTAACAATTTCCCAGGTTATGCTAACCTGCTAGACTAGAGACCAGAACTTTTGAGAACCCCTGTTCTATGGAAAGGTACAAGTGGAATAATCTTCATGAGACATTTGATCCCTGGTCAAAATGTCATTCCTTTATTTGTCTTGCTAATTTGCAACGTCACATTTGATAACTGGTTCTTCTATAATCATAATTTGTCTTCCATGCTTTGTCTATATGCTCTTTCTAAATGTTGTAAAGCTATAATTTATATTTTATGGTAACTATTTATTACAGAGAGCCAAGTAATCATCTTGTTGGTATGGGCCTTCTACTATAACTTTCCTTCCCCTAGAATTTTAAGCACATTAAAAAAAAAATTTAGTACTTTATCTCCCAAATTTTCCCTCCAAACAGTTCTTATAGGTATATTGCTCCCACAACCTCCCCCTAACGGGACTCCTCAGTGATGCTCTGGTAAACCAAGAATCTGGAACAGCATGGGCATGTGGTGATTTGTATCCTTGACTAGTATCAGTGATGTATATATTCCCACCAAAGCCAATTTCATGCTACCAAACCTCAGCTTGCAAAATTTATGAATATTTCATAATCACCCCTTAAGAACTGTAGGTTTCTCCCACGTACCAGTACCCCTGTGCTTATGATCCTGCCCGGAGTGGTTGTCTCCCAGCCCTGCTGAAAAGACGCCACTCTAGAACTTCACTTACTATTTATGGATTTAATTTCTATTTTCAAAGTCCCACTACTTCTTCATTCTTTGGTTTTACTCTTTGGTTTACAACAACACAAACTGATATGATTTCTCAAATAGTCACAAATAAAAGGGTCCTTGAATATCTGAAAATGTATCTGTTTCTGTGTTAACATGTTCCATAGTTCTTACCACATTTAAAATTTAGTTTTTTCTTTTTCAGAAGTCATTGCACTCAAATAACATTGTAGGTAAAGTTCCTTCCCCAGATACATTTAATGTATTTTTTTATACTTAGCTTCTGAAATTTGGTTTAGGGCCTACTTAGAAAATGGAGCTAAGAGACAGTTGCAATAATTCAGGCAAGAAACACTGGTGACTGGGTGTACTGTCGTATTAAGTGAATGTATATGGTGAGCAGTCTGATTTTTGTGCATCTTTTAAACATATATTTGGTTGGCAAGATTTTCTTACCATTTGGCTGTAGGTTATAAGCAAGAGTGAGAGTGTGAGACAAAGACAATGTTAAGTCCCTAAGCTTTTATTTGAGCAACAAGCGTGCTATCCACAGAGATGCAGAACTACAAAACCACAGGTTTTTGAGAGAAATATCAAGTTCAGATTTTGACATGACATATTTAAATGTCTTTAGCATATACATATTTTCAGCTCCAAGAATCTCAATGATATCACATAGGTTGTGAGTGTGCATAAAGTAAATAAGAGATTCAAAAACTGAGCTCTACGAACCCAATATTTAACACCCACTATTCGGGGTTTAGAAAATGGAGAAAAATCTAGCAGAAGATGATGAGAAAGAGTAAATAGTGGGACAATACAAAGGCCTACAAAGAAGAATAGTATGCAAGGTAAGGGAAGAAAGTGTTTTAAGACACAAACAATAATGATAAGAGCCAAATTTGTCAAGTTATATAAGAATGAAGGATTAATTATACAAAGGAATTAGAGTACAAACCACTCTTAGACAAAATTTTAAATTGATAATAAATGGAAATATTTGCTCAAGATAGTTGAAGATGGGAGACATTACATCTTATGTTGAAGGAAAGAACCAGTAAATAAACTACTCACAATAAAGAGAGATGGCTTAATTTTAGGGAAAAAAATCCAGTGTACAGTGTAGAATGCATTTTTGATGACTTAGTCAATAGAAAGCATTTAAAACAGTCCTTGACAAAAAGTACATCATCATTAAGTATGTTCTTTTATGATATTACTGATATCTCCAATCTCATTCTAGATTTTAGTTTCCTTCAGAAGTCTTCCTAACTTACTAGTTTGCCTTTACTCAACCATATAGTCATTGAATCTAATTTTGGTAACCCTCTTCTTATTCTTTTTATTGTTATAGGTTTATATTTAATCTGTTAATTTAATCAACATTGTATTGGATGCCATGGAAAATAGGTTAAAAACATGTGACCCATGTAACTACCACATCTGGAACCTTTATTAATAAGATGCACATACATTGATTTAGTTTTGGCTGTTTTCCTAATATACATATATAAAATCTAAATCACAGTGCTGAATTGATTTTTTCTAAGGCCATAAAATTAGTAAATTGTGTAAATGAAAATGCTAAGATACCTCTGACTCCATACAGACCTACTTTGCAATTAATTGAATAAAGTGTATATAAATAAAGCTCACAATTGCTCTCATTCCATTTTCTAAATTCTTAGAGATGCTTCAAATATTTTAAAATGTATTTTGCTTCAATACATCAATCAGATTTGGAAAAAAATAAAAACATTAGATTTGTCTTAGCTACTAAATCATAATGAACATGTCACTGGTCAGAGGTCCCCCGAGAATAAGTATTGTGGTTGCCCTTTAAAAGAAAATAACACGGGACGCCTGGGAGGCTCAGTGGGTTAAGCAGCTGCCTTCGGCTCAGGTCATGATCCCAGCGTCCTGGGATCGAGTCTCACATCGGGCTCCTTGCTCAGCAGGGAGCCTGCTTCTCCCTCTGCCTCTGCCTGCCATTCTGTCTGCCTGTGCTCGCTCTCTCTCCCTCTCTCTCTGACAAATAAATAAAATCTTAACAAACAAAACAAAACAAATAAACACATAGTCAAAGAAAAAACAGATAAACAACTTTTTAATATCCTAGAATTATAATTGAGGAACCGTTCAGTTTTGAGACCTCATTCTTTCTGGTATATAATTAAACATTTTAGTGGTAAATTTTTCCAGAATGTTTCATCAAGCCTAGACCCAACAGCGAAACTGTGGGCTGCTAGGGAACTGTCTAATATACTCTCTTCTCCAGGTTTCTTCCCACTGAAACAATAGATTAAGGAGGCTGAAACTAAAAAAGTTTTTTTTTTTCCAAGTTTTCACTTAAATTCCACTTAGTTAACATATAGTTTAATATTAATTTCAGGTGTAGAATTTAGTGTTTCATCGCTTACATACAACACCAGGTGCTCACAACAGTAAGTACCCTCCTTAATACCCCCCCATTTCACCCATCCCAAAGCCCCTCCCTTCTGGTAACTATCAATTTGTTCTCTATAGTTAAGGGTCTGTTTCTTGGTTTTCCTCTCTTTATCCCATATGATCATTTATTTCTAAAATTCCATAGGTGTCTAAAATAAAATGATATTTGCCTTTTTCTAGCTGACTTAATTCACTTGGCATTATATATACTACCTCCATCCATGTCCTTCTGTTGATAAGACTTCATTCTCTTTTATGGAGTAATATTTCAGTGTGTGTGTGTGTGTGTGTGTGTGTGTGTGTGTATACACCAACTTTTCTTTATCCATTCATCAGTCCATGGACATTTGTGTTCTTTCTATAATTTGGCTATTATTCAAATGTTGCCATAAACACTGGGGTACATGTATCTCTTCAAATCAGTATTTTTTTATTCTTTAGGTAAATGCCTCATATTGCAAATGCTGGATTATACAGTAATTCTATTTTTTACGTTTTAAGGAACGTCCATACTATTTTCCAGAGTGACTGTACCAGTTTGCATCCCCACCAATAGTGAAAGAAGCTTCCCCTTTCTCCATATCCTTACCAACACCTGTTGTTTCCTGTATTGTCAGTGTTAGCCATTCTGACTGCTGTGAGGTGATACCTTATTGTGGTTTTGATTTGTATTTCCCTGATGATGAGTGCTGTTGGACATCTCTTCAGGTATCTGTTAGCCATCTGTATGTCTTCTTTGGAAAAATTTCTATTCATATATTCTGCCCATTTTTTAACTGGATTGTTTTGGGGGTATTGAGTTTTATACATTCTTTATAAATTTTGGATACCAACCCTTTATTGGTTATGTTATTTGCAAATATCTCCTTGGCAGATAGATTGCCTCCATAGGTTGCCTTTTAGTTTTGTTGATTTTTTCCTTTGCTATGCAAAAGCTTTTTATCTTGATGAAGTCCCAATAGTTTATTTTTTATTTTTATTCCTCTGCCTTAGGAGACATATCTAGTGAAAAGTTGCTGCAGCTAATCTTGAAGAGGTTGCTGCCTGTGTTCTCTAGGATTTTGAGGGTCTTCTGTTTCACATTTAAGTTTTTTAGGTTTTCACATCTGTTTCACATTTAGGTTTTTCACATTATGTTGAGGTATGTTCCCTGTAACCCTACTTTGTTGAATGGATGTTGTATTTTGTCACTGCTTTTTCTATTGAAAGGATCATATTTTTTTTTAAATTAATGCGGTTCATCACATTGATTAATTTCTGAATGTTAAACCACTCTTATAGCCCAGGAATAAATCCTACTTGAGCATGGTGAATGATTCTCTTTTTTTTTTTTTTTAAGATTTTATTTATTTATTTGACAGAGATCACAAGTAGGCAGAGAGGCAGGCAGAGAGGCGGGTGGGGCAGAGCAGGCTCCCTGCCAAACAGAGAACCCTGTGCTGGGCTCAAACCCAGGACCCTGGGATCGTGACCTAAGCCGAAGGCAGAGGCTTTAACCCCCTGAGTCACCCAGGCGCCTCATGGTAAATGATTCTTTTAATGTACTGTTTGATTTGTTAGAATTGCATTGAGTATTTTGCATCCATGTTCATCAGGGATATTGGCCTGTAGTTCTCTTTTTTAGCAGAGTCTTTGTCTGGATTTGGTATCAGGGTAATGCTGGTCTCATAGACTGAATCTGGAAGTTATTCTTCCATTTCTATTTTTTGGAATAATTTGAGAAGAATAGGTTATTTATTCTTCTTTAAATGTTTGGTGGAATTCAGCAGTGAGGCCATCTGGCCCTGGACTTGTTTGTTGGGAGAATTTTGATTACTGATTCAATTTCTTTGCTGGTTACTGGTCTGTTCAGGTTTTCTATTTTTGTTCAGTTTTTGTAGTTTATATGTTTCTAGGGATTTACCCATTTCTTCCAGATTGTTCAACTTGTTGACATATTGTTCTTCACAATATTATCTCATAATTGTTTGTATCTCTATTGTGTTGGTTGCTATTTTTCCTCTCTTTATCTTTTTTTTTTTTTTTTTTTGATAAATCTGGCTAGGGGTTTATCAATTTTATTAATTTTTTCAAAGAACCAGATCATGGTTTCATTGATTTTTTATCTTCTATATCATTTATTTCTTCTCTAATCTTTATAATTTCCCTTCTTCTGCTCACTTTAGGCTTCAATTTGTTTTTGCTGTTTCTTTTTTTTTTTTTTTTTCTAGCTACTTTAGGTATAAGGTTAGGTTGTTTATTTGAGGTTTTTATTATATCTTGAGGTAGAAAGTTTAAAGTTTTCTGTTCTGGGAACTGTGTCCTTTCAGACCCAGCAAACAAGTCCACTAGCTGTCTCTGTAGAACCTGAACTCAAGGTCAACTGATAGGTTCCAGCCTAGGAATATAAAAGACCCTGCATTCCTTATCAGAGATAAGTAACCCAGACCCCATTCCATTTATACTAACTCTCAGAACATATCCTGAGCCCCTTCTCCTTATCCTGCAATAACTTCCTGGTATCAGAAGCTGAATCTTGCCTTCTATTATGAAGTCTCTACCCCAAAGTGAATATGAAAAATGTGTTACATATATGGTTACTTAATGCCCATGCTCCATATTCCTCTATTCCCCTGCCATTTTCATCAATATGTATGTAATCTTAACCCCATGATTATAAAAATCTCGTTTGGGAGGCAAATTTGAGGTTCATTCACCAGTATCCTTGTTCCGCTGCTTCTCAAATAAACTCTCTCCTTGCTGCATACCTGATGTCTCAGTGATTGGCTTTGCTGTCCACAGGGCAGAGGGACTTGGGTTCAATTACAATACTGATTGGCAGTCTCCACATATGCCACTATTTTCCAAAGCAAGAAAGTGAGCCATTGAAATTGGTCCTGCTATACACTTGGCATTGTACATAGTTGGCATTTCAGCAAAATGGCAGAAAAATACAGAAGGTACTCAATGATTTTGAGAGCACCTTTAGTATTTCTGTCAGAACAGTTTTAAAATTCCTTTCTTCAATTTATTGCATATTGATGAAATACTGTTCTAGTAAAAGGCAACCCCCGAATTAAGTCAGTACATATCTAGTCAAAGCAGCTGAATTGAAGGGTGAGGTAATGCCTCCAACTTAAATCTATTTTTTTTTGTAATAATTTTACTCAACCTGTTTTAAACCTGAGAACGTTTGGTCCAAACTATTTAAAAGCCTAGTTATATGTATAGAAGATAGAACACAGTCATGCTTCAAAGACTATGGAATCAGATAAAAATGATGGCAAATTTTATGTTTCTCAACGGTCGATAATGACTAGGAAGTTGTAAGAAAAACAGGCAAACTACAGGGAAAATAACCAGAATTTATAATGACCTTTAAGTCAATAAAATGAAAATCATAAAGTGCTTACTTTTTTGCTTTTCCATATGGGTATCGTTTTGAAAAGTTTCAAACAATATACAAAGTGAGAAAGCTCACTGGGACCAGTTCCACAGAACTGGTATTAGAATGTTAACAATTTATGCAGAAAAAGCATTGCCAGGGGAAAAAAATAAGCACAGGCAGCCTGGGTGATGAAAAGACAACCACTGAT
The DNA here is from genome assembly GCF_964662115.1 of Mustela nivalis. NCBI lineage: Eukaryota > Metazoa > Chordata > Mammalia > Carnivora > Mustelidae > Mustela > Mustela nivalis. The sequence goes on along the minus strand of NC_139033.1, from coordinate 30,338,979 downwards.
TCTATGGACAGACATGACAGGCTTTTAATCCCAGCTTGACCATTATGTGGGTATGAGACTCTGAAAAATTCATTTAAATTTGGGGGACTTAGTGTCCTCATTGCTTTGTGAGAGAATGCTTATAAGGATTTAACAAGAGACATATGTAAAAGCCTTTACCACAGCACCTGGAATAAATGGTATTCTCATCAATCCAATAAGAATTTTATGTTACACACACACACACACACACACACACACACACACACACACACATCCATAGTGGTGATATTGTCCTGCTTGACCTTTCTAGATCCACTAGTACCTGTAACAGTAAGTAAATTTTTAATTTTACTATTTATTGTAAGATATCAAAGGTTGTAGTCCCCAAGGAACCTTGATCATTGTTTTTCTTTTTTGCTTTTAAAACATGTATAGAGGAAATAGAAACTTCAGTTCCAAATATCATAAAAGTCAAATTCAGTCAAGAATATACTTTTAAATGCATTTGATATGTTTAACCTTTGACCTTTTGAAAGAAACATAAAAATAGAGCAGTTGAGTACGTTTTGATATTTTTTCATATGAAATAAAGACCATAAACCAAAATTATGTACACTAAAATACTCATGTTCAAAGAAAATTGTTTCTATTACTCATATGTTGACAATTCCTTCTTAAATTTTAAGGTCGATTTTTGATCCTGTAAGAAAGGATATCATTGCCACTTGGTACCTGGTTTACAAAGCTTAATAATCTTGCATTTTTGGTAGGATTTGTATCTGCTATAAGACTAAAATCTTTTTGTCACCTTAAAATGCGATGGAGTCTGAGTTACTCATTCTCATTTTTAAGCAATGGTAGGACAATGGCAAAACCGGACAGGACATGCTGATTAGAGCCAATAAGCACAAGCAGATTTGCTCTGAGCTACCTGCTTCCCTGCCAGATGCCTACGATGTAGCATGCTTCACTGACATAGGTCACTAGGATGCTGTTTTCACACACAAAACCACGCCTAGAAAGAAACACTTTATATAAAACTAAAGGTTCTGGAATCTTTTGTTTTGCTTTGTTTTAATTAACTTATATTGAATATAATGAAAACTCCAGTTTACTAGTCTGTTTTCAATATAAAGTGTTAGCATGAAATGAGTATTTTATAAAATATCCAGGTTTTATAATCTACTAACAATCTCACAGAGGGTAAGACTGATAGGATAACCCTGTTACTAAAATTCTCATTGAGAAAATAAGAGTTTGAAATTACAGCTGTTGCAATTGCAGTGTGCTTAGAAAGGACATAGATTTCACTGGAAGATGTTTGAATTATTACAGAGGTTATTGATGGTGCTTCTATGAATAGTCAACCCAAGTTCAATTTTTGTCAATGTTTCAATAAAATAACACCAAAACATTTCACCTGACTGAAATATAAAGCAGATTTGTTGTTACACAGCAAGGAAAAATTCAGTGATCATACTACATTCATCTATTTTTCTATCTGAGATTTTATACTTAATTTTGAGATGAGTATGAAACCTGAGCTGGTCATTAAAACTTTACCTTCCCAGGTATCAGTCTTCTTAAATAAAAAAGGCAGACCTGCAATCTAAGTATTTTGTTGTTGCTGTTCAGTTTTGCTATTTATTTTTCCCTTAACTAAAATTTCCTACTGAAGTGTTTCTAATTTAGTTAGATGCCCTCCTCTGGTTCCTTATCTTTCTGCTTAAATTCATTGCAATGATTATTCCAGTCTGAATGATGAACACTGACTCTGTCACCATGCTATCTTCTAGAAGGTGGAGATGTATCCCCCTCACCTAGTGTAGTGCCAGTCATAAAGGAGATGCTATTTCTGAATGTTTTCATTTTTTGGGTGGTAAGAACCCTCAATATAAGATCTACCCTCAACAAATTTTAAATATTGATAATAATTCAGATGATGTATTGATAATAATTGATAATAATTTGGATGATGTACAGATATCTAGAATTTATGCATTTTGTATAACTGAGACTTTATGCCCATTGGCTAAAAACTCCCTATTCCCCCTCTCCTCAGCTCCTGGTAACCATCATTCCATACTTTGCTTCTGTGAATTTTATTTTTTAAATATATCTCATCTAAATGGAATCATGCATTATTTGCCCTTCTGTGACTGACTTACTTCACTTAACAAAATGTCCTAGCAGTATATCCATATGGCAGGATTTTTTTCTTCCTGAAGCCTGAATAATGCTCACACACACAATACATATTTGCCTTACAAATGTAAGGGCTTTAGTGTTGAATATATAAGTATTTGTAATTTTTATATCCTTTTAATGAGTTGACCTTATATTATGTAGTGACTTTCTCTTGTTATAGTTTTTAGTTTAAAGTCTGTTTTGCTCATAAAGGTATCACCTCTGTTCTTTTACTAGTTCTTTAAATATCTTCACTCATCCCTTCATTTTCAATCTCTGTGGGTCCTTAAAACTAAAACAAATTTCTGTATGCAGCATATTATTGCATCTTTTCTATCTATCCAGCCACTCTGTTTTGATAGGAGAATTTAGCCCATTTACATTTAAAGTAATTATCTATAGGTATGAACTTACTATTACCATTTAAAAATTTGTTTTCTGGCTTTTTTTTTTTTTCTTGTCTCTTCCTTTATGATGTGATGACTTTCTATAGTACTATGCTTTGATTCCTTCAGGTTTTGTGTATATACTATAGTTTTTTTCTGTTTTGGTTATGAGGCTTACACAAAACAGTTATAACAGTCTATTTAAGCTAATAAATTAACCTTTAAGACATAAAAAAAAAAAAACTGGTTCTTCAATTTCCTTAACTCTCTATTGCTTTCTGCACATTTGATAAAATAGTCATATTTCTGAGTCTTAACATACTGGTCTGTCATAGGAGATGAACCTTATTGACCCAGCTTGAGTTCCTGGTGTCTCTCAGATGTTTGTGGTTATCTAAGTCTCCATATTTGTTCTTAGTGGCTCCAGTAGTTTAGGGTGAACCAGGACCCATCAGTGCCCCAAAGTGTAAAGTCATTCGGTACCTAGGTGCTGACTTAGTAGAAGCTAGACCCTCAGACAGCAGTTGGGAAAGCTGCCGTAAGCACCTTGCAGGGACAAAAGAGGAGATAGGTGTTTTTGCCTGCCACATGATTTTGGTGCCTGTCTTTTAGGTAGCAATTAAGTTAGGACACTAGATGTGTGTAATAACTCCTTCCAGGAAGATACTTGTAATTTGGTTTACTGTTAGAGCAAGGAAAAAGGAGAAGCCCAGGAAAGTGTCAACCAGCTCCTGCTTGAGTTTCAAAGGGGGTGGTAGTGGGGATCACAGCCAGTCCTTAAATGCATGTTAATTAGAAACTAGGGCCTCAGGTAGAAGCTTATCAAGTATAAATACCCTTTCAATTTTGCTGGCTCCCCTTGCACTTTGCCTAGGGGATATAACCAAGGTTAATGCTCACATATCTTAAGAACCTACTTCTTTGCTGTAGTACTGTAGGTCTCCTGGATGCAAGCCCAATTGGCTTTCAGAGCTAGGTGAGGTATTTGGGGGAAATGGATAGTCTTAAAACTTGATGTGCTAGAAGTGCAGTGAAAACTCTTTACTTCTTAGGGAGAAGCGGAATTTGAGCATTCTATCCTGATTTTGTGGCTGTGTCAGGGCTGGGATTTATGGTGCAAGTATGACTTCATTTGTCCTAGCCTTTAGATGTGGGTATTTTCTCATTTACCTAATATGAAGGGGTCACTCAGCTGGTCTCTGGGTTTCTCTGAGTGAACTGCTGTGTGTAAAGGTGTACGTTTGGTGTTCATCTGCAGAAGGCTAGCTCAGGAACCGCTTAGGTAGCTTGGTGTCCTCCCCTAAGGTTTGGCCTCACCGTGATTTTGATTTGCATTCCCACTGATGATTACTGACACTGATTATAAACTGATGTACTTCTTGACCATTTGCATTTTTTTTTCAAAATATCTATTCAGATCTGTAACCCTTGTTTTAAACAAATCATTAGTTCTTTTGCTATTGAGTTGTAGGAGTTCCTTTTATTCCCTTTCATAATATATGGTTTGCAGCATTTGCTTCCTACTCCATAAGTTGCATTTACACCATACAGGAATGAATGGGTAGTCACGTTGTTGCGGAAAATCTGAGGTGACGGAGGAAACCGAAAGGGCACACGGAGAGAGGGGAGAACACAGCTTTATTAACGCTCGCATGCTCAGTGGGATCCTTCCCAGAGACTGAGCACCCAACAGGGTTAGGAGTGAGTTTTTATGGTTACAGGCGATGGGGGATGGCACCGCGGTGTTTTGGAGTCTTTCAAGGCCCAGACACTTTCACAATTCCTTAAGGCCAAATGACCCTTTCTTACAGCAGTATAATCTCTGGGGGGGGGGGTATCTCAGGAGAGTGCTAAATCACCTCCAGGGCTGTTTCTCTCCCTTTTCATATTTAAACAGAACCCGTACTCTGGTCTTTTCTTTTGTCTCAGCAGGAACAATGACTTGTTTTTGTAGTCAAAGGGGATGGCTATTTGGTCCTTCCTTGGCCCCAGCAAGAACCACAGGAGCCAGGGGTGGAAAGGGGCTGGAGCTGGGAGTATCCTCCTAAGTGAATCAATGTGTTAGCATATACAATTCTAGACCTCTCTTGACCCTTGGCTCTGTTAACCCTCTTTCTCTCCAATGTTTTTTTCCCCCAAATACCTCCCTCCACAAAAAGAGACCAAAGATTATTCATTTAAAGGAAGTGAAATATAAGAAAACAGTGAAATACGTATTTTCTGTAGCATTGTTAATTTCATCTAATCTCAACTGACCCTTTGGCCAAGATTTTATAAAGCCACTTTGCCAATTGTGTGGTGTGTGTGTGTGTGTGTGTGTGTGTGTGTGCAAGCTTAGGAAAAGATTTTAATCTTCCCTAAGGCAGATGGTAGCATATTGCCTTAGGGATTGTTTGCACATATTACCCTGACTTTATATTTTAAGCATCTGACATGGTAATTAGTTTTATAAAAATGCCCTTCTTGCGATTCCTTTTCTGATCAATTTGAAATACACTGCTTGCATTTTAAATGACTCTTCAAGTATGGATTAGACTTTTTTTTGTTTTCAGTTTTTGTTTGGCTCTAAACAATGTCCAGCATTAGTACATATAGATCCTTCAAGTCAACTAGGTCTCTAACAGAGACCTAAAAGAAGCATAATCTTCTTTTCTGTGATGGATGAGAGGAGTCCTCTTTTGTCACTCCATGTTTTCTAATGAAAGGCACACAGTACAGTATGGAGGCATTTGTGCCAAGATGATTGATTTTCAGTTCATTAATCTGAGAGCGGGGATATTCTCACATATTCTGAAAGTCTCAACCCACCTCCTAGCAAATATTTGATGGCAGAAAACTAGCTGTAAAGATTTAGAGTAAGAATTCATTACTGGCATTAAATACAGTAAACACTTTTTAACAATATATCATCAAGTGTTAAAAATAATGGAAACAAATGGCACTTGTCAAAACAGTTATTTAAAAGGATATTTTCTGAACTACTTGTTTCAGGTTTTTTGGGTGGTTTTTTTTTGTTGTTGTTGTTTTTCATTTTTGTAACAAAAAGTAATTCAACAGATCTGGTCAGTCAAATTAGTTTTCCACATCATTAATGTGAACTCTGAAACTTTGGCTAAGTTGAATGATGGATTTAGAAGTTTTTAAACTTTTACAGAGACAAAAGATTTTTAAAAATAATTTGATGAATGACAGGAAAACTTGAATATCCATTTCTTTCCAATGCCATTTAATCAAAATGACCTTGATGTTCCCCTAAGTTCAACTAAACCTTAGATAGGCTTCTTCCTGACTCTAGGACTCTGACCTCCCTTTTCTTAAAGCATTTACTTTGGAAAACTGGCTATTGCAAATTCTTTCTTTGTCCTTTGAAATGTAAATCTTTTCCCAGCTTCTTGCCAGTTTTACAACCCAGGAATGCCTTTCTCAAGGACCTGGGAGTGAACCCTTTGAAATATAACCATCAAGAAAGATAAACCCCAGTCTTCCAATCTCTGTGGGAGGGTGAGAGCCTACCTTCCACGGAGTATGATTAGAAAGCAGAGATAGCCCTTGCCACACTGACCAACCTCCCTCCTCCTGTCCTTCCGTGCTTTTCTATTAATTTCACTCCAGCATTTAAAAATCCTCCTGCCTTTTGTTTCAGAGAAATTGAGTTCAGTGTCTCACCCAGTGTCTTGACTCTTATTGCAGTAATCTTCAATTAGATCTTCCCTGCCTGTTTAACCTGTCCCATGCAATTTTTCTTCAACACTTTAAGATTTTATTATATGTATTTCTGTTAGCTTTTCTATATATTTTATCATTTCTGTCTTATAGCTCCTGCTTATTCTTCCTTTTTCCAAGAAAGAAAAATATGGAGTAAGGTAAAGAAATTATAAATATGAAGACTTCTAAAGAAGTAACTGCATTTCTCCCCTCATAAATCATGAACAGTCAATTAAATAAATGTTTCTCCCTCCCCGGTCAACTAAAACTTTGTGATTCCCATATTTGTATACCCCATAGAATATTCTCAAAGTATAAATATGTATACCTGGGGTTATAAAAGAATTTTAGGTGGTATTTGGGTGAGTGTATTTTAATAGTAAAACATTTATTTTAATGCTGTTTTTTAAAAATATTTATTTATTTATTTTACAGACAGATCACAAATAGGCAGAGAGGCAGGAAGAGAGAGAGAGAGGAGGAAGCCGGCTCCCTGCTAAGCAGAGAGCCTGATGTGGGGCTCAATCCCAGAACCCTGGGATCATGACCTGAGCGGAAGGCAGAGGCTTTAACCCACTGAGCCACCCAGGTTCTCCTTAATGCTGTTTTATATTTCATATTACATCATATTTTTAAAAAATTTTATCTTCATTATTATGTGATCTAGCATTTCCACTCCTGGGTATTTATCCAAAGAAAATGGGGGGGGGGACCTTGAAAATAATACGCACTCCTATGTCCATTGCAATACCTGTGATAGCCAAGATACGAAAATGACCTGTGTGTCTTAATAAATGAAGAAATGTGGTGTGTACACACATGCATACACACACACACATATACACGGAAATATTACTTAGCCTTAAAAAAGAATTGAGTCTTGCCATTTGAAACATGATTGGAACTCAGAGCATTATACTAAGTGGAAAAATATCATAAAATTAATTTACATTTAAAATATACACTTGCGGGGGGCCTGGGTGGCTCAGTCAGTTAAGCATCAGACTCTTGATTTTGGCTCAGGTCATGACCTCAGAGTCTTGAGATTGATCCCCATATGGCACTCTGTGCTGAGTTTGGAGCTTAAGATTCTCTCTCCCATTCCCTCTACCCTTCCTGCTCCCCACCCCCCACTCATGAGTGTGGACACTTTCTCTCAAATAAATAAATAAGTAAAATAAATAAAATAAAATACATACTTGAATAACAAACGAGGTGAAGATGTGGCAAGAAGAACTATTATCTGTGAAGCATTATTCTATCTATGAGAAAAGGGCTCTGTGATAGGATTCCTGTGCCACAGGTTTATTAATTCCTCTAAAGAATAGGTAGTAATTATTAGGAATATATATATTTTTTAATTAGGAACATTCTTCCAATTTGTTTCTGATACTAAATCTATGAGATAAATTTAGCTGAGATTTAAATGTTACTAAATTAATATTTCACATCACACATTTATTAAGACCAACTATGGGTGAACAGTACTCTTGGTTGTGGAGAGGCAAAAATATAGTTACCCTTGCCTGAAGGTGTTAAAATAAAAGGCACTGAAAAACATAATCAATTAAAACAACTTGTGATAATTGTTACTAGTCCTGGAAGTACTAATGGAATTCCTTGAGAAGATGATCTACCAAGAAAGAGAAAGTTGGGAGATACTTGATAGATGTAGTTAAGTTTAAATACATGTCTTGAAATTTATCAAGAAGAAAAGGAAGACAGACATTCTAGGCAGAGGACCCAGTTTTTTAGTTTTGTCAATGCAATAAAGAAGCAAACAAACAAACAAAGAACTAAAAGCAAACAATAAAACCTACAACAACAAAGCTATTTGGGGAACAATAAAAAGTAAGGAGCTGTTTTCTGGTGTGCAGAGCGAGGCTGGCTACAAAAAAATGATCTTAAATTCTGAAAAGATGTCTGTGCATTTCAAAGTAATTATGTTGAGAATCCTCCATGTTGGTATTGTATCAACAGTTCATTCCTTAGTAATGCCAGATGGTATTCTATGGTATGCATGTCCTACAATGTTTCCACCCATTCGCCTTTTGATAGACAGGTGGAAAACAAGGTTAAAATTATTGCTGTTTAGACATAGGCTTGCATTTCTTTTGGTAAAAATGTAGAAGTAGAAAGACTGGGTAATAAAGTAGGTATATATTTGTAATATTGATGAATTTAAATGTATATTTAAGATTTTATCCCACCACATTTATTTAATATACTTTAATTACCCATACACTAGGACATTCAAAACTGTCCTTGAGCTTACTGATGTTCTGCTCTGTTTGTTTATTTGTATTCATTTTTTTCCTCTGTGTATTTCATTTTGGATAGTTATAATTGCCAGATCTTTGGATTTTCCCATCTGTTTTGCTGCAAAGTTAGCCTTCTGTTAATTCCATCCAGTAAATTTTTCAACTTACGGTAAATTTCATTTTTGTAATTATAATTCGGGTTTTTCTCATGTCTTCCATGTTTCTACCTCTGAATATATGGAATATTTTTTTTATGTACTTGTCTTCTAATTCTAACATCTGTGCCAGTCCTGAATTGGTTTTAATGCTTGATTTTTCTCATTATGGATTGGATTTTTCTGCATCTTTGCGTGCCTTACAATTTTATATTAAATGGCAAACATTATGAACTTCCCCTTGTTGGGTACTGCTTGCTTTTTATTCCTATAAACACTAATGAACTTTGTTCTAAAATTTAATTAAGTTACTTATACCAAGGTTGAATTTTGAGGATCTTATTTTAAACATTATTAGCTGGGACCAGAGTAATTCTCACTATAGAGCTCATTGTACCCCCTATTTAAGCAAGACCCTTCTGTGTATTGTGTGATACCTCATGAATTAAGAGGTCCAGTCTAATTGGTGGGAATAGGCACACTATTTCCAGTCCCATGTGAGCATAGGTACTGCTCTTGCTAAATCTTTGGAATAGTTCTTTCCCTGGATCTGGGCATTTTTCTGACAGGTACACAATAACCAGAACTCTACTGCACATTTGAGAGGGGCCTTCTGCTGTGCTCTGGGGACAGTTTTCTGCCCTCCAATACTCTAGGCTGTTTGCTGGGTCTAGTAAATTCATGTCCCAACTCCATAAGTAGGCCTTTTTATGCCTGGTTTCTTCATCCCTGAATTAGGAATCTCATCAATTATAAAGGGCAAAATGAGGAGAAACAGAAACAAGGCAACAAATTAGTAACCATGAGGAGAAAAAAATGAAGAAACAAGAGAAAATGAATTGAAGAGGATAGCTTAATTGTAAGATCATCCTTTCTGAGTCTTGTAGAAACTGTGAACTGGGAAAGGCTAGAGGATACGTTCGTTCTTAAGCTCGTGGAATATTTTGAAACATATAAATTGTTCAATTCTTGCATTATTTGCTTTTTTGCCTGACATCTTTTTACTGGCTTCCTTAGTTCTTCGTTAATTTTTCTGCCTCATTTTATTTCTGTTTATTCAGTTCTAGCTTTTTCTTAATCCATATTATTCTACTGTACTCCCTACCCCAGTACTGCCCATCACTCAAGTAAATATATGAATCAGCTCATCTAAATTACAATTGAGAACAATTATAATCTAACTATCACTTAGAAAAGCATATCTAAGTGTTAAATGGCATATATATAGAATAAAATACAGGTATGTTGTAAGGGCCTATTCAGCCAGAGCAGCCCCACCCCGATTAAATTGCCATTTTGTTGTAAAACTTGGGTTGACCTTGGCCCCCACCCCCTCCGCCAGGGGAACTTATTTAAAAGCAAGCCTGGGAAACCAGTCCCAGGTAACAAAGTCCAAGTACAAGGGTGGGTCAGGCCAGGTGGAGGTATTCCATCAGTGGGTGTGCATATTGTCTCCTTGCATACCAAGGAGTATGGGCCCCCACCCTTTTGGGAGTCTTTCAGCTCCAATCCTAACCAAGGTGTGATAGGCTGATTCAAGTGTCTACTAGGGTAAATTGTAATTCAATTTGTAGCCTAGCATCACTGTGGAGTTTCCCCAGGCCCAACCACATGGCCTTTGCTCTATAAAAGTTAGTCTGGGAAGCAGAGAGGGGTCGTCCTCCCTGGGGGGGCGGCCCCGACCGGTCTGAGGGTCGGTATGATCAGTATGATTCCTGATGCTTGGCGTGAAATAAAGCTTTGCTTGACATTCGCTTTGTATCAGTCTTGCTCCTTTAATCACGGACCCATTATTGGGGTACCCAATTTGGGGGGACCCAACAATGTTATAGCATTTAACTTTAGTAATAACAGTCTTGCTAATTATGTAAGCAGGCACTTATGTGTAAAAACCTTAAAATTAAAAAATTTCTAACAAACTAAGTGGGTATCCAAAAAGAAGTTCATCTAAAAGTTTTCATTAGTGTTTTTCTATGAAAAAAGTAAAACACAAATTAATGCAATTCTATTCTCAGGGCTACTTGTATTATTGTCTTTCTTATAACTTTAATTTTGCATTATCTCAAAATTATTGAACCTGAATCCTCTGATAACTGGAAAATTTTATACAATTTGACAAAATGATATCACACAGGTAACAATTAAAAAAAATAAAACCTATACAAAAGAATAACTGTAAGTGATCATTAGTAGAAATAATTTAACAAAATAGCAATAGTGAATTTAACTGCCTTCAGCGACATTTAATTATTTAAGTTCTTATTTATGCTTGGATATTTCTGAAAAGAAAGAGTACTAGTATCTCCATTATGAGGAGTGTGTTATCCAAGGACAATTTATAAGTAGAGAATCACATGACTCAATACAATAGGCCTAGGAATGTCTTCCTTAGCAACCTGGATTATAGTTTCTATTCTTCCAATCCTAGACAAGAGAGATTATACAGCTAACCCTATTCAATTAAATAGAAGTCCTTGCCCTGTGATACCTCTCTGAATTCCTAGGTTTATTCTCTGGGAACTAGAAGAACAACCTCTCTTTTACTCCAGCCCAAGCCACACACACTTCCAAGGAGTGTCAGACACTAACATCTCTAATTTTGTTTCCAGTTTGGTTTTGAAATATTACATTTTTTTCCCAAATCCTTATCCAGTTCATCTTTCTTTTTTTCTTTTTTA